>NC_089261.1:36006477-36315442 GCF_963930625.1 Muntiacus reevesi | reverse complement strand
CATTTTACTCCATTTAAATATTGTATAGCTAAATTATCAGAGCATATGGCCTTTACACAGTTTCTTGGTCTTAAACCTCTCAGTTTTTATACTGAACACAAGTCTTTATCTACTGCTCACAATGAGTGTTTATGTCAATGTCTGACCAGTTATTTTGTTTCTTTGAGATCTGAGCTCTAGTAGATTACTTGTCCAGATTTTCTGTAATTTGTATTCTTGTAAGCCAGTTTAGCTTCAAAAAATCCTTGGTTCACATTTTCATTCCTTGCAACACCAGATATATTTATTTTGGCAAAACAAATTGTTATTGAAAACTCTGATAACAATTCAAATCTGGATATTTCTCCTGTAGTTTATTTTTCATCTCATTGAAAAGATTTGACCTTTTCCCTTGGGTATTTTAAAATGTCTCTCTTGCTCCCCCTCTTCCTCCCCCGCCTTCTTCTTCCTTGCTTCCTCTTTTCTCTTTCTTTTTAAAAGTCTGATATTTATACTAGAATTCATCTTGTTGGTTTTTCCGGGTCAATAATATTAGATAAGAGTTCTTCTAAATGTACTTTCATTTTTTTTTTTTTTTTTTTTTGAGAGGGGAACTTCTTTGAGCTATAGATTTTGTTTTCGTTGATTTGGATTTGGTTTTGGTTTTGGTTTTTTCCGGGAGGGAGTAATCGTATTATAAGTTTTAATATTTTTTCTTTTTTTTGCTGAGCTACATATGTATCTGTGTGCTTATTCATGCCTATTTATTTTGATATTAGTCTTCATTTCTGAAATGGTGTTTTTCTTTTATTTAAATACCCCATTTCAGAGTGTTCCAGTTCGAAATTTTTATTCTAATCTATCAAATCATATCATTTGAAATATGTGTTGCTTGTTTTGCCATAATGTCATAATAATGTCCACTTGTTCTCTGATCCTGTGTTTCTAAAATCTTTTCTTGGTCTATAGCAGTGCTGTTCCACACTTCACTGTTTTAGAATTCCTAGTCAATCCCTTTTCTCCAAAACCACATATTCAATAGTCCAAAACCATTGTTTCAAGTGCTCCCTAGCTCTTGACCAGTGTGCTTCCAAAATCTAAGTTAGATTCTCTATCTTGACTCAAATTATCCTTAGTTGTTTTCTTTATATGCTCACCTTCCACCTCTCCACCACACCTCTAACAACAACAACAAAAGTTGGGAGGACTAAGATATTAAATCCACACAAACAAATCTCACTAAATTTTTTGTGAGAATTGACAGAAAGTTTGCATTATACATTCTTCTATTTAAAATTAATTTTGTCTATGTTTGATATCCCAGGTATTTTTAAGTCATATAACCAGTGATGGAATCCAAGTAGTGGTGAAATGATGATCATTATCTCAGTGAAATTCCCTGTTTACCCATATCTTCTTCTCTAAAAGAATATTCATCAATGCCTTCAAGTAAGAGAGGAAACACTGTGTTCCACCATAAGGCATTTCTAGCTGATACATTGTTCTATGTTAGTAATAGAAGTAATAATATTCTCTTATTCTATCTGACCTAATCATTATTTTAAATTTAAAAGAAGTTTTCTTTTTGAACTCAATTCCCTTGCCAATATTTTATAGATACACAGAAAATGTAAAGCATCATGATACTTCTTACTTCAAATAAATGAAGAGGATAACAATGATTAAGTAAAAATTAGTCTTGCATCCCCTAAAGTGATATTTTATAGCTTTCTGTGAATAGCAATCTATGACTGACTTGCAAATATTAATTAAAATCTATAAAGGGACTTTCATTTAGTTCATTTTTCTTTATCAAAATAAAACATTTTTTTCTTTTCTGGTAGCCTAAATTATATTACTTTATGGACACAGTTCATTGATAGCTGTATATTGATTATATTCATATATATATATACATATACACACACACATGTGATTAAATAAGCATATTCTATATTTACCTACAGAACAAAAAATACAGGCACTAATCTTCTAACAACATGAAGAAAGAGATATTTGTTTCAATAATAATATCCAGTACCACAAAATTTGTAGGGATATTTGGGCTTCCCAGGTGATGATGGTTTAAAGAACCTGCCAGCCAATGCAGGTGACACATAAGAGATGCGGGTTCAATCCCCGAGTTGGGAAGATCCCCTGGAGGAGGGCATGGCAATCCACTCCAGTATTCTTGCCTAGAGAACCTCATGGAGAGAGGAGCCTGGTGGACTATGGTCAACAGGGTTACTAAGAGTCGGACACTACTGAAACGACTTAGCACACACCACAGACTTTATCTGGAACATATTTTGTTCTCCATAAATTATTCTTGAATGATTGTTCCTAATATATCACTGCCTTTCCTCCAACTTCCTCACAGGAAAAAAACAACAAAACAGAGACAATATGATTGATTATGATGTTGGATATAGTGTTTGATTTTACTATAATATTGTGCTTAATTCAGTATTTGGAGATATGGAAGAATAATATGCATAGAAGAGTATAGTATATGTTGAAAAATAGTGTATATTACATAAGATTTACATAAATATATTTGGTTGTGGTTGAAATTTCCACTGTTAGTACATGAAAGAGCTGGATTATGCATTGTGCAAGGGTTCTTTGGGTGCAATAAAGTGAAGAACTACTAAATTTAAGAAGAACCCCAATTTTTACTATCCATGTGACATGCTTTTACACACTAACCCTTACAACTTCTCAGCTCCCTTTTACTCTGAAGATGTCATTGAAGACTAAATTGGCTAAAGATCACAGTCTTCACCTGATTTAAATCTTCCACCCAGAAACTCAAATAGGTCATATGCTGAAGGGCTGATAAACAATAGCATTTATACTTGAAGGGGAACTGCTTTCATCTGAGCTGTGTGTTGGAACTTTGTCTCTCTGTTTACTTCAATTTAAACAAATTAAAACAATTAATCACAGTAACATCAAACTCCCTATACTTGTCCTAGGTTGGCAGTTTGTATGATAAACTGCCAACTTCAAATGTCCAACAATTTGTAATTTTTTGTTTCCAGTACTAATCACAGGTAGTTCAGAGTCACACCCAGAGGAAGTGTCATGTCTGTATCTCAAGAACCCTCTTGCTCATTCTCAGCCTAAGACAGAAGAGATCTAGCTAGTGCGTGGTTTGGCAGTCAGCAATTCTTGGTTGTCCTGAGAACCACGCTTTACTATTTTGTGTGTTAATTGCTCAGTCGTGCCCAATTCTTTGTGACCCCATGGACTGTGGTCCACAAGGCTCCTCTGTCCATGGAATTCTCCAGGCAAGAATACTGAGTGGATTGTCATGCCCTCCTCCAGGGGATCTTCCCAACGCAGAGCTCAAACTCAGGTCTCTTGCAATGCAGGCAGATTCTTTACTCTCTGAACCACCACAGAAGGATAAAACAAAAGATACACTCTTGAATAACTAACTTCTTTTACTAGAAAGAGGACTTTGCTTTTTCCAAAATCTGACTGTGAATAAAAAAGAAATTAAACACTGAAAAAAGTATATCCTGATCTGATTTATTTTCATAAATAATAATTAGATGGTCTTCTGACATTTTTCCAGCTCAGATTTCAAGTCTGTTAGTGTTGGCAATAGGGATTATTTATTTATAACTAATCATTTTTATAATTTCCTTTAGGTTTATCTTCTATAATATTTTGTTTTAAATGGATTATCTATATCATATTTTTGTTCCTGCATTTACTTTTTCATTCCTTCACTGTTACTCCAATAGCATATGATTTTTCAATTTTTAAAATTTATTTTATTGAAGCATGGTTGATTTATAATATTGTGCTAATTTCTGCTGTACAACAGTGATTCAGTTATTTTTCATGTTATTTTCCATTTTGGTTTATCAGGGGATATTGACCATAGAGTTGTGATGCTGATCCTGGTCTTGACATGAGGATAAGCTCAGAATGTGAGTCCCTTCAGTGACTGGGAATGGGCATGGGATGTAAATGGGAAATAAACTTTAATTTTTATAGGTCGCTAGGATGTTTGTCTGCTTATTTTTCTTTGACCTTATTTATCTCTAATACCATTAAAAAAAATGTGTTCTGCTTGCTAGTAATCAATTTACCAACCAAGGCATTTCATATTCTCAAAAACTCTACCACCACCTTAGCTGCATCTTACTATGCATGAAATTATTAATTTCCATTAATTCTTTCCATTAAAGAACCAACTCCTTTTGTCTGCTAGTTCTCCTCTGCTCCCAGTATAATGCAAATATCTAATAATTTATTCTGCTGAGGTGATGTTTGTGACAGCAAGTGAAGTATCCTAACTTTCCAGTGATTCTCAGTCTTAGTCATATAATGAATGGGCTACTGGGAATCATAACATCTTCCTAGGGGTTAAAACATTTGTCACTGGGCCAATTTTCAACTGTTTGTGATATATGATTCCAAAATAACAGTTGGGATCCCTTCATCAGG
Source organism: Muntiacus reevesi (assembly GCF_963930625.1). Taxonomy (NCBI): domain Eukaryota; kingdom Metazoa; phylum Chordata; class Mammalia; order Artiodactyla; family Cervidae; genus Muntiacus; species Muntiacus reevesi. Next base: position 36,310,999 of record NC_089261.1, on the reverse strand, counting down.
CAGGAGGACTACCTATTCAGGGTCTTGTTTCCTTCTGTAGAGCACCTTGAACCTGTCATAGATACATTATTTCAATGTAATTATGGAATAATTAATTATGTATACTCCACTGATGAGATATAGAGACCACAAAGCACTAAATTCATAGTTAAGTGTACTGGTAGAAAAATAATCGAAAACTAATAATCAGTTCCTGAACTCATAGGAATCCATTGAAAATTGCAACCACCTTTTAAAAGGTAAAACTTTCAAGACCCTTTAAAACATCATTTGGATTTTCTTTCAATTTCTAAACAATATAATTAAGACATTTTAGAAAATTCTAATAAATATCATATTTCTTACAGCATATACATAGACCACAATTTGGTCAGAAACTACTTTGAGCACAGTCTCTCCCCTGAAATCTGTGGATGTAGAATGGTTGGCTATGAAAATCATAAGGGATGTTATTTTCAGGTGAGATTATATTCCATGGCCAAGGGCAAACAGTTATACTGGTCACTTGACTTGTTTTTAAAGATTTGTGTGTATTGAGAAAGAGGCATGGGAAGGAGTTGTGAAAATTATTTTATTTGATGACTTTCAGTGTACCTGTGGGCCAACTATGCCAGTATCCTTTGATGTCAGGATTAATAATAGTTCACTGCTCTGAACTGGGCTTTTAGATTTAATTAGGTACCATTTTTTAATTTTTGTTTTTATTTTCATTATGCTAGAAGACGGGTCAAATAAGATCTTGCTGTGATTTATTTGAAAGAGTGCTCTGCTTATGTTTTCCTCTAAGTGTTGTATATAGTCCAGCCTTCCATTTAGGTCTTTAACCCATTTTGAGCCTATCTTTGTGTATGGTGTTAGGGATTGTTTTAGTTTCATTCCTCTACATAGAGTTGTCCAGCTTTTCAGAAACACATATTGAAGAGACTGTCTTTTCCACATTGCATATTCTTGCCTCTTTTGTCATAGATTAGGGGACCCTAGGTACATAGGTTTGGGATGGGTGAGAGGTCCAAGAGGGAGGAGATATGTGTATATATGTATAGCCGATTTGGGCTTTGCTGATGACTCAGATAGTAAAGAATCCACCTGCAATGCGAAAGACCTGGGTTCAGTCCCTGGGTTGGGAAGATTCCCTGGAGGAGGGCATGGCAACCCACGTTAGTATTCTTGTCTGGAGGATCCCCATGGACAGAAGAGCCTGGCGAATTACAGTCCATGGGGTTGCAAAGAGTTGGACACAATTAAGCGACCAAGCACATAGCTGATTCACTTTGCTGTACATCAGAAACTAATACAACATTGTAAATCAACTATACCTCAATAAAAAGATATAAAACATTAAAAAAATAGCTGAAACTTAAGTAATTTCAGCCACGTCCACAAAAAACCCAAAACAAACAAAACAAATCTCATTAATTATAAGAGTCAGTTTCCTTTGAGGAAGAGCCCTTCAAAGTCAAAACACAACTTTAAAATAAATATCAACCCAATTCTTCTCTAGAGACACGTTTTAAAATTAAATTTACTCTACTTATGGAAAAGAAAAATCCAAGATCCTTTGAAAGCTGTGGGGTTTCAGCTGATACAAAACACCACCTGGGGACAATCCCACTTAGTTTAGATGTATAAGCAGGCTAGATGATAAATGGCACGAGGTTGCAAGTCCATCCCCTGGGTATCTTACTGTCCTGCAGGCCAAACTTGTGGTTATGTCCATAGTCCCTACATGCATAATTGGTATGAGTATAATTTGTAGCTGGCAGAACTATCACAATGGTTTCTAGGCCCAGGGAATGAGAGTCATCCTGGTAGGAAAAGCCAGATGGAAACCTCTGTAACATCCCCCTCTTCCTAGAGAAGATAATAAATCAGCATTAGTGTCATGTCCCATGTAGAAATGCAGAAATCAGTGTTTTAAAGCATGCTGTGTTACAAGGCCTCATCACATTTTACTTAATTCACCAATATGGTCACAGCAAAAATCAGATGGATATTGACAGAAGACAGTGGGCCACTTAAACATAATGAAGTGGTAGTCCCACTGCTGTGAGAGATGGGATATCTTTATTCGAAAAGATTTAATCAGTTCTGGAAATGGCATGTAGTTAATGATCTGGTGATGTGCTCTTTTCAGACTCCATGAGGAAAGAAGATCAGAGCCAGGACACATTCAGTGTCTTGCTCCGGAGCTGTGATAATATTCCTACACAGTTTTAAATAGAGTCAAAGAAAATTTGTTCACATTGACATTCTCTAGATCAGATTCTCTTTTGATGAATGATATTGAGGGGACCTGATGAACAGAAACAAGCAAGTTCTTTCACTTCCTTGCTAAAATTCACGTGTGATTAAGAGTAAAAAATAAATCCTGTGATGATTCAGGGACCTGTCACATGGGTGAGCTAGTAAAGGGTCTAATTGCCTGGAGATGCCAGGACATTCTTTCAATGGAGATATAAATTATCATATTTTACCTCTCCTAACACTGTAAAGGGAACAGCACTCTGTAGGCATTTTTGGATTTTGGAGAAGAGCATAGCTCTTTTAAGAATTCTTTTTACAATCTATTTATTAGACAATTTGGGGACATCCTTGGTGGTCCAGAATCCACCTCCCAATGCTGGGATTGTCAGTTCCATCCCTGGTGGGGGGACTAAGATCTCACAAGCCACAGGGCAATTAAACCTGTGTGATGCAACTAGAGAGAAGCTAGATCACAGCGATGAAGAATCTGTACATTGCAGCTAAGACCCAATGCAGCCATGAATAAGTAAGTAAATAAATAAATATCAGATAATTCAAAGATTGCCAACTTTTAGCGGACCCAGAGCAAGACAGGGTTCTGCAGCAGGTCTGGGCTTTGGTAAATCTGTCCTTCAACTCAGTCATTTTAGTCATTTTATCTGATAGACCCAAAGGGGCTGGAAGTGAATGAACATACTGTATAGTGTCTCTGGAAACACTAGTAAGGGAATAACAGTGAAAACTCATGTTTCTAGAGAAGCATTGTCATTTGTGTAGCAGAAACCAGCAGCTTTTGACATGCTACCAGGTCCCAGTAGATGATGAATACTTGATGATGGAACAGTGAGTGACTATGAAATCAGGGTTGACCCTTGTGAACTTGAGGTACTAGACATGCCAAGTCGTAAGTCGGGTACTGATGGAGTCTAATCAAATGTACAGGGTATAAGTAATAAAAATAACTGTATGTGTCTAGGTCATCTCTCTTTGTTACACACTGATGTTGTTGTTATTCAGTCATCCAGTCGTGTCCAACTCTTTGTGATCCCATGGACTGCAGCATGCCAGGTCTCCCTGTCCCTCTCCATCTCCTGAAGTTTGCCCAAGTTCATGTGCATTACATCGATGATGCCATACAGACATCTCATCTTCTGATGCTCTCTTCTCTTTCTGCCCTCAATCTTTCCCAGCCTCAGGGGATTTTCCAATGAGTCAGTTGTTCACATCTGATGACCAAAATACTGGAGCTTCAGCTTTAGTATCAGTCCTTCCAATAAGTATTCAGGGCTGATTCCTTTTAGGATTATTGGTTTGATATCCTTGCTGTCCAAGAGACTCTTGGGAGTCTTCACCAGCAGCACAGTTCAAAGGCATCCATTTTTTGGCATTCTACCTTCTTTACAATCCAGCTTTCACAACTGTATGTGACCACTGGGAAGACCATTACCTTGACAATACGGACCTTTTCAGCAGAGTAATATCTCTACTTTTCTACAAACTGTCTAGGTTTGTTAGAGCTTTCCTGCCAAGAAGAAATTGTCTTCTGATTACATGGCTGCAGTCATCAACCACAGTGATTTTAAAGCCCAAGAAGAGGAAATCTGTCACTACTTTCACATTTCCCCCTTCTATTTGCCAGGAAGTAATCTCACACACTAGTAAAGTATTGCTTAAAATTCTCCAAGCCAGGCTTCAGCAGTACATGAACCATGAACTTCCAGACGTCCAAGCTGGTTTCAGAAAAGGCAGAGGAACCAGAGATAAAATTGCCAACATCCACTGGAACATCAAAAAAGCAAGAAAGTTCCAGAAAAATATCTATTTATGCTTTATTGACTATGCCGAAGACTTTGACTCTGTGGATCACAATAAACTGTGGAAAATTCTGAAAGAGATGGGAATACCAGACCACCTGACCTGCCTCTTGAGAAACCTGTATGCAGGTCAGGAAGCAACAGTTAGAACTGGACAAGGAACACACTGGTTCCAAATAGGAAAAAGAGTATGTTAAGGCTGTATATTGTCACCTTGATTATTTGACCTATATGCAGAGTACATCATGAGAAACGCTGGGCTGGAAGAAGCACAAGCTGAAATCAAGATTGCTGGGAAAAATATCAGTAACCTCATATATGCAGATGACACCACCCTTATGGCAGAAAGTGAAGAGGCACTAAAAAGTCTCTTGATGAAAGTGAAAGAGGAGAGTGAAAAAGTTGGCTTAAAGCTCAACATTCAGAAAACTAAGATCATGGCATCCGGTCTCATCACTTCATGGCAAATAGATGGGGAAACAGTGGACACAGTGTCTGACTTTATTTTTCTGGACTCCAAAATCACTACAGATGGTGACTGCAGCCATGAAATTAAAAGACGCTTACTCCTTGGAAGGAAAGTTGTGACCAGCCTAGACAGCATATTACAAAGCAGAGACATTACTTTGCCAACAAAGGTCTGCAAGGCTATGGTTTTTCCAGTGGTCATGTATGGATGTGAGAGTTGGACTATAAAGAAGGCTGATCGTGAAAGAATTGATGCTTTTGAACTGTGGTGTTGGAGAAGACTCTTGAGAGTTCCTTGAACTGCAAGGAGATCCAACCAGTCCATCCTAAAGGAGATCAGCCCTGGGTGTTCATTGGAAGGACTGATGCTGAGGCTGAAACTCCAGTACTTTGGCCACCTGATGCAAAGAGCTGACTCATTTGAAAAGACCCTGATGCTGGGAGGGATTGGGAGCAGGAGGAGAAGGGGACAATAGAGGATGAAATGGCTGGATGACATCACCGACTTGATGGACATGGGCTTGGGTGGACTCAGGGAGTTGGTGATGGACAGGGAGGCCTGGCATGCTGTGGTTCATGTGAACACAGAGTCAGACACGACTGAGTGACTGAACTGAACTGAATATGGCCAGATCTTAGATTTTTAATATTAAGTCTTAAGCCAGCTTTTTCAGTCTCCTTCTTCACCCTCGTCAAGAAGCTCTTTAGTTCCTCTTCACTTTCTGTCATTAGAGTGGTATCATCTGCGTATCTGAAGTTGTTGAAATTTCTCCCACCTATCTTGATTCCAGCTTGTAACCCTTCCAGCCTGGCATTTCTCATGATGTGCTCAGCATATAGGTTAAACAAACAAGTGACAGCAGACAGCCCTGTAGTACACCTTTCTCAATCTTGAACCAATCAGTTGTTCCACAAAGAGTTCTAACTGTTGCTTCTTGGCCTGCAAACAGGTTTCTTAGGAGACAGGTAAGATGGTCTGGTATTCCTATCTCTTTAAGAGCTTCCACAGTTTTTTATGATCCACACAGTCAAAGGCTTCAGAGTAGCTGATGAAACAGAGGGAGATGTTTTTCTGGAATGCCCTAGCTTCCTCTACGATTCAGCAGATGTTGGCAATTTGATCTCTGGTTCCTCTGCCCAGCTTGGACATCTGGAAGCTCTTGGTTCCCATAATGCTGGAGCCTAGCATGCAAGATTTTAAGCATGACCTTACTAGCATGGGAGATGAGTGAAATTGTCCAGTGGCTAGAACTTTTTTTTTCTTTTTTCTTTTTTTTTTTCTTTCTTTAAATTTTTTTCCCTTCTAGTTTTTTTTTTTTTTTTTCATTTATTTTTATTAGTTGAAGGCTAATTACTTTACAATATTGCAGTGGTTTTTGCTATGCAAAAACATGACATGAATCAGCCATGGGTTTACATGTGTTCCCCATCCCGATCCCCCCTCCCGCCTCCCTCCTAATCTCATCCCTCTGGGTCTTCCCAGTGCACCAGCCCCAAGCACTTGTCTCATGCATCCAACCTGGGTTGGCAATCTGTTTCACACTTGATAATATACATGTTTCAGTGCTATTCTCTCAGAACATCCCACTCTCACCTTCTCCCACAGAGTCCAGAAGTCTGTTCTATACATCTGTGTCTCTTTTTCTGCTTTGCATATAGGGTTATCGTTACCATCTTTTTAGAACATTCTTTAGTACTACTCTTCTTGGGGATTGGGATGAGGTTTGACCTTCTCCAGTTCTGTAGCCAGTGATGGGTCTTCCAGATTTGCTGACATATTGAATGCAACACCTTGATGGCATCATCCTTTAGGGTTTTAAATAGCTATACTGGAATTTCATCACATCTACTAGCTTTATTAGCAGCAGGCTTCCCAAAGCCCACTTGACTTCACACTCCAGAATGTCTGGCTCCAGGTTACTGACCCCATTATTGTAGTAATCTTGTTCATTAAGATCTTTTTTGCACTGTTCTTCCATGTAATCCTTCCATCTCTTCTTGATCTCTTAGCTTCTACTAGGTCTCTAATGTTTCTGAACATTGTGCCCATCTTTGGGCAAAATATAAATCAAATTTATTTTCTAAACTATAAGAAGCAGCAAAATCATCACAGACAAATTGAGTTCATTATTTAAAATACTCAAAAGCATAATAGAGTTAAATAAGACTTAAAGAATGTCCACCAGGATACAGAATCTGAGTGCTGCATGCTTCCAGGTTAATTTTATCTGAGTCACAGCTGGGGACACTAAGCATTCTTGATAGCAGTCTAGTTCAACAGCCTCTTCTACATTCTTGACCCAATCACCCGGTGATGCAGGGGATCTTCAGATATTCCAGTTGCGTCCTTTCTTTGTCCAGATTTTGACTGTGCTATTCTGCACCCTGTGGTTTGTGACCAATTGGTTGTCACTCTGGTTCTGCACTTTCAGAAAGCTTCCATTTTACTCCTGGGCAAGAAGTGTCATTTTGATGAGGTTCGTACCATATGTGAGCCAAAGGTTTCAAGAGAATTCCCTCTGCTCTCTTCTATATAGGCACCAATGTTCCCGTGCAATTGTGAAAATAGAGTTGGGATCTTTCACAACCTTCTTTCTTATTACCTGTGTTGGACCCATCTCAAGACTAAATCATAAATCTCCTAAGACCTCTAGAGTTCACTCACATCTCTCTATTTCACTCATTATTGTCCTAATCCATTATTTCTTGCAGTGGGCAACTTCGTATCCATTGTGCCTGTCTCAGCTCTTACCTGCATCCCCTCATTCATAGCCAGATGCTATTTTTGAAATATGAATGTGACCTGTCCATTCTCTTTCCCTCCTACCTCACTGATTCACATTCAGGTCATTCCAAGGCTTAGCACAGTGCTTAGTCCTTAGAGCCATCAGTCCCTGAGGCTCTGCACAGACTTTGCTTCTGGCAGCCACTCTATTTGTAATGCTTTTGGTCCACACTCCCCCTATGATTGTCTCTTAATCATCCTACAAGTTCAACTGTCACATACACACGCATGCCTTCTGTGAGTCTCCACATGCTGTCACAGTATCATGCTGCTGTTGCTGTTCTTCAGTCACTCAATCATGCCGACTCTTTGCGACCCCATGGACCGAAGCATGCCAGAATTCCCTGTCCTTCAATATCTCCCAGTTTGCTCAAACTCATTTTCATTGAGTTGATGATACCATCCAACCATCTCATCCTCTGTCACCCTCTTCTCTTCTTGCCCTTAATCTTTCCTAGCATCAGGGCTTTTCCATGTATCATGTACTTGCCCTAATTAGCTCATCTTTTAATTTTTGGTTGATTATGTGTTTACTTCCCTCATTCAATTGTCAGTTCCACGTGATCAGGGCTGGATTCACCTACCACTGTACTCTTAGCACTCTTCACATACTGGCCTGTAATACACTTCTGTTGAAAAAATTGCCTAAGAATTCTACCTTGCATGGAATACTTCTACCTCCATACTTCATACTAGTTCAGAGAGCAAATGTGAGAAATTCCTGTTGTCCTTTTTCTCCTGCACTTATGAGAAAATAGGAAGGTAGATTTTCAAAGTACAGAGTGAGCCTATGTTGGGGGAGTGTGAGAGGCTGCAATAATGATGTTAAAGCTGGTGAATTAGGGAGTACGCTAGAGTCCAGGTAATCAAACGGAGGCCCATGGAGTTAATAAAGGAAGGGAATGCTGTTCTTCAGTCACCAAGTTGTGTCCAACTTTTTGAAACTCCATGAACTGCAGCACGCCAGGCTTCCCTGTCCCTCACCATCTCCTGGAGTTTACCCAAGTTCATGTCCATTGAATCAGTAATGCCATCCAATCATCTTATCCTCTGTCACCCTCTTCTCCTCACTTTTTCTTCCCTTTAGTCTTGTGTGGGAGCAGGCACTTCTAGGCTTAAAAAAATGGAAAGAATTGAATGAATCAGAGCTCTTGGTGCACAGCCCATTTACAACCTGAGGACTCTGTTTATTAAAGACAGGCTCTTGGACAACATTTTTCAGAATTGTGTCTCAAAAACACTTGTGTTTCATGAAAAGGCAAGGAAAAATACCTTCTCCCTGAAGGAGAAGACATTTTCATAAGAGTGTTTTATGTACATTATAGAAAATTGTTGGATTTACTCCAGGTAAATTATTCATCATTTTTTCCCTTGGCAAAGCTGAGATTTTAAAGTAATGGCTAAGTTTTTGCTTCATCTCCATAATATAACTTTTAAAATGTTTCCAGTAATGTTTTAAAATATGTTTCAGAATTTATGATCAGCAATAACAGCTACTCAGAAAATTATTGAAATCCTGAAATATATTTTGAATAATAAGCCATCCATTCTTTCACAATTACAAGTTTACTGTCCAGTAGAAAAATATAGTTTAAAAAGTGCTACCTATGCATAAGCTTAATTTTCTCATGTCTCAAGTGTCTGTGGTTTACATTAGCAATATTGACTTGAGATCCATGGATATTTACCTACAACTTGTCATGGAAGTCCTTAGGATCCTGCATCTTTCCCCTTAAATATTTATTCATTATTCATGTGCAAGGATTTTTTTTGAAGGCCCCAAGAGATTTCTTCTTTGCCTGTTATGTGTGCATCTATCTCACCGAGTACTGTTCTGCTAGCTCCCTGGTAGCTTGACCATTGTTCAGCCGGCAGTGCACTGTTCTCCTTGGCAGAGTTAGGACCCACTCTGAGTACAGTGTTTTCACCTCAATGGGCATCTCCACTGTACTGTTAGGGACTGTAGATGCTGCCTTAGGACAAGTCATCTTCAACAGGTGCTGCCACTACTGTCCTGAGTACCATGGTTTCAGTCTCAGCTGTTTTCCCCTATGTGCACCCACTGAAATGCATGGAGACAGCAGTGGGTCTAAAGCTAATTTGCTCTACTGCTGGCAAAGTGCAGAAGAAGGCATCTTTCCTCTCATAATACATCCTATTAGATTTAGAAGAACTTGTGCCAGGTACCTTGTCCTACATAGTTTTAGGCAGACATTCTTTCCTCTACTTATTTTGTCTTATTTACACTATCATATATTTTTTTCTATAGTTATTGAGCATGCATCTATTAGAGATTATGCTGTGGTACAAACCTTAGCATACTAGCTCTGATCACAACCTTAATACAAAGTACTTTTGGTTGTAGCAGATCACGTTGTTTTTTTTTTAGTTGCACAATTGTGTCTGACTCTTTGCAGCCCCATGGACTGCAGCGTACCAGCCCTTCCGGACCTTCCCCATCTCCCAGAGCTTGCTGAAACGCATGTCCATCAATTTGGTGATGCCATCCAACCATCTTGTCCTCTGTCATCCCCTTCTCCTCTAGCCTCAATCTTTCCCAGCATCAAGGTCTTTTCTAATGAGTCAGCTCTTCACATCAGGTGGCCAAAGTATTGGAGTTTCAGCTTCAGCATCAGTCCTTCTGGTGAATATTCAGGACTAATTTCCTTGAGGATTGACTGGTTTGATTTCTTTGCAGTCCAGGGGACTCTCAAGAGTCTACTCCTTACCACAGTTCAAAGCATCAATTCTTTGACGCTCAGCCTTCTTTATGGTCCAACTCTCACATCCCTGCATGACTACTGGAAAAATCATAGCTTTGATTACACAGATATTTGTCGGCAAAGTAAAGTCTCTGCTTTTTTTTTTTTTTTAATACACTGTCTAGGTTTCTCATGGTTTTTGTTTCAAGGAGCAAGCATCTTTTAATTTCATGGCTGCAGTCATCATGTGCAGTGATTTTGGAACCTTGTTTTCCCATCTATTTCCCATGAAGAGATGGGACCGGATGCCATGATCTTAGTTTTTGAATGTTGAGTTTTAAGCTAGCTTTTTCACTCTCCTGTTTCATCAAGAGACTCTTTAGTTCCTCTTCAGTTTCTGCTATAAAGGTGGTGTCATCTGAGTATCTAAGGCTGATATTTCTCCCAGCAATCTTGATTCCAGCTTGTGCTATCCAGGCCGCCATTTCATATGCTATACTCTTCATGTAAGTTAAATAGGCAGGGTTAAATATACAGTTAATATATTATATATATTTTTAATATATTATATATAAATATATATACTTATATATAATATATTTTATATATACTATATATTGTATATATAATATATATAATATATATTAATAATAATATAAGTTAAATATACAACCTTGATATACTCTTTGCCCAGCTTTGAAAGTGGGTCATGATATGAATGTTTTCAAATTCTTTGAATCAGTTAGTGAGCATCTCCAAACTCTACCACAATTAGAATCAATGTGCAGAAAGAATAACATTTTAGAGAGCTCTCTTCAAAATTATTGTGATAAGATTGCTGACTTGAAATATCTTATTCTCCCCAAAAGACAATATTGATTAAAAAAAAAAAAAGACATAAGGTAATGTAATGTGGAACATATCACACAAAAGTAAATAGATTAATTAATTAATTAAAACCACAACCTAACGTATCTTATAACACAATTTATTTCATGTAAACAGATCTTCAAAATCAAATTAGGATGACTATTGTGTCTGTGGTTCATTTACCACCATTGGAAACCTTTGTTCAATTGCAAAGATAAAAATAGCATGTCATATATATTATGAAATACATTATAAAAGTTGTTAGAGAGAGAATATTTTCATTGATTATTGCACTCACTATCAACAGTTCAAGGTAAATTTTCCTACAAATGAAAAAATAAAGTACAGTTTATAATTCAAAATAAACTAAAAATATTAATGAGATTTTCTTGATCTGTAGATAGGATGGAAAAATCTGACCTCAGGATTGATTCTGATAGCATTAACAACTAAGTTAAAAAGATTGTCAATAACTAACTCATGATGACTTAGATGACTACCCAGACTTAGACCAAACTTCACAAAAGAACACGAAGTTTCTCCACAAGTCTGCTCTCACTTCAGGCAGCAGCTGCAAATTTGGGGATTCCCAGACACCCACAGTCCTGGCCGGCTGGCTTCAAATTTGAGAGTTTCTGTTGTCTCTTCAGTTCAATAATGAACTAAAATGACTCACTGAAGTTGCTGACAGTACTGTTCTTACAAATGCAGTTTCATTGTAGAAACAAGGATACAAATCAGCCTCTACCAAAAGAAGAGATGCCTGGGGCGTCTCTTCTAGAGATGTCTGGAGATGTTATTGAGGTTTCATTATGCAGATGTGATTGATCGAATCTTTGGCTGTGTCACTGAACTCTGTCTATATTCCCTTTCATTCCCTGGATGTTGTGTTGATATCAAGTGGTTCAAAGTCCCAGCCTTTAACCATGTGATCTTTCTGCCAGTCCTCATCTTGAATCATCTATCAGAATGAACCATCTAGGAACCACACTGAGTCACCTCATTAACATGAACTACTTACTAAATGGAAAATGAATAACAACAATAGTCTATCACTTGGGAAATCCACCAAATTTAGAGGCTCCCTTTCAGCAATTTGAGACAAAGGCCAACCAGATTCTTTACTATACAATAGAAAATCTGATCATGAGATTTCTTTCTTTTGTTTAACCTTTCTTTTTCAAATTTCTTTTAGCTGGTGATTTAAAAAAACCTCTTGATTTATAGCAATTTAATCTATTCATGTAGATTTTAGTAAAAATTTATATTAAACTGCCTCAGACTTCTTTTTGACTTCTCCATTACAATTTCATTATCTTATTCCTATCAAAATATTATATCAACCTGTATTTCCCTAGTTGTTACATTTTCAACATTTATGCAACAAACAAACTAAAAGAAAATCACATTGTAGCATGCCATAATTACACTTTAAAGCAAATGACAAAAATAAAATCTTGAAAGCAGTCAGGGTTAAATAATATAATTCTTGTAGGGGAAAATCAATTCAAATGATATCTGATTTCTCATCTGAAACCATGGAGACCGGAAGGAAGTGGCATGATATTTTTTATGTGCTGAAATAAAATAATTGTCAACCATGAGTTCTATATTTGCTGAAATTATCTTTGAGGAGTGAAAGGATAAACATTTTCTTATTAAGGAAAATCGAGAGAATTTGTAAATAGCAGTCTTACTTTTAAAAACTGGCTAAAGGATTTCTTCTAGCTGTATTACATGGATACACACAATAGACTGTTTCTTGAGCTTTTATATGAGTACTTCTATAAAGTACTTCTTATAAGTTTATATATGAACATGTAAATGTATGATTTATGTCATATTTTATTACTGAAATTAAAATAAAATTCCATGTGATTCTTACAGCAGCATTTAGAACTGAGGAAAGTAAAAGGACTTAAATGGAAGTGAGGTTTCCACCTTGATTCGAAGGTACCAAGAGACTATTATTTGCTACATGTTGCTTTACCAAAAGCTTCATTTTCATTTTAGATTTGAAGGATTTGTTAACAAAAGAAATTACTCATTACACACACAATAAATTCTTTGACTTGATTTCAATATGCAGTCATTAAAAGGAAAGAAATAGAAACAGGAGAGAGATAATAGCTTATATATACATCACCACATTGGGCTGACACTTACATTGAGACTTTAACAGCACTGGGAAGCCCCATGTAACAACAGTCTGGGATCCCAGTTGTAAAAGGATCCCAGGCAGTGCGTGCATCCCTATGATGAGATTTCAAATTATAGTTTTGGAGGCTTCCATAAACTAATATTATCATCAGTTTGCATGTGAAAATGCAGCTCTGGTTTTTCTTGAACTTTTACAATGTTATTTGTTTCACCTTGTGAGTCGTAAGACTTCTTAGACCCTGGTTGGGGCTGGTGGCCAGGCCCTTAGGGGCTCAAGTGGTTCCTAGACCCACTTCCTTTATTATCTAAAGTGTGGCCCGGCATGCTGGTCACAATTGGTGTGCTTGCAGGCAGGCATTTAGTCCAGGTAGGTCAGAAGTCAGTCAGAAGCCCATTCTCCCAATTCTGAAGCTTGAACAAGGCTTGTTTTTGTTCAGTCACTCAGTTGTGACACATGTGTATATTATAATATACAGAGATGGAAAGTAATTGGTGAGTTTTATCAGAAAAAATGATATATTGTGGCTTACATTAAAACAAAACTTATGCTGCTGAGTGGATAATTCATTCCCTGGGGATAAGGGACACATACATACATACATACATACATACATACATACATACATACATACACACACACACACACACATATACATACATACATACACACACACACTTTGGAGTTTATTACAGTGATCTATGTGAAAAGCATCTTGACAGAGTCATAGTGTTAAAGTTAATGGGAAATGGTAGATTATGAATATCTTAAAAGTAGTACTATGAATATTTGGTGGTCTGGACAGTCTAAAAAGTCAGCAGGGCTTTCCAGGTGGCTGAGTGGTAAAAGAAGCCGTCTGCCAATGCAGGAGGTGCAAGAGATGTGGGTCCCATCCTTGGGTTGGGAAGATTCCCTGGAGAAGGGAATGACAATCCACTCCAGTATTCTTGTCTGGAGAATCCCATGAACAGAGGAGCCTAGTGGGCTACAGTCCATGGGGTTGCAAAAAGTCAGACATGACTGAGAGACTGAGCACACACACATATCTTAAAGATAGTACTATGCATATTTGGTGGTATATTGAATAGCGATGTGAGTTCCAAGAAAAATAAAAGGATGACTTTAAGAGTCTTGATCTAAGCCAAAATATGTCATTGCCCTTTATCCAAATTGAAAGCCTATATAAAATCTTATTAACCTTATTAATGACTCTTAAATGACATTTAGATGTAGAGCTGTATAGAACTTTTAAAATATGTAAATCAAGGCTACAGAGTATAAAATGAAACAGGAATATATATATAACTTTATTTTCTGTCTCATGAATCACATAGTAACATCAGAACCATGAGGCAGGGTAGGATCACAGGAAGACCTGAGTACGGAGAGAAGACAAATGCTATAAGGACTAACCCTGATGACACCCAAAATTAATCAACCATGAAGATGAAAGTTACTGAGAAAAACAGACTGAAAAGGACCAAAAAATGAAGTAAGAGAATTGAGAAAGAAGCATTCTGGAATCTAACTTTTGGGGAAAAAAGATTTCAAGAATGAGTTGTTGATCTCCTATTACAAATGCTGCTGGAAAACCAAATGACGTGACTTGAACTGACAATTTTATTAACATGCATCTGATTGTCAGGTCTAAGTATAAAGTCAATGTCCATAAATCTCTATGAGATGATTTAATCCTATGAAGATTGAATGATGGATCCTATGTTGATAAGATGTATGAAATCCAGTACAGCTGAAAGAATATAAAGCTATTTCCTGTCCACTCCCTTGCCTGAATCCTGTACACCCTTTCTTTCTCTAGGCTTTGGTGTTGCAGTCAGAAAATATATGAAATGTCTTAATTCATAGGCTTGGATTCTGAGGTAAATACAATAAAGGCTTCCTGTTCTTCATCGAGAATCTTTTAAGGTCAAAGCTATAGTGCAGCAAAAAGAACAAAGGATGCTGTCAAGGGCACAGTGCTATACACTTGATCCTCCATATCTGCTGTGCCTGAGCGAAGTGCTGTGAGAAAGCTATAAACAGAAAATGCAGCAACAGCCATACAATTCTGGGGCTAAATGTTCCATCAAAAATCTATCATTTCTCCTTGATACAGATTCAGATACTATGAAGATGCAAAGATCTTGTCTCAGTAAAATTAGATCACACCTGATAAATGATGACTGGTTAATGGTAACTGTATGCATCAAACTATAGATCTAAGTGAATTAAAACAACACTCAAGCAGATCGGTCAGGAGATCAAAGATGGGTGATTTCCCATACCTCTTTTCTGTTGAAACATTGACTCTGGGTAGACTGTTTCCAAGCATGTGATTTATACAAAAAAAATACAGCAGAAGTAGAGTTAATATCTCATCTTGAAGACACAATGATATTGTGTCAATTAGAAAACATAACCCTGGATAGCACCTACAATAGAAAGCAAAAAATATTAAAAAGTAAATTTCAATTTCAATTTAAAAAAGGCAGAATGTCATAAGAAAGATGAAAGCTCAAGATCATAGACTGAGGTAAACAGATAACAGAGTTACAAAAGGAAAAATTGTATGAACAATAAAATTGTAAAAGGAAAATGTATGCTGATAGTGTGAAAAAAACTAGGACATAGTATAAAAAGTGTTAGCATGTTATAGTAAAAATAAATAGAAAATTAAACAATCAAGAACTGTCCTAAAAAATTAAATTATAATAATAATGAACAAAATCTATAATCACTGTCTCAGTGATTATAACAAACAGATGATAGTAGCTAAGAGTTAGAGGTCTTTCCATAAATGATCAAATATTATTTTAAACTTTCAAGGTAGAGAAATTTGACCTAAAGAATATTGTGTTAAAAATGCAGTTTCTAATTAACTTAAATACTTATTCCAGTAATTAATGATTCAGAAATTTTATCTTACAGGATTTTATAGTTTTAAGAAGGAAAATAAGGTACATATCATAAGCATACATACACATACCCAGACATACACACACATATATAAGCTGTCTGAGACATGGATTGAAATTTATATTTTAAAAATAAGGTGGGGGTGACAGTACAAAATTGATTGCTTATAACCAACATAATCCAATTAATACTTAATATATTTTACAACTAAATATAAATATGAAAGTATCCTTTGAAGCAAAAAGATGGGATATAAATTGTGAGAGTATCTTAACAATGATCTCACTTCTGAACCTTAGCTTGGGCTTCCCTGATAGCTCAGGTGGTAAAGAATCCATCTGCCATGCAGGAGACCCCAGTTCAATTTCTAGGTCGGGAAGATCTGCTGGAGAAGGGATAGGCTACCCTTTCTAGTTTCTTGGGCTTCTCTTGTGGCTCAGCTGGTAAATAATCCCCCGGCAATGCAGGACACCTGGGTTTGATCCCTGGGTTGGGAAGATTCCCTGGAGAAGGGAAAGAATACTCATTCCATTATTCTGGCCTGGAGAATTCCATGAACTGTATAGTCCATGGGGTTGCAAAGAGTTAGACACAACTAAGCGACTTTCACTTTCAGTGTGGGCATAATCATTAATAATAGAGGCTTTTCAGCAAGATGAACCTATTTTGAATTCTAGCTTTATTTTTTACTAGATTTGTATTGAGATGTCATATATGCTCAGTCATTTAATTCTAACATGTGGTAAATTATGACAAAATACCAAAATGATTGCTGCTATCAGAATCAAGCATATGAAATTTTGTTTGGAATCCATTTGTTACCTAATGAGTTATATTTCTGTCACTTGATCATGGAAATTACCTTTTTTATTCAGCTCATACTTAATGCTGTTCTTATGCAGTCTGTCCTCATTAAATAAGAGAGTATCTACTGTGTATACCCAAATTTATGGTTTGTTGGCTAAGATGCAACTTTTTCATGATGGGCAACTCAGGTTGCCTGGTGGCTTGTTGTCACCTGACCAAATATTTAGTCTCTGCTGAGGCTTAGCATTACATCTCAAAAGGAGAAGAATTAACTGTAGTGGATAGATCACTTTGCTCCAAAAACTTAAGGGTCTGTACTGTGTTATGATTCACCTGCGTGTCTTTCCTAAGTTTCCATGGCCTTTCTATCTACCATAGAAACTTCAGTCAGCCCTGAATTTACTGAGTCATAAGGCCCAAGGGTCCAAGTAGCTTTCATGGCAATATAGAACTGAAGCAGCCACTGTCTTGTTCTGGGAGACCTCAAAACCATCTGCTTCTCATGTTACTCAAAAATGGATTATGGGAGTGTGCCTAAACAAATTATATGTTGCCTGGAAGATGCAAAGAGGCCACATGGCATTATTAGTTGTAGAAGAAGATTTAGCAACATATTTTTTTTTTCTTTTGAGGGAATATCACAACATGCCCTATTCTGAGTGTCAATAAACCACAGCCTGTGAGCCAAATCAAGTTTACTGCCTATTTTGCAATGAAAGCTACTGGCGAAACAGCCAAATTCATTTCTTCACATATTACCTGTGGCTATTTCAGGTCATAGTGGCAGATTTGAGTAGTTATGATAGAGATGTATGGCTAAGCCTAAAATATTTACTATTTATCCTTTAAAAAATAGTGTGTCAAACCCTATCCAAGACTGCTGGACACTGAGAAATTTCATCAACTGACAAGACATTGTATTTTGTGGATTTATTTCCCTCGTTCTCACATGCACGTGTCATATCAACGTATCTATTGTAATGGCTACTTTCAGCTCATCAGGGTGCAATCAGCAGTTTAATGAACCAATTTGATAATCTGGGAACTAGAAATATATAATTCCTTATGACTAGATTATGCTACAGGTCTGGTCTGTTGAAATAACCTGAGGCACAACAGAGAGGTTATATTGCTGGACTTACCAACTGAAAGAGAAGTGTTTCTGATGATATTTACTCACACGTATAGAGAGGAAGATGTTGTTGAGTTCAGTAGCTGTATACAAGCGCTGGAGGACGCGTTCTTTTTTTTTTTTCTTGCCTGGAGGTTGTGTTCTTTACTGAAGCAATGCAACTATATCTGAAACAGCAACTTCAATTGAAGTCACCACTTTTTAAATTCATAATAATTCACCATCACTATTTGAAATATATCTCTTTTGTGTACAGTTAAAATAGGCACACTAAATGTGAAGTGATAGGACCGCTGCTCCCTGCCTCTTTCAAGACCTTAGTGGTGGCAGTAATCTGTAATTTTCCTGGGAATTCAAGTCTTCTTTGATTTACTATTTTGGTAGGTTGAGGAAGTTCTTTTGACTTCTGTTGGCTTTTTGCTACAAGATTAGCTTCATGATCCACATCAAAGAACTAATATAAGATGTTGACAGTTGATATACATGACTTCCCTGGTGGCTCAGATAGTAAAGCGTCTGTCTACAATGTGGGGGACCCAGGTTTGATCCCTGGGTGGGGAAGATCTCCTGGAGAAGGAAATGGCAACCCTCTCCAGTATTCTTGCCTGGAAAATCCCATGGACTGAGAAGCATGGTAGGCTACAGTTCGTGGGGTCTCAAAGAGTCGGACACGACTAAGTGACTTCACTTTCATGTGTATCTATCCCTATTAAGCATTTTAGAACTTGGATTATCACGAGATAGCACCAAGGATGCATTCAGATCATTGAGAGACAAACCTTAGATGAAACTTAGAGAGATCACCTAAATATAATCTGCTCCTTCTCTGACTAGTGGACCACAGTGGTGCTTTGGTATTTAAAAATCTGTGTAAATTAGAGACAGCTTACAAGAATTTCAAAAACGTCTAATTATTTTCCATTCCCCAGTACTCAGTGCTATGGTCTGAACAATGAACTCCCCCTAATTCCCATGTTGGAAGCTCTAAACTCAGCATGATGGCACTTGGAGATGGGCCTTTGGGAGATTATTATGTTTATATGAGGTCACAAGGGTGGGGCCCTCGTGATAGAGCTAATGCCCTGACAAGAGTCCAGAGCTTGCTCACTCTGCAATGTGAGGACACAACCAGATTGTAGCCATCTATCACCAAAGAAGAGAGTCCTCACCACAAAGAGACCACGCTAGTGCCTTGATCTTGAACCTCCAGCTGCCAAAATTATGAAAAGTAAATAAAGTTTATTGCTTAAGCCACTCAATCTATGGTATTTTGCTAAGGCAGTCCAAGAAAGATAGATTTTGGTACTGAGAGCGGGGTGCTGTAGTAATAAATATCTGAAACATGGACATTGCTTTGAAACTGGGTCATGGATGGAGGCTAGAAAGGTTCAAGGTCATACTAGAAATATCCATGTTATGAGCAGTTCTAGTGAGTTCTCAAACAGAAACGAGGAACATGTCGTTGGAAACTAAAGGAAAGGTGGTATTTGTAATAAAGTGTCAACGAATTTGCCAGAACAATGTTGTAGCATTTTGTGGAAGGCAGGATGCATGAGTAATGAAATTAGATATTTAGCTGAGGACATTTCTAAGCAAAGTGCTGAAGTACCTTGATTCCTCCTGACCACTTATATAAAATGTGAGAGGACAGAGATGAATTAAAACATAAATTGTTAAATTAAAAGGAAGCAGAACTTGATGAATGGAAAAACTTTCAGTCTATTCAATTGAAAAAAATGAGAAAACTTGTTCTGAGAACATCAAGGGTGAGACTACACTCTTGCTTGATAAAGAGCTTATGGGATTATAGATGCAGAAACACTACCAGTTTGAACTGAAGGGCACAGATGGAGTAAAATGAAAGAAAGAATCTTGGAGTTGACTCGGCAGCTTGCTAATGGGAATGAAAATTGATGAGAATAAGCATAGTCTTTAGCTGCATTGCAGGGTCTTCACAGCTGTGGCTGTGTTCACAAAAAAGGACTTCTGATCAAATGCAGACTATGTTAACATTAGCAAACCTGAATGGAGTCACACAAGACTTCATTACATGTTTTGTTAAACGTATGGATCAAATATTTGTTTAGAAAATTACGTAAGAAACAAACTACAACAACAGAAATATTTTTAAAAATGGTGCAACTCAATCAGAGTCCAGTGACATTTTAATTCTCAATCTTGAAACACAGATACTAAGAAATTTAGGAAGCAAATATGTGTTCAGACTCAGAGGAGCAATAATATGGATAGGACAGATATTACACATGGAAAAGAAAAGGTAACCAGTCTACAGGAACTCACATGCATTCTTGGATAGTTGATTTTAGTGGCTGAGCAAAAGAAAACTTGTAAATAAAACATTTTTCATTGTTAGAAAAAATATTTTTTTTTGTAAAAATTTGTCACCCAAGTATTAAAAAAAATTAAAGTATACATTTAGAATAAAAGTTTTAAAATCATGGCAGAAGCTGTTATAAATTTATATAGCAAAACCTTTTCTAAATAATGTCACATCATACTTTCTCAGGTTCTTGACCTTAACTTTGTGCTTTAGAGTAACTACTTCCTCTACTTTGACATTTTAAATAAATGGAAATATTTTAAATAAATGGGAACTAATAACACAGTAACCAGTTGACATACACAATATTTGTTCCCTACTCTATACAGATGTGGTTTAATATGTTTCAATATAAAAGCCAAATGGCATTAAACTAAGTTTAATTCTTATGCTCTTCATTTTAAGGTAAGACTTTCAATCTATTGATACTTAAATACAAACCTAAAAATGTCAATAATTCTGAAATTAAGACTAATATGTTACTTGGTGGTGATGTAAAAAGTTTAACTGACCACAAGTTAGAAATTAAAATTGGATGTAATTTTCTTTAGCAATTTTATTTTTAATGCCACCATGAAATGAATAAAATGCTGTGCTTCCCTATTTAACATTATAGGAGGAAAAAGGTTTAATCAGAAAGAAACTATATAGCAGTGTCTACAGTTGCTAATATTACATGAAAGAGGTCTTTCTCATCAAATTTTAAACAAATTTTACTAAATTTTTATTTTGCAATGACTTTGAAACAACTAACACATACACAGAAAAAACTCATTATTTCCATTCCTTCTCCAATATTTAATGTTCTCTTGTTTTTTGTTTGTTTGTTTTTGTTTGTTTGTTTCCTTTTTCCACAATCAACTGTGGAAAATTCTGAAAGAGATGTGAATACCAGACCACTTGACCTGCCTCTTGAGAAACCTGTATGCGGATCAGGAAGCAACAGTTAGAACTGGACATGGAACAACAGAGTGGTTCCAAATAGGAAAAGGAGTATATTAAGGCTATATTTTTGTCACCTTGCTTATTTAACTTATATGCAGAGTACATCATGAGAAACACTGGGCTGGATGAAGCACAAGCTGCAATCAAGATTGCCGGGAAAAATATCAATAACCTCAGATATGCGGGTGACACCACCCTTATGGCAGAGAGTGAAGAGGAACTGAAAAGCCTCTTGATGAAAATGAAAGAGGAGAGTGAAAAAGTTGGCTTAAAGCTTAACATTCAGAAAACTAAGATCATGGCATCTGGTCCCATCACTTCATGGGAAATAGATGGGGAGACAGTGGAAACAGTGTCAGACTTTATTTTTTTGGGCTCCAAAATCACTGCGAATGGTGACTGCAGCCATGAAATTGAAAGATGCTTACTCCTTGGAAGGAAAGTTATGACCAGCCTAGATAGCATATTAAAAAGCAGAGACATTACTTCGCCAACAAAGGTCCATCTGGTCAAGGCTATGGTTTTTTCCAGTGGTCATTTTTGGATGTGAGAGTTGGACTGTGAAGAAACTTGAGCACCGAAAAATTGATGTTTTTGATCTGTGGTGTTGGAGAAGACTCTTGAGAATCCCTTGGGCTGCAAGGAGATACAACCAGTCCATGCTAAAGCAGATCAGTCCTGGGTGTTCATTGGAAGGACTGATGATGAAGCTGAAACTCCAAAACTTTGGCCACCTAATGGGAAGAGTTGACTCATTGGAAAAGACCCTGATGCTGGGAGTTATTGGGGGCAGGAGGAGAAGGGGACAGCAAAGGATGAGATGGCTGGATGGCATCACCGACTCGATGGGCATGAGTTTGAGTAAACTCCGGGAGTTTGTGATGGACAGGGAGGCCTGGCGTGCTGCGATTCATGGGGTCCCAAAGAGTCGGACACGACTGAGCGACTGAACTGAACTTGTTTTTTTTTAAATAATTTACAACAATATGTTAGTTTTGGGTGTACAGCAAACTGATTCAACTATATTTATGTGTATGTATACATATATAAATTACTACAAAATATTTAATGTAGTTCCTTGTGTTATATAGTAGGAACTTGGCTGTTTATCTGTTTTTCACATACTAGTGTGTATCTGTTAATCCCAAACTCCGAATTTATCCCTACACCCCCTTCCCATTTGGTAACCATTAGTTTGTTTTCTATGTCTATGGATCCTTTTTGTAAATAAGTTCATTTGGATCATTTTTTTAAGATTCCACATGTAAGTGATATTATATGATATTTCTTTTAGTATGATAATCCTAGTTTCATTCAGGTTCCTCTAAATGGCATTATTTCATTCTCTTTTATGGCTGAGTAATATCCCATTGTATATATGTACCACACCTCCTTTATCTATTCATGTAACAACAGACATTTAGTGCTTCAATGTCTTAGCTATTATAAATGGGTTCCCTTATTAATAAAAAATTAAAAGAAACCAATTTTAGAAGAAAGTGAAAGTGAAGTTGCTCAGTCTTGTCTGACTCTTTGCGACCCCATGAACTGTAGCCCACCAGTCTCCTGTTTCCATGGGATTTTCCAGGCATTTTAGAAGAAGAAAATGTTAAATATCTGTATAACTCCATCATCTGTTTATAAGCTACTTCATTACAGTTTTTGAATCTGGAAGCTACCTGTTAAGAGACATGAGTGAACTAGGATTAGTGAGGAAATCAGGAAACCTGGTGAGATGAAACATAAGGGGAATCACAGGTAAAAGCTCAGATACCAATTTCTGCTCTGCTACTTGTTAGCTATGTAATTTTGCATATTGTCAATTTTCTTTATTTTATTTAACTGGTGAATGCCTTAAAACATTTTTTGTCCTATCTCACAGGGTTTTTCAGATGATTGCTATAAGGTTTCATGAAAATTTATATGCAAATTACAACATAATTTGAAAATCACTCAATATTTTGTACAAGCAAGATTAATATTATTATTTAAATGTTATAAATTTTTGGTAACATAGTGAATACATAGAAGTAAATCATATGCCCCAGAACAAAGCTATTGGCATTATCAGATTAATTGTGAAATTTAATTAGGTAAGGGAGGAACTTGTTTTCAATTATGCCAAAGAAATTTCATTAAGAAGGAAGCACATCATTAGGGTGATTGCATATGTTGTTATCAAGACATGAAAAAGACCCAAGAAACAAGAATGTTTCAGGATGCTATTATTTTCGACTTGCATACCTGAATAGTTGGCAGGTTTGGTTTAGTAGATGATATTAAACAGAGCAAGAAATAAATTTACTTTCAAATTTTTACTTAGCCACTTACCATCTATGTGACCTTGAGGGAAATTACTCTGCTTTGAAGTTCAATGTTTTAAAATCTCTAAAATAGAGATGATAGCAAGACTAACAGTGATACTAGTAACATGGGAAACTAACAATGAGTGTTGATTGAAGGAGGTACTGTACCCAATGCTTTCTGTAGAGAATAATCATATGTAGACTTGCTATAGAGAATGAAGAATATTTTATGTGTAAAAGGTTTACTATTCTCTGAAAATTGTATGGGCTAAACAAAAGACAGGTGCATTTATTTTTATCAGTTTGGGATAAAGGGAAAAACAAGATATTGGCTGTTATTTGGTTTTGGGGTAAATAGTACATTTGAATTCTGACTCTGAGATAAACTAGATTATTTTAAAATAATTAACCTCTGGAAGCCTCATTTTTCCTTCTTCCAAAAGATGAATATGCATGTGCATGCTAAGTCACTTCAGTTGTGTTCAACTCTTTGCAACCCTATGGATTGTAGCCCGCCAAGCTCCTCTGTCCATGGGATTCTCCACGCATGAATACTGGAGTGGGTTGTCATTTCCTTCTCCAAGGGATCGCCCCAACCCAGGGATAAAACCCATACCTCTTATGTTTCTTGAATTGGCAGGCAGTTTCTTTATCACTAGCACTGTCTGGGATGCCCCAAACATGAATAATAGCATCTAAATTAAAATGCTTTAAAATTTTTTTATAATGCTGTTTTTTCATAATACTGTTTTTTCACAATACTGTCATAAAGAGTCAAAATAAATATTTGCATTTTATGTAAATTAGTGTGTTTTTCAGGTTCAATATTGTGAAGTACTTTGGAAAAAAGTCAAATATTGATCAGTGTTGTACTGTGTCTGGTCTTATTTTGAAAAGTTCTGAAATATAGTGTTTTTTCTTTAATGTGATAAATTGCTTAAGAAGGGTAGTTTCACTTGAAATCAATAGTACTTGGTTTTCAATTCATTTTTTCATATTTGACATTAAAAATAGATTTTTTATTAGTCAATTCATTTTTAGTGATTTATCCAACTCACAAAAACAGGTATTTAAAAATCTTTATGAATGATCTGGGGAAAAATTACTTGGAAGAGAAAATTAAGATAATTTTTGACTTAATATTCATTCTTACCTATTCCACATAAGATATTATTTTCAATAAAAGGTATGAAATTATTAAAAATAAAGCACATGATACATATTGAGGTATACTCAAGTGGTACTCAGTTATTTGAATATCTCAGCGGTCCAGATTCAAGTGTAAGCAAGAGACAAACTCAATCAATGCCTGATCTCAGTATTGGAAAGCCATCAGCAGCACTCCGAATTTTGGACGATGGTTTTCGGTTTGTGTGTACAGGACAGGCTCACTTGGCTAATAAGGAAAAAATGTGGTGAGGAGTGAAATCATGTTTATAGTTTAGAAAATGAAATTAGAAATAAAAGATTTAGGTCATTTGGACACATACTGTTACAGAGTATTCTACTACATGCTGTTAAAAAAAAAAAGAGAAAGAAGAAAAAGTACTGAGAAGTAAATCAAATATAGACCTGGTGTTTACCCTTGAGAATTTTCTTTTAGAGATAGACAATATTTGTGCTGACACCAAAAATAAAATATTTAAAAGATGAGGACATGTGGGCAGTCAGGTAATCCTGGAAATAATTTCAAAGATGTTTCCTCTGGCCCAAAATGTGCATGTGAATTTAGTGAATGTCACTATTGATGTAGTAGGCTATTAGTCAAAGTGAATTGACTGAAGTCTGGATCAACAGAAAGACAATTTCCAAAAGGGGAAATGCACATCCACGCATTGTCCTTTCTGATTTTTTTCTCCATGTTTTGTAGTTCTAAAATGTTTCCAAAGTCTTATTTCTATGTTTCAGAATCTATGTACCCTGAAATTTATTTCCTGTTTTGTATGCTGACTGCTTCCCGGGTTTATCAAGTCAGGGGATTTCCTATCAATGTGTTATTCATTTTTAAAACAAGTGTTTGTTACTTCTTCCTATTTGTGGGATTCTGAGCCAGAAATTTAAAGTTAAATAAGATACAGTCCTTGTCCTATCAAACTGAGAGTCTTATTATTTTCACCAAAGGGTAGAAAGTCATCTGAGATACAGAGAAGGGAGTCAGAGAAGTCTTTACAAAGAAGAGAAATTTTTATGCTGTTTGATAATTAAGTAGGACTCCTTGGGAAGAGAATTCTGAAGAAAAATACATTGTAAAATTGTCCAAGATTAAAATTCATTATTTATGAAGTACCTGTGAAACTGGAAGTAAATTTAATACAGTTGGAACATAGGATTTTTGAGGAGAAGCAGGAGATAAAGTCTAAAATAAGTTCACATCATATATTAGCTTGTTATGGCTACTGTAAAATATTATTACAAACATAGGGAAACAGCACAGATTTATTATTTTATAATCCTGCAGTTCAGAAGTCTGACAATGAGGCTGACTTCAAGATTCAGCAGTGCTGCTTCTCTTTGTGGATTTCTCTGGGGGGAATTCATGCCCGTACTCATTTGGATTGCTGTCAGGTATTCTTGTCTTGCAGCAGTAGGACTGTGGTCCCTGTTTCCTGGATGCCTGTCCGATCCAGTCTGAT
This sequence comes from Muntiacus reevesi, assembly GCF_963930625.1. Taxonomy (NCBI): domain Eukaryota; kingdom Metazoa; phylum Chordata; class Mammalia; order Artiodactyla; family Cervidae; genus Muntiacus; species Muntiacus reevesi. The sequence continues at coordinate 36,284,878 of NC_089261.1, read as the reverse complement.
TACAATTCTTGTCTCTTGACCTATTATCTCCAGTTTCAAAGCAGCAATCATGGACCAGGTCCCCGTACTCTCGGAATCACTTATGACCTTGTGGGGGTGGATGAATGGGGTCACAGGGAGGGAAGGGAGCCTCAAGAGGGAGGGGATATATATAATTATGACTGATATGCATTTTTGTATATCAGTACAGCAGAAAACAACACAACATTGTAAAACAATTTTCCAACAATTACAAAGTGTAAAAAGTCTCCTGCCTCTTCTCCCACTGTCACACGTCTTTCATTGACTCTTCTGTCCTTCCTTCTGTTTTTCTGGACCCATTTGATTTCATTGGTTCCACATGGATAATACAGGGCACTCTCCTTTGCAGGTCATCTGATGAGCAATTTAATTCCCTTTTGAGTGATGAAGCAACATATATATAGGTTCAAGGGATTAAGTCTGGGACATCTTTACAGGGAAATTATTCTGCGTATTATGGGTCACATTTGTCATGTTTGTTTAAAGAAAAAAAAGATCTTATATTTCATTTCAGATTCTTTATTGTACATTTGTATATTCAAACTTCCTAATTATTTTTCACCTAATTCTAGCATATTATATAAAAAGTTCCACAATTTGTTTATATTATGAAATTAATTAGCACATACATATGCATACTATTCTGTAGTTATTATTTTAAACCTCTACTGTGTTAGTTCTTGTTTAATGCCTTAATTCTCATATGTTCCCCTTCTCTCACCTTAGTTAGCACCACTAGAAGTTTTTCCTTCTCGCTGCTCTTTTCCAAAAACTTGTAATTTGTTCTCTAAGTTTTATTTATATATTCTGCATATCTGAGGTTATTGATATTTCCCCAGCAATCTTGATTCCACATGTGCTTTATCCAGCCTGGCATTTTGCATGATGCAAGCTGCATATAAGATAAATAAGCAGAGTGACAACAAATAGCATTGACATAACTCTTTTCCCAGTTTTGAACCTGTCCGTTGTTTCATGTCTGATTCTAACTGTTGCTTCTTGAGCTGCATACAGGCTTCTCAGGAGGCAGGTGAGGTGGTCAGGTAGTCCCATCTCTTTAAGACGGTGGTGCTAAATTCTCTTAGCTTTTGCTTGCCTGGTAAACTTTTGATTTCTCCATCAAATCTGAATGAGAGTCTTGCTGGGTAGCATATTCTTGGTTGTAGACTCTTCTCTTTCATCACTTTAAATATATCTTGCCATTCTGCAGGAGAAGATATTTTAAAAATGTGAAACATTCATATTGCTAGACAACTCAAGAGAACCAACATTTGAGAAAGTTCATCAAGGTGGCTAGGTAAATATCAGTTTATGGTCATCCATAGCATTTCTCTGTAGCAGCATCAATCAACCAGTAAATGTTATATTAAATAAATATTCCTCTTAATAGGAACCAAAATTTAGAATACCTAGGTACCAACACAAAGAGCTAACATTTTACTGTAAAAAATAAAATATATCTACACCATAGTTATGAAATGCATAAATAAAATTAATAAAAGTAGATTTAAATGAATGAAAAATATACCATGGAGGAGAATAGCTTTGTTTATATGTGTTATATATCAGTTTCTTCCAAAGTAAACTATATTATCAATACAAACAATGTAAGATTTCTAGATAAGCATTCTGAGACATTTGACAATCTTATTCTAAAATTGAAATGAAAGCTTATGGTGCTTAATAGCAACAAAACAAAAATCCAGTAAAAAATAAATGGGCAGAAGACCTAAATAGACATTTCATCAAAGAAGACATACAGATGATCAAGAGCCATGGTAAAGTTATTCAGCATCACTATTTATTGGAGAAATACGGATCAAAACTACAATGAGATATCACTTCAAGCCAGTCAAAACAGCTAGCATGAAAAAATTCACAAACAATAAATGTTGGAGAGGGTGTGGAGAGAAGGAAAACCTCCTACACTGTTGGTAGGAAAATAAGTTGATACAGACTCTATGAAGGTTCCTTAAAAAATTAAAAATAGAACTACCATATGACCCTGCAATCCCACTCCTGGGCATAGATCCTGAGAAGAACATGGTTTGAAAGGACACATGCACCCCAATATTCACTGAAGAACTGATTGCAATAGCCAAGTCATATAAACAGCCTGACTGTCCATCAAGAGAAGAATGGATAACAAAAATGTATTACATGTATACAAAGGAATATTACCCAGTCCTTGAAAAGAATGAAATAATGCCATCTGCATCAGGATGGATGGAACTAAAGATTGTCATACTGAGTGAAGTAAGTCAGACAGAGAAGGATAAATGTTATATGACATCCCTTATACGTAGAATGTAAAAATAAATGATACAAATGAACTTACTTACAAAACAGAAACAGACTCACAGACTTAGAAAATGAAATTATGGTTGTGGGAGGAAGAATGGGGAGAAGGGGTAGTTAGGGAGTTTAGGATGCACATGTACACACTGCTTTATTTAAAATGAATAACCAACAACGACCTACTGTATAGCACATAGAACACCGCTCTAGAACACTGCTCTGGAAACAGCTCAGTTCAGTTCATTTGCTCAGTCCTGTCCATCTCTTTGCAGCCCCATGGACTGTAGCCAGGGCTTCCTGTCCATCACCAAATTCCAGAGTTTACTCAGACTCATGTCCATTGAGTAGGTGATGCCATCCAACCATCTCAACCTCTGTTGTCCCCTTTTCCTCCTGCCTTCAATATTTCCCAGCATCAGGGTCTTTCCCAATGAGTCAATTCTTTACATCAAGTTCCTAAAGTATTGGAGTTTCAGCTTCAGCATTAGTCCGTCCAATGAGGATTCAGGACTGATTTCCTTTAGGATGGACAGGTTGGATCTCCTTGCAGTCCAAGGGACTCTCAAGAGTTTTCTCCAACACCACAGTTCGAAAGCATTGATTCTTCGGTGCTCAGCTTTCTTTATAGTCCAACTGTCACGTCCATACATGACTACTGGAAAAACCATAGCCTTGACTAGATGGACCTTTGTTGGCAAAGTAGTGTCTTTGCTTTTTAATATGCTGCCTGGGTCGGTCATAACTTTTCTTCCAAGGAGCAAGCGTCTTTTAATTTCATGTGTTTTTGTTGATGCCAACGGATGAGAAAAACTCTTTGAATGAGATCTAACAAGCACAAACAAGAACATGAAAAACAGATTTGACAACACACACACACACACACACACACACACACACAAACTATCTTCACTGACAGTCTCTGTAACCAAAGTCACAGATAAACAAGTGAAAGACATTTCTAAATATCTTCTAAATTCTAAAAAGCTAAAAAGATGAATAATATAAATAAGAAATAGTTATAATTACAGAACAATAAAAAATAAAATATTTAACAGCAATATTGACAAAGACATGAACAGGAAATTTGTAAGTGTTGTAGCCCAATGGCTATGCAAACTTCATAAGTAACCAGAATAAATGCAAATTAAAACATCAGAGTGAAAAAAATTAGAAATATGTATACAATCTACTGGTGATAAGAGTATGAAGAAAAGAAATCCTTGACAGCACTTAAGGAAACTAAACATATATATACTTTAAGGTTCAATGATTTTATTCTTGAGTAATGCATTCCCAAAGGAAGGAAATTTTCTCAAAGAGCCTGAGAGGACTAGTGACAAAGAATTTGTGGAATATGTCTTTTCATGGCAGGGGGTTTATCTCTAAACATGTAGATAACAAATGAGAAGCTACTATGGACAGATATGAGCAGTAGAGGAAAGAGTAAAATCCGTATAGCACCATAGTTAGGTCTCAAAAATCTGCAGGAATGAGAAAAATAGTCAAGTCTGAAAGTTTAATAACATTTGTGTAAATTAAAATGACACATTCATGAACAACAACTAATATTTTGCAATAAAAAGTGAAGTGAAGCGAAGTGAAGTGAAGTCACTCAGTCGTGTCCGACTCTTTGCGACCCCATTGACTGTAGCCTACCAGGCTCCTCTGTCCATGGAATTTTCCAGGCAAGAATACTGGAGTGGGTTGCCATTTCCTTCTCCAGGAGATCTTCTCGACCCAGGGATTGAAACTGGGTCTCCTGCATTGCAGGCAGACGCTTTACCATCTGAGCCACCAGGGAAGCCCAAAATTGCATGTTAAATAAATACACTGAACATATTAGATTGCCTTATAGAAAAGAGGGGAAGAAATAGCTATTAATATTTGGAAGAAAGAGAAAAAGAAAACAAGATACAATTCATTTAAATCAGAAAACTTCATAATAGTAGTTTAAATATTTAAATATTCTTTTTCCTTAATGTAAAGTGGATTCAGAATTAGGCAGAGATAAATTAGTATAACACCTCATGATATTATAAATCCTTTAAACTCTGTCTGGAGATGTAACTGTGTTCATGGCTGCAATATATCTGTTTCACTTCCAGTTTTGGTATATACATTCCAGCTGGGAAGAAAAGTAAGACATGGAGACCAAGCACGAAAAACAAATGTCAACTAAATCTGGCTTTATTAAAGGTAGTGATATTTTGTTAATTTTGGCATAATGTTGAGGACCATGAAATGTGTATTCTTCAATATTTAATTTTTCCTTTTAAAAAATCATTTGCACAATAATGCCCAGACTTTTTTAGTTTACAAAGTTTGATTAATAATCAACAAAAGCTGTACATATTATTACAGAACTATGATACATTTAAATTTTAATAAAATATCAACAGTCTCATGTATCATGAATAATTCAGCATGTTTTTAACCAAATATGCTTATACACAATAAAACATTAGCTTTTTCAGAAAATCTTTTCATTAAGAAGGTGACAATTTATTATATCAGTATTAGGATTCCTAGGTAGCATGCTAGTGGATTTACTATTTCTTTCAAAGATAATTTTTTCCTTTATATCCCATTCTACAAAATGTGATTAAAAATCTAATTTCTAATCCTTATTGACCTCTGCCTCATGTTGTTAATATATATTATCTTATTCAATTTTTGAAACAACCTCTTGAAGCAGGGACTATTATTCTCCTAGTTTACGAAGAGGAGATTAAGGTGGACAGGGTGAGTTATTTGATGGGGCCATGAAGCTAAATGGAGGTGGGAACAGATTGGCCTCAGAAAGGAAATTCTCTCACCATGCCTTCTCTCAGGGATTTGTGCTTTTCCTTGTTTCAGCTGAAGTTATGATTTTACCAAAGGGAGAACCTGAATCTGATGCTTTTGGAATAAGTGTCAGTGATTGAAACCTGTTTAGTCCTCACTTCTTGCTCATTGTTAGTGTGAGAGTAGATTTATGTGAAAAGAATAAAACAAGTATCACTTAGGGCACAAAAAGATTGCCGTACTTTGGGGCTCTCAGAAAACCCATGAAACGATTTTCCTCCTTGAGCTTAAAAATATCTGGCACCTTACATGTGATTTATGAAAACAGGCTGGATAAATTCTGAAAACAGAGTGATTTCAAAGCTGATTTGCTTCTATGGGAACATAACAAAGAAGCCAGAAGCAAGCAAATTCAGTTTATGCAGTTGCTTGTGTGTCAGAGATGCCCCTGAGGTGTCTTATAACAATGTTCCATGAATAATTCTGTCTTAACAACCCAGGTTTAATAAGGACAAGTAATTCTCTTTGTCACACTGCGAACTGAAGGAATGTTTCAGCATAAAATTTTAAAAATTGTAGCCAATATTGAACGAGTGAATGATGTTAAATAATGAACTAGTGTATTTTTTCCCCCTATATTGGATCACCTTCTTAAAAGCAATTGTTCTCTGTTAATCCTTTCAACCTACAGTATTATAATCAGGTAATATTATGCCTTCATCAACTTCCTCAACTTGCATTATCCAGTTTTATTTTAGTCTTGTGTATCACACTGTAAGTAACATCAAATACTTAAAAAGCTAAGGTTTAAGAACACTTAATATATTTCAATTTCTTCAATAAGGTAGGTAAAGAAAAATGGCATTCTTTTCACATATAGGCTAAATAAAGTTGCTAAAATTAAACACTTTTTAATTTTTTCAGCAAATGTTGCTCACCAAATTGGGTTTTGACCAGCATCCTGACTTAAACAGTGCTGAGAAGTCCCTTGTCACAGCACATCTGGAGTCCCAACTAGGAGAAGGTCCCAGGCAGCATGTCAGCTCCATGGGTGAGACTTCAGAAAAACTGCAGTTCAGAGTTCCCATTTATAATCCCAGGAAACAAACTGGTATTGTCATCAATCTGTGAGCATAACTGCAGCTCTGGTATTATGTTAATTTTTACAATGCTGTTTGCTTTGTTATGCAGATTTTGGAATGTTGCAAAGTCTGGGGAGTGGTTGGCCAGACCTCCTCCAGGAACTTAAATTCTAAGATCTGCTTTCTATCTGTCTGCTGGGTTTCTCTTCAGACACCCACAGCAGTAGTCAGGGCAGTGTCCAGGTAGGTCAGAAGCAAGGTCAGAGGTCTGCTCTACTTTGTCTCTGAAGCCTAAACAAGACTATTTAATTTCCCTAACAATGGTCTGCAATGATTTTGGAGCCCAAGAAAATAAAATCTGTCACTCTGTCCATGTTTCCCCCCTCTATTTGCTGTGAAGTGATTGGACCAGATGCCATGATCTTATTTCAATAAATATCAAATTTTAAAAAGCTGCTGTAAATATAATAAAAAGTAAGCAAAACAAAATCTTCATTACTAGTATAATATTGCCTTTAATCCTTTGCCTTTAACACACTTTATAGTATCAACTCAATATGTAAATTGGCCATATTTAATACCATTTCCTGGTATACTTCTTGAGGATGAGATGATCACATCAATATATTTTGGAAAGCCTCCAATAGGAATGGAGTTTAGTGTCTAAAAATACTTTAGGTGTTCACCTTCTCAAACAAAATAGATAATGAAATGCAGTTAAATTCCCTGTGACAATGTATCTTCTCCACTTCCCTTCAAACCACCACTGCGCAGGTCTGAGTCTTCCTTTCTGCCTGTTGACAGCATATTATGCAGTCAGTTGCAATTATCTTCAGTTTTACTCTTCCTTAGTCAATACAGGGACATAATTTCCTCACAAGACCCTAGAAATGAAACAAAGGGAGCATAGTGATGAGGGGGAATAGATACCCTTGGAATGCATGCAACAGATGTGATACTTTGGACTCTGTGTGAAAATCCTCCTTCTCCCCATACTTCTGCCTTATGATCAGTGATGTTACTGTACAGTCCAGCTATGTTTAGGTACATGCTCTGTTTAGTGAGCCAGTGGGAAGTCTTGTAGATGGATGAGAATCAGTATCTACTCCAACTGAACAGTGAGACACACATAGAGAATTGGCATATCCGACTCGATGGGCATGAGTTTGAGTAAACTCCAGGAGTTGGTGATGGACAGGGAGGCCTGGCAAGCTGCAATTCATGGGGTCGCAAAGAGTCAGATACGACTGAGCGACTGAACTGAACTGAACTGAACTGAGACAGGATAAAGAATGTGCATTGCTATTCTTTCCAGGAGAAACCAGTCTTTTGTTTGTTGTGGTGAAGGAGGAAACAGAACAGGCTCCGTCTTGAAAGCAGGACTCCATCTTGGGTCGGACTGTGGCCTTTGAGCTATATACTCAGTATCTACGGAAATGCAATACCAACTGGAAAACTATAGACTCCCAAGATGGAAGAGCCCCAGGGCTCGTGCCTAGACTCCCCGTCGCCTAAAAGAATACACTCATTATCTGTATAACCGAATAGAACCATAAATTCTATTATGCTTATTGGGGTATGACCACAGGCCCATTGATAATTGTCCACTGTTAACTACCTAGGCTTAAGGCATACAAATCAAGGGTCAACTTTAATTGTATCTTTCTTTTCCTTTGTTCAGACTAGTTTCAGAGAATTTGGGGAGGTAGTTTTGAGCACATAAACTTAGGGTGTATAAGGTTTTCACAAAACTGGTCGGAATCCTTGGCTAAGAGGAGACTCTGCCTTGGGCCAGCCGGTGTAATAAACTGCACTCCACTGTCTGCGTTGTCCTTCTGAGTGAGTTTGTTTCCCAGAACGCGTGGCTACAACAGCAGAGTGATTTCCAATAGATGACCGCCTAGCAAGTGTTAAGGTATATATTTTCTTCTCCAATAAAGGGAGTATTGTTGACAAATTTTGCAATTTGAAACCTTATTACATTTATAATCACCCACTCTATCCATATTTTTCAGAGTCCAAACAGATAGGCTAAATGGTTATCTTAAAAGGCTGTTGCTGCTGCTGCTAAGTCGCTTCAGTCGTGTCCAACTCTGTGCGACCCCAGAGACGGCAGCCCACCAGACTCTGCCATCCCTGGGATTCTCCAGGCAAGAACACTGGAGTGGGTTGACATTTCCTTCTCCAATGCATGAAAGTGAAAAGTGAAAGTGAAGTCACTCAGTTGTGTCCGACTCTTTGAGACCCAATGGATTGCAGCCTACCAGGATCCTCCGTCCATGGGATTTTCCAGGCAAGAGTACTGGAGTGGGTTGCCATTGCCTTCTCTACTTAAAAGGCTAATCACCTCTAAGACTTTCACATCTTTGATATAGTTCTAACACTGTGATTGCCCCAGCGTATGATACTGCTTTTTCTTATGCTTTTGATATAGTAGGTAACATGTAATACATCTTCTTGGCCCTTTAAACCAAAAAGTTTATGCAATGGATCATAGAACCAATCAATAGATTCTATATGTCTTCAAATATTGACTCCAACTGCATCCTCAGAAGTTGAAGGTTAACAATTCTAAGGATTTGGGGTCCTATGGTTCCAACCAAGAGTCAGACTCAAACTTCAAGTCAATTTATTAATATACCATAATGTAAACATGAGATCTGAGACCATGGTCTTTCATTAAGAGTATGTGTGAGGCTGCCAGGGTTAATACCATGACAGGCAGCCTGGACCTAAGTTTTAGCTTCCCCCAAAATGGTAAGATTCCCTACCCCCATCAGGTAACCTGGAGCCAGCCAATCAATATGCACCCAGTAAGAAACAAAGGGAAAGCTGAAAAGCCCGTGAACGCCCAGGTTTGAAAAGCCCGCGAAAGTCTGTACCAATAGAATTGCTTTGCAAACATGTAACCAATCCGCTTAAGCCAGCTACTAATCACTTATGCATATCTTATAAATTTGTGTAACAGCTTGGGCTCAGGGCTTTTCTGACCCTGCACCACTGTGATGGATGCGGCAGAAGGCCCTGGCTCGAGTCAGTCCCTTTTTTTGCGAGTTGCATTGTCTTGGAAGCCTTCTCTCTTCCCGCTCGGGGATTCGGACAACGGGCATAACAGTATGCAGATTCCACTTCCCTCCAAGGGTCCTCAGCATCTGCAGTTCACATCTGGAAAAGAGAAAGGCTCTAACTATCTGCCACTTGAGAATCTTATCATTTTCATTCAAATCAGGAAACCGTATTCAGTGGCATAATCACCAACCTTTATCTTTAGATACAGGTACAACTACTAAAAAAATGTTTTCTTATATTACTACTCTCCCCACTAATACAGTTTTCAAAAAAGTATGCTATAATATTCTTGGGAAGAGTAGGGTAGGATGAAAGAAGAGTCATATGATACAGTTCCTCTAACATTTCTATCTCCTTTGATTATTCCCATTACATAATGCAATTAATTTTTAGCATCCAAATTGAACTTAGAATAAGCCGACATGAAGTCTAAGTGATTGTCAACCAAACAAGTGAATAACAGACCACTTAAGAATCCATGTTTCTTTTATTGGCTCCTTTCCCCACAAATATGGTCCAACCTAATGCTTTCAGCCTTCATATCTATTCCCCATAAACAGTGGAAAATACCTGTGATCCTTTTGGTGTTTGGGGCATTTTCAGTTCAGTTCAGTTCAGTTACTCAGTCGTGTTGGACTCTTTGAGACCCCATGGACCTCAGCACGTCAGGCCTCCCTGTCCATCACCAACTTCTGGAGTTTACCCGAACTCATGTTCACTGAGTTGGTGATGCCATCTAACCATCTCATCCTCTGTCGTCCCCTTCTCCTCCTGCCTTCAATCTTCCCCAGCATTAAGGTCTTTACAAATGACTCAGCTCTTTGCATCAGGTGGCCAAAATATTGCAGTTTCAACACCAATCCTTCCAATGAACACTCAGGACTGATCTCCTTTAGGATGGACTGGTTGGATCTCCCTGTTGTCCAAGGGACTCTCAAGAGTCTTCTCCAACACCACAGTTCAAAAGCATCAATTCTTCGGCACCCAGCTTTCTTCACAGTCCAACTCTCACATCCATACACGACCACTGGAAAAATCATAGCCTTGACTAGACGGACCTTTGTTGGCAAAGTAATGTCTCTGCTTTTTAATATGCTGTTTAGGTTGGTCATAACTTTCCTTTCAAGGAGTGTCTTTTAATTTCATGGCTGCAGTCAACATTTGCAGTGATTTTGGAGTCCCCCAAAATAAAGTCAGTGACTGTTTCCACTGTTTCCCCATCTCTGTCTCTCGCTGTTTCTATTGTTTCCTCATCTATTTGTCATGAAGCGATGGGACCAGATGCCATGATCTTAGTTTTCTGAATATTGAGCTTTAAGCCAACTTTTTCACTCTCCTCTTTCACTTTCATCAAGAGGCTTTTCAGTTCCTCTTCACTCTCTGCCATAAGGGTGGTGTCATCTGCATATCTGAGGTTATTGATATTTCTCCCGGCAATCTTGATTCCAGCTTGTGCTTCTTCCAGCTCAGCATTTCTCATGATGTACTCTGCATATAAGTTAAATAAACAGAGTGACAATACACAGCCTGACGTCTTCCTTTCCCTATTTGGAACCAGTGTGTTGTTTCATGTCCAATTCTAACTGTTTATTCTTGACCTGCATACAGATTTCTCAAAAGACAGGTCAGGTGGTCTGGTATTCCCATCTCTTTCAGAATTTTCCATAGTTCATTGTGATCCACACACTCAAAGGCTTTGGCATAGTCAATAAAGCAGAAATAAATGTTCTGGAACTCTCTTGCTTTTTTGATGATCCAGCGGATGTTGGCAGTTTGTTCTCTGGTTCCTCTGCCTTTTCTAAAACCAGCTTGAGCATCTGAAAGTTCTCAGTTCACATATTGCTGAAGCCTGGCTTGGAGAATTTTGAGCTTTACTTTACTAGTGTGTGCTGCTGTTGCTAAATCTCTTCTGTCGTGTCTGGCTCTGTGCGACTCCATAGACGGCAGCCCACCAGGATGCTCCGTCCCTGGGATTCTCCAGGCAAGAATACTGGAGTGGGTTGCCGGCGTAAGATGAGTGCAATTGTGCGGTAGTTTGAGCAATCTTTGGCATTGCCTTTTTTAGGGATTGGAATGAAACGGACCTTTTCCAGTCCTGTGGCCACTGCGGAGTTTTCCAATTTGCTGGCATATTGAATGCAACACTTTCAAAGCATCAACTTTTAGGATTTGAAATAGCTCAACTGGAATTCCATCACCTCCACTAACTTTATTCGCAGTTATGCTTCCTAAGGCCCACTTGACTTCACATTCCAGGATGTCTGACTCTAGATGAGTGATTATACCACTGTAATCATACGGGTCGTGAAGATCTTTTTTGTACAGTTCTTCTGTGTATTGTTGCCACCTCTTCTTAACATCTTCTGCTTCTGTTAGGTCCCTACTATTTCTGTCCTTTTTTGAGACCATCTTTGCATGAAACGTTCCCTTGGTATCTCTAATTTTCTTGAAGAGGTCTCTAGTCTTTCCCATTCTGTTGTTTTCCTCTATTTCTTTGCACTGATCACTGAGGAAGGCTTTCTTTTTTCTCCTTGCTGGAACTCTTCATTCAAATGGGTATATCTTTCCTTTTCTCCTCTGCTTTTTGCTTCTCTTCTTTTCACAACTATTTGTAAATCCTCCTCAGACAGCCATTTTGCTTTTCAGCATTTCTTTTTCTTGGGGATGGTCTTGATCCCTGTCTCCTGTACAATGCCATGAACCTCTATCCATAGTCCATTTTGGAAGGTGCCAAATAAATAATATGCTAACTATGAATTCCCATCATTATAAGACATCCAACCAAATTCTCCCACAGTAGGAACCCTCTCTTGAGAAGCCAAATGTGAAAGTAGTGCCACTCCAGAAAGGAAATTTGTGAGAAGTTGATTTGAGCAATATTCATTGTGTCCTAAATTACTAATCAGGAAATATCTTTCATAACTCTTGGGCCAGAGTTTTTAAATTCAGTATACTGTAGGACTGGACTCTTTGAAACTTGGCTATCTGAACTGTATTGGCTTATTCTTTTGGGTTACTGTAAGAGATTTAATAGACCAAGTGGATTAAGCAATAGATATTTATTTCTCACAGTTCTGGAAGATGAGGAAACCAAGATCAATGTGCCAGACAGCTTGGTATCTTTTGAGGGCCTTTTTCCTGGCCTGTAAGTGGACATCTTCTTACCTTCTCACATGGCTGTTCCTCAGTGAATGTACTGGAGAAAGAGACACACAAAGAGAGAGAGAAAAGTAGGAGTGAGAGGGACTCTCGGGGGAAGGAGATGGAGAGGCAGGGTGGGAGAGAGAACATTTTCCTGTCTCTTCTTATAAGGGCTTCATCTTATTTTGAGGGCCCCATCTCCCAAGAACCCCACCTCCAACTACCATCATATTGAGGATTAGAGCTTTAACACATGAATTTGAGAAGGAAAAAAACTTTCAGCCCATACATTGGCCCTGAGCCTGTATGAGAAAAATAATTTCTAATTAGAAATTTTAAAGGCATTGTCTCTTTCTGACCATTGCACTATGAGGCTCTCACTTTCAATTTTTTATATTCTCAAATACACTTAGAGCAACCAGGTCAGCACATATCTAACTTACATAAAATACTTGGCAGTTTAGAAAGTGTCCAAAAACACATGGGAAAACCTGTAGGGCTATATAACTTTGATGAAAAGACTAGAAGTCTCTCTCATTACCTTTCAATTCAGAATGAGTCTTTTCTTTTAAAGGAGCTTCTTGAAACTACTGCATAGAAAAGAAACTTGTTTAATAAAGATGATTGCTTGGTTTTTTTAGGAAATTTTGCTACAACTAAAGTAGGTGGTACCAAAGAACACTCATTTGTTTACTTTTCTGTAGCCCATAATGGTCAAAATTTGTGTAGTTCTAGGATTTTAATGAGAGAAGAAATTCCATAAATTGAGTTTCAAAGTGAGTATATACATATATACATATGTATATATATACACACACATATAAAGTTCACCAAACAATTTATTAGAGTTTTTCCTTGAATAACTTTGTAAAGAAATTTATAATTTCTGGCATTTAACAAATAGATATTGATTTTTGGAACTATCTCTGAGAGATAGTGAAGGACAGGGAAGCCTGGCATGCTGCAAATCCATGAGGTCAGAAACAGTTGGACACAACTTAGTGACTGAACAAAATACGTGTGTGTGTGTGTGTGTGTGTGTGTATCTATGTGTGTATATATATATATATACACACATACATATATATATATATATATAAAACACAAACAAGCTATAGACATTGATACATTCTATTGACCATATTCAAGCTTTTCCTTTCTGCCCGTATTCACTTTTCTTTCTATGTATATGTGTGTAAGTCCTTTACAAATTTATCATATATCTAGTTCTATATACCCACAGTCAGGTAAAGATACCAAAAAGTTCCATCATTAAAAGGATCCGTTATGACGCTCTTTTATAACCACACTGAACCCTAACCCTCTCCCTGTCCCTACCTGCTGAAATCTGCTGCTCTATTCTTCATTTATCAGGTTGTGTCATTGCAAAAATATTATTTAAGTAGAATCCCACATTGTGTAATATGTGTTGCCTTCCTTCATACTGTCTCAGGATTCACCCAAGGTGTTGTGTATGTGAATTTCTTTTGTTTTTATTTTACAGTAATATTCCTTACTATATACATATGACAATTTGCCCAAATACCAGCATATTCACCCACTGAAAGATATCTAAACTTTTCCTCAGTTTTGAAATTATAAATAAAGTTGCTGTGTGCATTGGTGTACAGGATTTTGTGTGAACATATTTTCATGTCTCTGGCATGAATACTCAAGAGTACAATTTATGAATCATATGGGAATTTCAGTTTTAATTTTATAAGAAACTTTCAGATTGTTTGCCACATTGACTGTGGCACTTTACATTCCCAATAGTAATACACGAGCTATCCATATTCTCTACATCCTTTCTGGCATTAGGGGCATTCCCTACATTTTTAACCATTCTGATAGTGATGCCTTACTGTGGATTTGTTTGAATTTACCTGATAGCTATCGATGTTGAAAACTTTTCATGTGCTCATTTATCACTTGTATCTCCTTTTCAGTGAAATACTATTCATGTTTTATTGTTTACTTTTGAATTGGAGTTTTTCTTAACTGTTGAGTTTTAATATAGTTGAAGTACTAGTGCTTTATTAAGTATGTGATTTGCACATATTTTCTCCTAGTTGAAGCTAGTCTTTTAATTATTTTTGCATCAACTTTCACAAACCATGTTGGGCTTCCCTGGTGGCTCAGATGGTAAAGAATCCACTTGCAATGAAGGAGCCACAGGAGAAGGGGTTTGATTCCTGGATCAGGAAGATCCTTAGGAGGAGGGAGCGGATACCCACCACAGTGTTCTTGTCTGGAGAATCCCAAGGACAAAGGAGCCTGGTGCGCTACAGTCCATGGGGTTGCAAAGAGCTGGACACTCCTGAGCAGCTAACACTTTAATTTTTCATTTCATAAACCATGTTAATCTGCTGCAATGAGGTGAGAGAAACACATATCCTGCAGCTAATCTGTGGGATTACAATGTGGTTCTCAAAAACACCAGCTTCAGTTTTTTAGGAAAACAATATCTTACAGAAAAACCAGTGCTGTTGGTCAAATTCTCTTTGCCTTCAGGGACCTGACAGGATTGAGATGAGTGGTGGTGAGTTTGCTCTGGCTTAAACTGGGTCCACCTGTCAATGAAGCTGGCAGGCACAGTGACCTTTGGGCAGCTGACAGGCCCCTTCTATGACTGAGACAGTAGCAGAGGTTATGTTCTCCAGCTCTCTGGTTTGCTGAATTTCTTTGTTTTGTTTCTGCTTTATGTTATTACATGTAGACAAATGACCATTTTATTTCAATTCAGTTCATCAGTTTTTCCTTTTATAGATCATGCTTTTGGTATCAATAAGAATGCTTGTCATAGGCCTAGATCTCAAAAGTTTTCTCCTGTTTTTTTTTTTTTCTAAAATTTTTATACTTTTGCACTTTACATTTAAGTTCCAGATCTCTTTTGCATTAATTTTTTTATAAGTTGTGAGATTCAGACTGAGGTTCTGTTTGTTTTTTCACTCTGAGTGTTCAACTTTCTTGTTGTTTGAAAAGGCTAGTCTCTTAATTCTGTTGAATTGCTTTTGACTCTTTTCTTTACAAAGATCATTTGGGTATGTTTGTTTGGAAGTATTTCCAAATAATCTATTATGTTCCATTGATCTATGCTTCTAGTTCTCTAATAGTACCACCTGGACTTTTCTACTGTAGCTATATAGTAAGCCTTAAGATTATGTATAGTCAGTTCTCCCCCCCACCCCGCTTTTTTTTTTTTTTTTCCCACAAAGGTAGACTATTCCAATTATTCTAGGATAGCCTGGTCTATGTCTATAACAGTCTTTGTTAGAATATTGATAAAATTGTATTAAATCTCTAGACCCATTTGACATCTTTCCTATGTTCAGCCTTCCAGTCCAAGAACATTGTCTCTCCATTTATTTATATCTTTGATTTCTTTCATTAGCCTTTTGTAATTATCAGTATACAGATTTTATGCATGGGCTATTAAATGTATGATTAGGCATTTTACTTTTGGGTGCAACTGTTTATTATATCTTTAATTTCAGTTTCTCTGTGTTAGTGTTGGTATACAGAAATTGATTGATTGTGTTTTGATCTTGTATACTGCAACCAACTGAACTAACATCATTTTGCTAGGCTTCCTGTTCTTTTGTCTGGTAGGATAATTGTTATACTCTATGTAAATATTTATATCTGCATATATAGTTGCATTTCTTCTTTTCCAAACTGTATTGTTAAAATTTATTTTTCTTTCCTCATCTCAGTGTCTAGACCTTCCAAACCTATGATGAATAAGGGGAGTGTGGCCAGTTTTGTCCTGTTCCCAATATATGGGAAATATATTTGGTTTTTAATAATTAAAAAAAGGATACTAGCCAGGCAAGAATGCCACAAGAAAAGAAAATTACAGGCAAGTATCCCTGATGAACATAGAAGAAAAAATCTTCAGAAAATTATTAGCAAAAGAATTTCAGCAATACTATAAGAAGCTCAAACACCATGATCAAGCAGAATTTACTCTAGGGAAGCAAACTTTGCAAATCAATCAGTGTGTTATATCACGTTAACAAAACAAAAGAAAATAATCATATGATCATCTAAACAAAGTTAGAAGAAAGCATTTGACAATCAATATTTTGAGATAAATACTCTCAATAAAGTGGGTATAAAAGGAAAGCACCTCAAAATATAAAAGGCCATTTAAGACAAGCCAACAGCTAACATCACACTCAACAATGAAAAACTGAAAGCTTTCCTTTTAAGATCAGGAAGAATATAAGAATGCTCACTCTCACCACTCTTATTCAGTGTAGTATTGAAAGTCCTATCCAGAGCAATTAGTCATAAGAAAGAAGAAAAAGGATTTCAAATTAGAAAGGAAGAAGGAAAACTGTCACTATTTGTTAATGATATGATACTATGTATGGAAAACACTAGAGATTCCATCAAAACTGTTAAAGCTAATAATCAACTCAGTAAAGTTACAGGAAACAAAATTAATATGCAAAAGTGAGTTGCATTTCTATACACTAATAATGAACTATCAGAAAGAAAATTTAACAAAACAATTCCACTTATAACTGCATCAAAAAAAAAAAGAGAGAGAAAAGAAAAGAAACACCTAGAAATATGTTTAAGTAAAGAGCTGAAAGACCAGTATATTGATATTGAAAACTATAGGATTTTAAATAAATAAACTAAAGAGGCACAAATAAATGAAAATATATTCCTCATGAATTAGAAGAATAAATATTGTTAAATGTCTATAGTATCCAAAGCAATATACAGACTCAATGCAACCTATAAAAATTCCAATGGCATTTTTCACAAAAGTAAACACACAAGCTTGAAATTTGTATAGAACTGAAAGAGACCCTGAATAGCTGAAGCAGCCTTGAGAAAGAACAATGTCAGAGGCATTTTATTCTTTGAATTCAAACTATATCATGAAGATATATTAATTAAAACAATATATTACTGACATAAAAACAGACACATAAATCAGTGGAAAATCAATATAAAACTCAGAAATAAGCCCATGCATATATGGTCAATTAATTTATCACAAAGGAGCCAAGAATATAATGAGGAGATCTTATACCATAAAGAAAAATTAACTCAAAATGAATTAACAACTTGGATGTAAGACCTGAAACCATGAAACATCTAGAAGAAAATATAGGTGGTAAGTTTTTGACATTGATCTTGACTGTGATTTCTTGATTCTGAGACCAAATGCAAAATTGACAAAAGCAAATGTAAATAAGTGGTACCTCATTAAACCCAAAAGCTTATGCACAGCAAAGGAAACCATAATGAAAATGTAAAGACAGCCAACTAACTGAGGGAATATATTTGCAATGCTATATATGTTAAGGGGCTAGTCTCCAAAATATATAAAAAACTCAAACAATTCAAAAGCAAAATAAGTATAATTTTATTTAAAAACTGGCAGAAAATCTGAATAGACATTTTTCCAAAGACAACATACAGATCACCAATAGAAACATGTAAAGTTACTGAACATCACTGATTATGAGGGGAATGCAAATCAAACCACAATGAGAAGTTACTCACACCTGTCAGAATGATATTATCAAAGACAGGAAATAACAAGTGTTGGCAGGTATTTGGAGAAAAGGAAACACTTGTGCACTGTTAGTGAGAATGTAACCTGGTGTAGCCTCTATGGAAAACAGTACAGAGTTTCCCTCCAAAATTAAAACTGGAACTAATATGAACCAGAAGTGGAACTTCTGGTTATTAATCCAAAGGAAAGAAAACCACTAACACAAAAAAAGTACATATTCCCACATTCAATGTGAATATAAAACACTGTCCATTCGTGAGTGAATTAATAAAAAAGTATACCTATATCTATATTTATATATAGGGGAATATATATATATATGTGTGTGTGTGTGTATGTGTGTGTGTGTGTGTGTATGTGTATATATATATATATATATATATATATAAAGGAAAATCATTCAACCATAGAAAAGAATGAAATCTTACATTTTATGACAACATGGTTGAACCTAGAGGGCATTATATTAAGTAAAATAAGTCAGGTAGAGAAAGATAAATACTGTATGATATGTATTATATGTGGAATCTAAAGATAAATAAATATAAAACCAAGCTCATTGACGTCAAGACAGATGATTGCCAGAGGAAGGTGGTGGGATTAATGGGAGAAATAGGTGAAATTTCATGTTTTATTTTAAATAAATTGAATGAATGAATGAATAGAAAAGCTGTTTTACAAGAATAAGGTAATACCAATGCTCTCTTCATTTCTACATTATTACCACATTGTCTTTATTCACATGAAATGCAGTTGTTCATCATTTTACCCATTATGACTTATGCAAACAGATGAAATTCTTACTGTTTTCAAGGTCAAGTTAGTTAATATATTATTTTTTATGATATGAATTCATTCTTTCCTTTTAATTTTAGCTCTGTTCATTAGGTCCTAACATGATGCAAAATACATTTATTTGTATCTGTACTGTCTAAATATTTTGCTACAGAAATTTAAATATAGATAAATATATAAATTAATGTAGGATACCCAAATACTTCATAGATCACTGCCTTGTCTTGGTTAAGAGGCTTGTGCAACTCAATGATGCTATGAGCTATGCTGCTGGGCCAACTAAGACAGACAGGTCATATTGGAAAGTTCTGACAAAATATGATCCCCTGGAAGAGGGAATGGTAAACCACTCCAGTAGTCTTGCCATGAGATCCCCATGAACTGTATAAAAACACAAAAAGATATAACACTGAAAGACAAGGGCCCCCATCTCCCAGGTTGCAAGGTGTCCAATGTGCTACTAGAGAAGAACTGAGGGCAAGCAGCAGGGCCAAAGCAGAGAAAGCACTCAGTTGTGAATGTGTGATGAAAGTAAAATCCAATGCTATAAAGAACAGTATTGCATAGGAATCTGGAATGTTAGGTCCATGAATCAAGGTAAATTGGACATGGTCAAACAGGAGATGGCAAGAGTGAACATCAACATCTTGGGAGTCAGTGAACTAAAATGTACAGAAATGGATAAATTTAACTAAGATGACCATTATATCTACTACTGTGGACAAGAATTTAGAATTTACAGGATTTAGAAAAGGCAGAGGAACCAGAGATTAAATTGCCAACATCTGTTGGATCAACAAAATAGCAAGAGAGTTACAGAAAAACATCTACCTCTGCTTCATTGACTACGCCAAAGACTTTAACTTTATGGATCACAACAAACTGTGAAATATTCTTCAGGAGAGGGGAATACCAGACCACCTGACCTGCCTCTTGAGAAACCTGTGTGCAGGTCAAGAAGCAATGGAACTGGACGTGGAACAATGAACTGTTTCCAAAGTGGGAAAGGAGTATGTCAAGGCTGTATATTATCACCCTGCTTATTATTCAGAGTATGTTATGTGAAATGTTGGGCTAGATGAATCACAAGCTGGCATTCAGATTGCCAAGAGACATCAACAACCTCAGATATGCAGATGATACTGATGTAATGGCAGAAAGTGAAGAGGAACTAAAGAATCTCTTGATGAGGGTAAAGAGGAGAGTGAAAAAGTTGGCTTAAAATCCAGCATTCAAAAAACTAAGATCGTGGCATCCTGTTTCATGACTCCCTGGCAAATAGATGGGGAAACAATGGAAACAGTGACAGACTTCATTTTCTTGGACTCCAAAATCACTGCAGATGGTAACTGCAGTCATGAAATTAAAAGACACTTGCTGCTTAGAAGGAACGCCATAACAAACCTATACAGTGTATTAAAAAGCAGAGACACTACATTGCCAATAAAGGTCTGTATAGTCAAAGCTACATATTTTTCAGCAGTCGTGTGTGGATGTGAGAGTTGGACTATAAAGAAAGCTGAGCACTGAAGAATTGATGCTTTTGAATTGTGGTGTTGGAGAAGACTCTTGAAAGTCCCTTGGACAGCAGGGAGACCAAATAAGTCAGTCCTGAAGGAAATCAATCCTGTACACTCATTGGAAGGACTGATGCTGAAGCTGAAGCTCCAATAATTTGGCCATCTGATGGGAACAGCTGACTCATTTGAAAAGACACTGAAAATACACTGATGCTGGGAAAGATTGAAGGCAGAAGGAGAAGGGGCAACAGAGAACAAGATGGCTGGATGGTATCACTGATTCAGTGGACAATGAACTTGGGCAAACTCTGGGAAATAGTGAGGGACAGGGAGACCTGGTGTGCTTCAGATCATGTGGTCACAGAGCATTAGACACGACTTGGTAACCAAACAAAAACAACAACAATAGAGATACCCAAATGTTCTCTCTTCAACAATTATTATGTTGGTGCAAGCACAATTAGTTTTGGACCATGAATTGTTAATCATTTTAACTAAACTCAAATGAATTTTTATTAATCAAAATATATAATCAAACATTTTTGCTGAAAAATTGTTTGCTTAGTCTCATAGAATAAAAATTTGTGATTCAGGATTTGGCAAAGACTTGGAAAGCATTTTCTGCATCCTGCTGGTTGTGGAAGTGTTTTCCCTTCTAAAAGTTGTCAAGATGCTTGAAGAAGTGGTGACTGCTTAGTTAGAGGTCAGGTGAATATGGTGGATGAGGCAAAATTTTGTAGCCCAATTCATTCAACTTTTGAAGTGTTAGTTATGCAATGTGTGATCTGGCATTGTCATGGAGAAGAATTGGGACCATCCTGTTGACCAATGTTGACTTCAGGCCTTGCAGTTTTCATTGCATCTCATCAATTTGCTGAGCATACTTCTTGGATGAAATGGTTTTGGCCAGATTCAGAAAGCTGTAGTGGATCAGATCGGCAGCAGACCACCAAACAGTGACCATGAACTTTTTTTTTTTGGTGCAAATTTGACTTTGGGAAGTGTTTAGGAGCTTCTTTTCAGTCTAACCACTGAGTTGGTTGTTGTCAGTTATCATATACAATCCATTTTTCATCACTCAATAAGTGGTCCATTGTTGTTGCATAGGATAAGAGGACGCTTCAAAATGCTGATTTTTTTGATTTACAGTCAGCTTATGAGGCATCCACTTATCAAGCTTTTTCACCTTTCCAATTTGCTTCCAATGCCAAATGACCATAGAATGGTCCCTGCCGAATTCTTCAGCAACTTCTCGTGTAGCTATGAGGATCAGCTTTGATGATTGCTCTCTTTGGTTGTTGTCAACTTCCAGTGGGCAGCCACTACACTCCTCATCTTCAAGGTGCTCATCTCCTTTGCAAAACTCTTGAACCACCACTGCACTGTATGTTCCTGGGTTAACTGTGTTGTTGCTGTTGCGAGTTGTCTCTGATGTTTTACGACTCATTTTAAAGAATATCTCTCAACTTTGCTTTTTGCCTAACATCATTTCCATACTCTAAATATAAAATAAACAGCTAGAAATGTCATTAGCAAAACAAACAAACAAAAAAGAGTGAAAATATGCATTAAAATGATCTATGACTTAACCACATTTATTTAGAATGTATTCCAGTATCAAATGGCAAATTTCAACAATACAAAAACTGCAATTACTTTTGCACCAACCTAATAAATTCTCATATCTTGTACCTCCTTTAATCTCTTTAAACTCCTGCTCTCCTAAACTGTTTTAAATGAAATCCCAATTATCATTTAGTTCAGTCATAAATATTTGGGCATATATTTATGATCTAAAATATAAATTACCTCCAGGAAATAATGCAGTGGTGAATAAATATGTGTTTCAGAGTTTATTGAAAAGTGTCTTTTGATTGAACTCAGTGAAAAGGAACTGTGTTAGCCTTCCATGATAATTATATGAAATTATCAAAAGTCATTATTAAAAACTAATTTACCTTAATTGTCAGGAAGCATTTAACAGGAGGCTTCCTGTGTGCTGTTTTGGATCTGTCATGAATCCTCTGTTCCTTATTAATTCCTGAATATTCAGGAATTAAGAGGAGAGGCAAGCCTTTCCAGGGACTGAGGAATGCAGGCATTTCCTTCATTAGTTTTTCAGTACGGTCATAAGTACCCTCTTCCTTCTTATGAACCATGTGGTAAAAGTGATTGCTTACAACTCTCTTTAATATGGATCACCTTATGGAGTCTGGAATTTTAATCTTTATCTTTGCTGAGAATAACTACCTTGTGAGACAGTACACAGCAGCAGCAGCAAGACAGTATATATGCCCACACCATGTTGATTAAAACACCTTTGCTCCATCAGAGCTTGGGTCCCTGTGTCTTTCTTTCTTTCTTTCTCTCTCTGTCTCTGTCTCTCTCTCTCTCTATTTCTGGCTGATTCCCTGGAACGCGAAAGCCGGCTGCATAACCCAGGAAATATTAGCCTCTTTCCTTCTTTCACTTTCTCATTGTTGACTCCGGACCACCAGGTTCCGGTCTATTAAAAGACTAACACTTAATATCATTTCTGTCATCACTACTGAATCCAATGTTATGACTGTTTAGACGATTGGGATAGGGAAGGGGAAGGAGGTTCAGGAAGGAGGGCATATATGCATAATTATGTCTTATTCATGTTGTTTTACACCATAAACCAATACAACATTGTAAAGCATTTTTTCTCCAATTAAAAAATAATTTGGAAAAAAGTTAAAGTAAAACAACCCAAAAAACTTCAATATCATGGAATCCTCTATGACTCATTCAATTGAATTAGAGTTCCTCTAAAAGGAAAAAAAAAAAAAAAAAAAAAAGACACAGTTATAGTTGTTTTGGTTTGTAGATACTATTTATCAGGTTGCTGTAATACATTTTTATCTCTAACCTGCTGGAGTTTTTAAAATCATGCATGGGTATTGACTTTTTCTGTGTCAGTTGACATAGTCATAGTTTTTTTCTTCTTTAACTTATTGATATAATTTATTGCATTGTTTGATTTTAGAGTTGAAACAACCTTGCATATTGGGAGTAAATCTCACTTGGTTAGTGTGTATAATCTTTTCTTTTCCTGTATGTTACCAGATTTGGTTTGCCCGAGTATTGTTCAAGATTCTTATCTCTATATTAATCTATAGCTTTCTTCTCTTGTGTTACCTTTGTCTCTGGAATAAATATAATACTGATCTCACATGTGTTGGTAAAAAGTATTTCCTTTTATAATTTCTGAAGGAGATTTTGTATACATTCTAATTTTTTCAAGTATGTTTATTAGAATTCTCCAATGGGTCTATAGATTTATTTCCCTGGAATTTTAAATTATTCATTTAATTTACTAGATGGTAATACAGATGTTGAGATTATCTATCCCAATTTAGTACAATTTTTGTAGTTTCTGGCTTTCACAGAAAAATTGACCCATTTCTTCCAAGTTCATAGTCATTCCATATTATCTTTGTTATTAATGGCTATAATATCTGTCATTATATCTCCTTTTTCATTCCTGATTGAGGCCATTAATATCTTCCATTTTTTTCATTTTTGTCATTTAAAGGGGCTCATCATTTTTGTTGTTACCTTTTCCAGAGAACTGGCTTTTTTATCACTGATTTTTCTCTATCATTTTATAATTTGTTTCATTGATTTTAATATTTCTTCTTGCTTTTGGCTTACTTTGTTCTCCCTATACATTTTTGTTTATTTGTTTGTTTGTTTCATGGGAGAATAATTGGGTTATTTTCATTTGTTATTGGGTTATTTTCATTTCAATTTCCTTGTCTCTAATAAGGGAATTTAATGCCCCACAAATTTCTCTCTCAGCACTGCTTTAACTGCATACTACTTATTTTGATATTCTTTTCTGTAAATTTTTAAAAATGTCCATTAAGATTTTACCATTACTATTGAATTATTTACAACTACATTGTTTAGTCTCCACAAGCTTAGATATCTTACTATTGTCTTTGTATTTTTAATTTCTACTTTGATTACATAGTAGTTAACTCATTCTATAATAACTTTTTAAAAAAAATTTGAGGTATATTTCATAATCCAAGATATGGTATATCTTGGTAAATATTCCATATTCCATGGCTACTTGAAACAGATGTGCATTCTGCTGCTGTTTGGTAGAATATTGTATACATGTCAGTTAGATCCTATTGATTGACTGTGTTTTCAGGTCTTTTATTTCCTTGCTGACTTTCTGCTGAGTAATTCTATCAATTATAATTATAAATTTGTTTCTCCTTTAAATTCTATCATTTTCCTTCATTTATTTTGAAGCTCTGTTGTTTGATGTACACAGAGGTAAGTTGATTATATCATCCTAGTGGATTGTTTTTATTACCGTTATAATGATCCTCTTTGTCTCCAAATTTTTTCTTTGCTTAGAAGTCTGGTCTGGAGGATAAAACATAGTCTCTTTGCCTCTTAAACATTGAAAGGGACAACAAGAAAATACTCAGAAATTATTAAGGTTAATACTATTCTGTTTCTGGTTATACCCATAAATATGTACAAAATGTATATATTTGTACTATTGCATACATACATTTTTACATTTTTGAAAAATAAAATTGTTATATAACCTTATTTCATTTAAAATTTTATCAAATGTATTTCCCTTTATCATTAAATGCTCTTTCAAAACATAATTTTAAAAATAGTACAGTGTTCTCAAAAAAATGTGTACAAGATTTTCTTTAATTATTTCCTTACTGTTGAGATTATAATTGATAAAACCCGATCATTTTAAACACACTGGGGATATATTTTAAAACGTCAAGGTGTCGATGTATCAGTGCAGTGGGGTGTTTTCTTAATGTATTCCTCCAAAGAATTCATCAGCCTTCTGTAAGACAGGCCTTCTAGTACCCCAAGCTTCTATTTTTCATTGGGATATGTTTTAGTATCTAGCAGGCAATTATAATAGTGTTATAAAAGTACCTGAGGTATTTAATCACATGTGATTCTACCCTTTTTGCCCAACTGTATCAAAATTATCCTGGTGAGGAAAGAAACACTCTCAGCAGGACTTCAGTAAAACCAGTGGGAAAAAAGTAATATAAAATATCAAGTAGAAAAGGCCTGGGAAGCGCATTTGAAACTGAACCTGGATTCAGGGAACTGGTCCCTGCTCCCTGTCGAGCACCTGAGAATTGTGCCCTGGAGAAAG
The DNA here is from genome assembly GCF_963930625.1 of Muntiacus reevesi. Taxonomy (NCBI): domain Eukaryota; kingdom Metazoa; phylum Chordata; class Mammalia; order Artiodactyla; family Cervidae; genus Muntiacus; species Muntiacus reevesi. The sequence continues at coordinate 36,259,444 of NC_089261.1, read as the reverse complement.
TCGCTTAAATTCTCTAGGTCTTTGGCTCCTTGTCTGATAATTTACCTCAAAAAGTGATATCTGCTCTTCTGCTCTGAAAAATGTTATGTACCTTTAGAGGGAATAAATGCCTCAATTAATGTATCAAAACAACATATCTGAAACCAGGTAAAAATTCTGCACATTAATTCCATTTACCTGGCTATGTTTACTACTGAACTTTATATAATTAGAATCTGAGTTATTTGAGATGACTTATGCCATATAATTAGATTCAGAGCATTTTTCTCAATATTTCTCTATTATTAACTTCTTCTCTCCTGCACTAAACTCAATACATTTTCATAAAATATACAATAAATAAATGCTTCTTAACTTATTCCTCATATAAGCATTAGAATTTCTTTTTCATCTCTGAAATATTCCATTTATCTTAAGTAGAAGTGTGTTTGAATTACAAATTAATTTGGAAATTTATATTTTTATTGAGTCCCATACGGATGCAATTGAAAAATTATTCTAGCAAAAAGAATCCCTTAGAATCCAATATTTTCAGCTTTCCAAAGAAATGTTATTCATGAAAGGCTCTTTTTGACAACATGCACTGGAAAAATAAATGGATGGGATTCACCCAGCTTATTGTGTTTTAGCAGAGAAATGAGAGAGCCCTAGCCCTAAAAGCTGTTAAAATATACTCATATAGTATTAGACCAGTGTGGTATTAGTTCGTGAATAAAAACTGAGATCAAAGAAACAGAAATGAGAATCTACAAACCACAAGTCTGATTTTAACAGAAAAAATATTAAATATGCAAAAGTAAAACTAGGGCAATTGTTACATACTTGGATGTAAAACAAAGATATAAGTTTCCTTCTCAATTTCATCAGATGAGTTCAATATGAAAAAAAGTGAAAGAAAGGATACTTATAAAATGGAAAGTAAAACATTATAGTTATCAGGAAAAAAATGTTTGATATATTTTAGTTAGTATTACTGTAGCTAAGCAGGGTCCTATGAGGCCTTACTTCCCAGAATAGACTCCCACACATGTCTTCCACCTGCCTTTTGCCTGTAGAAAATCTGAATAAATGTAATTAAAGGAGTGAGAAAATGCAGAAAGGAAAATAGTCAAGCAAGACAAATTTGTAATATTTTAGCCACTAAACAAAGTCAAGGACTTTTAGTTCTGCCTTAAAGACTATAGGTAACAGTCTGACCCATGTCAGATAACTTCTAACAACATGTCCTTTGAGATGTTTAGCTGATACTGAAGCCCTCACCAGGTGAGAGAAATTAACTGTAGGCTGCGCACAAACATATAAACCCCAGACCAGCTGGAACCAAAGGGTTGGTGACGCTAACTCTCAGTTATCTCACCGCCAATCAATCAGAAGAGCATCCATGAGCTGACCACGCCCTGCTCCCTGAACACTATGACTCTTCACTAGCCCCTCAGGGTGGGACAAAGAGTCTTGAGGGCATTATCCCCTGCCAGCCCCCTTGACCTGGCAAAACAATAAAGCTATTCTTTTCTGCTTCATCCAAATATATGTCTCCATGTTTCTATTTGGCACTGGTGAACAGAGGCCAAGTGACGGTGACATTGCTATTCTATAAAGCTGTTATTAAGTGACTACTAAAAAAGACACACAATGTGAGAGCTATGAGTAAAATTTTGTTTGGGGCAAAATGAGGACTGCAGTCTAGGAGACAACACCTGACCTGTCTCTGAGAAACGGCCTCAAAAAGATAGTAGGGGAAGGTCAATATACAAGATTTTGGTGAAGGAAGAGTTCAATGTAATCAAATTCTTATTTTACAGAAAGTTGTCTGCTAGTCACGAGGAGCTGATGTCATCATGAAGGGATTTAGTGCTTTTCTAAATATGAGGAGATGCAACGATTGCATCTCTTGTAGACACTTGGAAAATTCAAACTATGGACAATTCTTATAGAGACTGGAATTCTATACAGTCTTAACTGTCCTGGAGAAACCTGTATGCAGGTCAAGAAGCAACATTAGAACTAGACGTGGAATAACAAACTGGTTCAAAATCGGGAAAGGAGTACATCAAGGCTGTATATTGCCACCTTGCTTATTTAACTGATATGCAGAGTACAGCATGCAAAAGCTGGGCTAGATGAATCACAAAATGGAATCAAGTTTCCTGGGAGAAATATCAACAATCTTAGGCATGCAGATGATACCACCCTAATGGCAGAAAGTGGAGGGAAACTAAAGGGCCTCTTGATGAGGGTCAAAGAGAAGCGTGAAAAAGCTGGCTTAAAACTCAGCATTCAAAAAACTAAGATTATGGCATCCAGTCCCATCACTCCATGGCAAATAGATGGGAAAAAATGGAAAGAGTGACAGATTTTATTTTCTTGGGCTTCACAATCACTGTGGATGGTGATTGCAGCCACGACATTAAAAATGCTTGCTCCTTGGAAAAAAGGTATGTCAAACATAAGACAGCATATTAAAAAGCAGAGACAAAACTTTGTTGACAAAGGCCCATATAGTCAAGGCTATGGTTTTTCCAGTAGTGTGTATGGATGTGAGAGATGGATCATAAATAAAGAAGGCTGAGGGCTGAAGAACTGATGCTTTCAAAGAGTGGTTGGAGAAGACTCTTGAGAGACCCTTGGACAGCAAGGAGGTCAAATCAGTCAATCCTAAAGGAAGCCAACTCTGAATATTCATTGGAGAAACAGATGCTGAAGTTGAAGTTCCAATACTTTGGCCACCTGATGCAAAGAACCAGCTCATTGGAAAAGACTCTGATACAGGAAATATTGAGGGCAACAGGAGAAAGGAGCAACAGAGAATGAGTTGATTGGAAGGCATCACTGACCAATGGACATGAGTTTGAGCAACGTCTCTGAGACAGTGAAAGACAGGGAAGCCTGGTGTGCTGCAGTTCATGGGATTGCAAAGAGTCAGAACAACAACAACAAAGGATTGGGAACAGGAAATCAGTTCCTGAAAATAACTATTGAAAGACCTGTTCTCCAGTTTCCCTAGAGTACAAAGTGATTCGTTCTCTACTCTGAGCTGCCTTCAGGGCCAGTCAAAGGTCAACAGATGCAGAAGCACGGAATTCAGTCCTCATAGAGGTAGATGGCAAATGCCCTTTGCAAGTACCTCTTTGTAGCTGACATTATCCAAAGATCAGAAATAAAAACATATGAAGAATAAAAGCAGTAGATTTGACAGCAAAAACTATAATCAAAATGGAAGTAGAGAAATCAAAGTTAAAGAAACTAAAGAAAGCAAGTGCATCATAGCCAATATCATGGGTGAAAAATCACTCTAATATATTTAACAAACAAGTAGATTTTATGAGTCAATATGAAAAGTTTATGTGTGAAATAGAAAAATGGCATAGAAATGAAATAGATTAATTAGCAAAGGAAACATATCAAAGACAGATAAGCAAATGTGACATATTTGACCTCACTAGTAAGTAAATCAGAGTTATATGAGATATAACTTCCTGAAACATTTCTTTTATAAATGACATGGAACACTATCATAGATTATAGTGCAGAGGGTCAACTTTATTTACTCCCATTTGATATAAAAGCCACTTCAGGCTCATGACCTTTATTCTGTCAATTCAATTTCAGCAATTTATCTTCAGTTAAAATGAGAAGTGTGATTATAAAGACATACTGGAGCAGTTTATCCCAGTGAAAACCTGGAAAAACTTGCATGTTTTTCAACAGGAGATTGTTTAAATTAATCATGATATGTTTAAGAGGAAATTTCCATTGGTCACAATGATGACAATAAATTTATACACCCATTAATAAGTAAAAATATATACAAAAGACACCAGCAGTATTTCTATTTCTTTTTAATTTAATTTATTGACTCTGCTTTTATAGAGCTAGATCCACACGTTTTCTCCTAAATGGCATGGCTATAAATGCCACTTTTGGAAAAACCCAGTTAGTGATTTTCTACACACACATATGAACTCACTTATAAAAATACAAACATTTTTCTGTCAAATCTTTTACCATTATGATAGTTGACAAAATGGTGCTTTAAACATATTTAAATTAATTTGATCACATAGTGGTTATACAAGGTCTTTTGAGAGAAAATATTAAACGTTATAAAGATGTAAACCACTTATATAATTTAGACTCATTGTGAGGAAATTAGACAAAAGTGAAGTCTTTACATTAATATTGTTGAGAAATATCTCCTATATAAGTTATGAATTTACAAGAGATGCACTTATTTATAACCTTGCATACACTTCAGCTTGTTAGTAAGTTTTCTTTGAACTTGCATAAACACCGGTTTTTCTGATGCTTTTGGAAGTAAATATCTCTTAGAAGACAGTCAAAGTGAATTAGCCTATAGTACATTTCATAGGGACTTGAACATTGTAAATGAGTTAAGTAATTGTATCTTCATTTGTATGACTCCTGGCATTTCATTAAATCCTGTAGGATGGTGTAAAGGTTATAACTTTAAAGAGAGTACTTCTGGAATGAAATTTAAATTCATTGCTGCAAGGCAAAAGAAAAAAAAGTTTCAGTGGAAGATACTAATTCTTGCATTTTTTCAGAATTAAAAAAACATATATATTGATATCTGAAATATGTTCACCAAAAGTATTGGTTTGCAAGTATGTCTCAAAATTAGAGGAAATGTGACTTGGCTTATGTGTGTAGTAGTTACCAGTAAAATAATTTAAAGATTTGTCATTCTTCACAATTAACCTTGGCTGTTGAGTACAAAAGTGTTAGCACAAGTTTCTGTGCACAATGAGCCCAAATAAACCAAAACATCAGAGTCTGGACCAGAGAAAGTTTTTTTGCAAGGCCACACAGGAGAAGAGTGACTCCAGCCCCCAAAACCCTGATGTCCCAAAGAGCTTCAGCAAAGCATTTTTAAAGGTCTGGTGAGGGAGGGGAGGTACAAGCTGTGATCAGCTTGTAACCAATTCTCTTATTAGCCAACGGTGGATGGCGTCACAGGAGTTAACATTCTCAGTCCTTCGGCTCCAGGAGGCTTGAGACTGTGTGCTTATGGTCATCGAGTCGTTAACATTTTCCATTTTCCATTTACAGATGTTTTCACATCTGTATAACAACTCAGGAAATGTGCAAAAATGCGGTTATCTAAGTACTCCAGGAAGGAAGTATTACTATGAACAAAGTTAGTGGAGGTGATGGAATTCCACCTGAGCTATTTAAAATTCTAAAAGATGGTGCTATTAAAGTGTTTCATTCAGTATGTCAGCAAATTTGGAAAACTTAGCAGTGGTCACAGGACTGGAAAATGTCAGGTTTCATTCCAATTCCAAAGAAAGATAGTGCCAAAGAATGTTCAGACTACCATACAATTGTGTTCGTTTCACATGTTAGCAAGGTAATGACCAAAATCCTTCAAGCTAACCTTCAGCAGTACATGGATTGAAAACTTCCAAATGTACAAACTGGGTTTCAAAGAGGTAGAGGAACCAGAGATCAGATTGCCAACCTTCATAAGATCGTGAAAAAGCAAGGGAATTCCCCAAAAACATATACTTCTGCTTCATTGACTACACTAAATTCTTTCTGTGGATCACAACAAATTGTGGAAAATTGTTAAAGAGATAGGATTACCAGACCAACTTACCTGTCTCCTGAGAAAATTGTATGCAGGTAGCAGGTCAAGAAGCAACAGTTCAAACAGGACATGGAACAATAGAATGGTTCAAAATTGGGAAAGGAACACGTCAAGGCTGTATATTGTCACCATGCTTATTTAACTTCTATGTAGAATGCATGATGTGAAATGCCAGGCTGAATGAATGACAAGTTGGAATCAAGATTGCCAGGAGAAATATCAACAACCTCAGTTATGCAAATGATACCACTCTCATGGCACAAAGTGAAGAGGAACTAAAGAGCCTCTTGTTGAAGATGAAAGAGAAGCGTTTCACAAAAAGAGGAGAGTTTTTGGCTTAAAATTCAACATTCAAAAAACTAAGATTATGGTATCTAGTCCCATCACTCCATGGTAAATAGATGGGGAAAAAAGTGGAAACAGTGACAGATTTTACTTTCTTGGGCTCCAAAACCACTATGGATGGTGACTGCAGCCACAAAATTAAATGACACTTGGTTTTTAGAAGAAAAGCTATGACAAACCTAGACAGTGTGTTAAAAAACAGAGACATCACTTTACTGACAAAGGTCCATATAGTCAAAGATGGTTTTTCCCATAGTCATACATAGAAGTGAGAGTTTAACTGTAAAGTAGGCTGAGTGCCAAAGAATTGATGTTTTTCAACTGTGGTGCTGGAGGAGACTCTTGAGAGGCCCTTGGACTGCAAGGAGATCAAATTAGTCAATCCTAAAGGAAACCAACCCTGAATATTAATTGGAAGGACTGATGCAGAAGCTGAAACTACAATACTTTAGTCACCTGATGGAAAGAGCAAATTCATCAGAAAAGATCTGGATGCTAGGAAAGATTTAAAGCAGGAGGAAGCAGATGACAGACGCTGAGATGGTTCAGTAGCATCACCTACTCAATGCAGATGAATTTGAGCAAACTCCAGGAGATAGTCAGTTCTTCGCATCAGGTGGCCAAAGTATTGGAGTTTCAGCTTCTGCATCAGGCCTTCCAATGAATATTCAGGACTGATATCCTTTAGGATGGACTGGTTGGATCTCCTTGCAGTCCAAGGGACTCTCAAGAGTCTTCTCCAACACCACAGTTCAAAAGCATCAATTCTTCGGCGCACAGCTTTCTTTACAGTCCAACTCTCACATCCATACATGACTAGTGGAAAAACCATAGTTTTCACTAGATGGACTTTTGTCGTCAAAGTAATGTGTCTGCTTCTTAATATGCTGTCTAGGTTGGTCAAAGCTTTTCTTCCAAGGAGCAAACATCTTTTAATTTCATGGCTGCAGTCACCATCTGCAGTGATTTTGGAGCCCAAGAAAATAAAGTCACCATTTCCATTGTTTCCCCATCTATTTGTCATGAAGTGATGGGACCGGATGCCATGATCTTAGTTTTTTGAATGTTGAATTTTAAGTCAGCTTTTTCCCTCTCCTCTTTCACTTTCAAGAAGCTCATTAGTTCCTCTTTGCTTTCTGCCATAAGGATGGTTTCATCTATATATATGAGGTAATTGGGCCCTTCAAATTATGTGGTCAGCCCTATTCACTCCTTGTAAGTAAACACCTGATAATGCAGACAACTGAGATTGAGTTTGTGGATTTGGTCATAATAGAGCACTCATAGAGAGCTTTTCTAGACTCTGAATGTTTTAACTATTAAAATCTGAAACTATTATAGACTCCTAGAAGGTTGTCAAATTAGTATAGATAAATCATGTGTACCCTTCCCCCAATAATAACATCTTACATAACAATAGAGCAGCCCCCAAACTGAGAAGAGACCTTGGTATAATTTAAGACCTTATTCAGATTTCACCAGTTTTTCCTGAACTCAGGTATCAATGTGTGTGCATACACAGTGTGGGTGTGTGTGTGTGTAGTTCTGTGCAATTTTATCACTCAGAAATCATGTGATTACCACCACAACCAAAATAGAGACTGTTAAAGCCCCGTTTTTAATGTCATTTATTTCAGGAGTTTTTATTTTAAAGACATGACAATTTATGTAAACAAAATAACTTATGCATTACATATGGCACTAACTTTGGCTTTTACTATATGTTAGAGGCCACGTAATTCTTTTTCAAACACTAACACTTTCATGCATTTTAGAAGCCTACAAAGCAGATACTATTATCCTTATTTCACAGATGAGGATATTGATGCATATATCATCAAAATATGTGAAATCATAATTCCTTAACCTATAGAGGCTGTGTTGTCTATTTATTTGATATAAACAGTCACTATTTATTTGCTATATATTCATCTTTAAACTTTTCCAGAGGTTTATTAATTTTAAATTAAAATTTAAATTATTGTATGAAAAATTATTTATTAATTTGCACCCTTGCCCATAAATCCCAATTGCATATACTTAGTCACTCAGTCATGTCCGACTCATTGCGACCCCATGGACTATAGCCCGCCAGGTACCTCTCTCCATGGGGATTCTCCGGGCAAGTATACTGCAGAGGGTTGCCATGCCCTCCTTCAGAGAATCTACATACTAGTTTTTAAAATATGTTCCTTTAAATAAGCAAGTATTTGCCAAAATACTAATATAAGTGACTAATGATTTGTGTGTGTGTCTGTGCTCAGTCACGGCTGAGCGACTTCACTTTCACTCTTCACTTTCATGCATTGGAGAAGGAAATGGCAACCCACTTCAGTGTTCTTGCCTGGAGAATCCCAGGGATGGCGGAGCCTGGTGGGCTGCCGTCTATGGGGTCACACAGAGTCAGACATGACTGAAGTGACTTAGCAGCAGCAGTGCTCAATCATGTCCAACTTTTTGCAACCACATGGACTATAGCCTAGCAGGTTCCCTTGTTCATGGCATTTTCCAGGCAAGAATACTGGAATGAGTTGCCATTTCCTTCTCCAGAGGGTTTTCCTAGCCTAGGGATGGAACCCATGGAACCACCCAAGTCTCTTGCATTGCAGGCAGAGTCTTTACTGCTGAGTCACTGGGGAAGCCCAATTAATATTTTACCCATCCCAAAGTCTTTATTTATGATAGAGTCAGACACAACTAAGCAACTAACACATGCACACACACACAAACCTAGAAATCAATTTATGAAACACAGCTTTTAGATTATGCAGTGAAAAAAAAAAAGGTATTATCACTTTCCAAGAAGCCAAAATTCAAGGAAATAATTATAAATTGGTCAATTGCTTTAAATTCCTAAATTGATTATGGAAATAATTTATCCTGTGAATGCATTATTTTCTATTTAATGTAGGGAAGGTAAATTTTATAATAAATTAATCATTGTTATATATTGAAAACAGCCTATTTAAGTGTCTAGACCAATTTCCACATTTGGGCCAATTTCCAGTCTAAAAAATTATGAAATAAGTTATTTTCTAAGGACTGGGCTATAAATTTGAGCCTTAGCTATTATGTATGCTATATCTGAATATGTACAACTGACATGTACTATATGTATTTAACTTTAAATATTTCACAGGAATTCTGAAATTAGATGTGTGCTTAGGAATGATATTTTGGCTTTATTGTTTTTTAGGGAATACTAGAGAACAGAATTATTTGGAGGCTTGGGCTATAGTATATAATATTCTTTGCTGTAAAACATGGCTGCTTTATTTGAGGTTCTGATGACTACTTATTTCTAAAAATATAAACTGTTGTGATAAGTCTGGTCTGCTACAAAAAAAGACTTTCAGTGTTAGCTTTTGCTTGTCAGTAGAGTAGAGAATGTTAATTTAATAATACATCCTGTGTGCTTTCTTTTTATATATGCATGAAAATCAGAAAAGTAAAAATATGGTCTTAAAACATGGCAAGAAGACATAAGACTAAAGATAGTTAAATGGTGGTCACAGGATATATACATTTGATTTTGAATTTGATTAAGTGCTCTGGGAATATATGAGGCTTTTCATATTCAATCATACACTTGAGAGAAAATGTGCAAACTCATCTGAAAACCCAGGACTCCTTATCCTTTAATAACAAACAGGAAAATGACCCCATGGTTCTTATCTTCAGCTTAAGAGAAACCCTTCTGAGATCATAATACAATCTATGCACCCCAGAATGTAGCTTGCATTCTTTGCCATCGCTCATTGATGTTGTGACAACTCACATTCTGAAATGCACATTTCAACTAGCCTCAGGGCCTCATGTTGTCTCCCATCACTACTCTGCAAGATTAAATGTTATACATGTGCTTATATCCATTCTTTTCCCACATAGGTTGTTATAGAATACTAAGTAGAATTCCCTGTGCTATACAGTAGGCCCTTGTTGATTATTTTTCTTATATAGAGTTGTGTGTAAACATCAGCCCCCAATTCCTAATTTATCATTTCCTCAACCTTTCCACTTTGATAACTGTAAGTTATGTATATGTAAAACTGAATCAGTTTGCTATACACCTGAAAATAACACAACACTGTAAATCAACTATAATATAAAATAAAAACAATTAAAAAAAAAAAGAGTAATTCAGCTTCCAACAATCTTCCTGGGAATTGTCCATGTTCAGTAGTTTCTTCAGATGTGTTACTCACTCAGTCGTGTCTGACTCTATGTGACCTCATGGGCTGTATTCCACCAGGTTCCCCTGTCCATGGAATTCTCCAGGCAAGAACACTGGAGAGGGTTGCCATTCCCTTCTCCAGGAGATATTTTGGATCCAGGGAATCAACCTGCATCTCCTGCATTGCAGGCAGACTCTTCACTGTCTGGGCCACCAGGGAAGCCGCTAGTTGTTTTGAATACCAAATACCTGGAGCTGAACTGGGGGAATTTGAGACTAAACAGTTCTCAAATGCCTCTCAGTCCATAATCTTTTGTCACACCCTAAAACAAGAACACTGATCTCCCCTCCCCTTTCTAATTTTCTGATGTGTTATTGCCTGGTTGTTATTATGCCTTCCCACCTCTGTATCCTTCAGTATGGAGTTGATGTGCTTTCCTATCCTTTATATTTTTGTATTCAAAGTCTAACTTAACTGTATAATTGCAAAATAGTCTGAAAATGGTCAATTCTTTCACATGTTTTGAGTTTTAGTACCTATTCAATATTTATTAAAGTTACATGTAACTGTGTATTCTCAAATTTAAGGGGGCACCATTCTGTCTGACTTTGGGGACATCGCTTGTTTAATTTTTGCTTCTTAGTAAATCTTTTTAGTTGTATTTTGATTTACTTGATAAATCACTTACCAAGAAAATTTTCTAATGTCTCCCATATTGTGAAAGAGAATTTGTTTTCTTTTTTCAGGTATACCTTCCATTATTAGATTATCAACTTGAAACACAAATTTTAGTTAATAAAGCAATTGTTATGCAAAATTCATATCACTGATAATATTCACATTCCCTCAATGTTTATTTTTGTCTACTAAATCTATATGTGCTCCTTTATGATTGCTTTTCCCCCTACTATGATTGTTTTTGTTCCCCCTCCCTTGGGGCTCACTGGAAGGGCTGCAATCACTGACCCCTTTTCTCAGGTCTTCCCCTCTTGGGAGACATTGCATGATCACCTTTTGTCTCATGGTGCTGGGAGGCTCATCCCAGTTCAGGCAAAAATTCTTGATATTTCATTCCAGGCTTAAGTTTTGGACCAGACCCGATCGATAATTGGAATTCTCTGGATTCTATCTGACTATTAATATTATCCAGGAAACATTACCTCTTGTTGCTTCTTTCTAAACCTAAAATTGCACTATTACAATTATTTCCTCAGCAGTGTCTACCCATAGAAGTTTTGTTGGAGACCTGATTTATATATCGATTACAAATTAGACAGAATATAAGTAATGCAACTAGTAACATTGACAATGACATAGTGCAACAGACACAAAGCAGGATTTGAAAACTAGAAAAAATTTAAACAATAATTAGTATAACTAGTTGAAATCCAATTGTAATAATTGAGAGACCAAAGGAGAATAGCTGATTAGATGATGTATTCGCAGTTTCACTGTACTGGCCGTGCATACTCAGACATGCATGGCTTAATCTTTGAGACAAGTATTTGTTACTGCAAGGATCAACCAAGTAGAGAGAAAAAATATAAATATTTCGAGTTTGCTCACAAAGGTATAATTTACCACGTTCCTGTAAATCATAATTAATTTAAGGATAAACTTTTCCTTACACTTGGAAAACACAGATTTTAACCAGTAATCCTTTCAGATAGAAACCATAAAAACTGCAAATTTGTTCACCTGTTTACTCAGTTCTATGTAACCAATTCTTTTTATTTACAGCTTTTTGAAGTTGTCAGGGTTCCTATTAGAATTTTTAATTAAAAAATTTTTAATTTTAAATTTTTAATAATTAAAAAAATAATTTTTAATTTTTAAAATTGCTTTTCTGAAAGCAATCTGGTTACTGCTATGACATACAACACTTTCAGAAAATAGCTGGAATTAAATATATTCTACCAGGACATATTAGATCATTAGGAACTGCATATAATATCTAGAATATCTCTGCCATTTATTATACAATATAACTTAAAATTTATTACTCATTTGATAACAACTCTGACAGTTTAATATATCAAGTGAACCTAATCAGTTTGATAGCTCCCTTGGGGTGCCTCAGGGACTCTTGGAAGCACCCCAAGCTTAGCTATAGGTCAAACGAACTTCATTATAACTTGATTTGGGAAACTTTGTCAAAGGAACATCAAGAAACATTTTAAAATATAGCAGGACCACAGGTCATTGTGAAAGTTAGCCAAAGTGACAATAAAAGATTTCAAAGGCAAATGCAGATTACTTAAAAGGTAAATAAACATAAAATCTGTTATCAAAGGAAATTTAGCATCTTCAGAAAACTTGTCTGTTTTAATAGAGAGAAAAGCCAAATTTATACTTTGCACCAACTTACTTTAAAGGTTCACTTACTCAAGCTTGTTTTAAACTTAGTCGATTCTGACTGATCATATACAAAATCCTTTTTGGGGTCCATTTTCCACAAACCTTTCATTACTTAACTTATTTTAACACAGTTTTAACCTTTAAGCTCTAGACTCTCTGGAGAGATCGTAAAACTTATTTCTAAAGGTTCACTCAAGATTCTTATCAAATTTGTACTTTCTTTCCTCAAAAGTTTCTTTACATTGAGTTACTTTCCTTGCTGACGAATTTTCTTATTTAGCTTGTATCAAATCTAAGCATAATGAAAGTATTATACTTAATATTTAATGTTGATGACTCAAGGCATGTATTATATAAAGTAACTTATGCCTTAATACCAGGTACTAATTTAATATTGAATATTTCCCAATTCACATGAACCTGAAATTTATTTAGTTTAATCTCTCTTGTATTTAAAATTGTTTGATTTATAAGTGCTTACTTTTATTTAAGCCAATAAAGAGTTCTTTTACAAATCAACTGCAGTAATGTTATCTAAAGCCAAAGACACATACAGACACACAGCAGTGAGGCCTCAATTCATATGTTTATTTCAATCCTGAGTCAGGTACAGCAGTATAAAACCCATAAGTCTACAAAAGAGGTTGGGTTAAAAATGGGCTTCTCTCAGATGGAACAAGACAGGTTCACTTGACTAGATGGCTAAATATTAAAAAAAAAAAAAATTTAGGGTTTCTATTATCTTGGATAAGCCGATTTTTATTTTCCCATTTTAAAATTGTATTCCGAAGGACAGCAGAGATATCAGATAAGACATTTGCATCTCAAAGACATATAGAAATATAAGTTTCTCCTTAGGAAGTCATTTCCCTTCACAGGGGAAGCTCCCCGAATTGGAGCTAAAATTCTCCACTGTCAAATTTATCCAGATTCCTACAGGGGAAATTATAATCAGATCCAAGGGAGTCACTGGGCCTGTTTATTATTAGTGTTCCTCTCCTTCTGCTATATGAGAGGCTCCTATCTTGCTTCTATTATTCCATAGTTTAGGGGAATATCTCTTCCAATGCCCATTCTTGCAATGAGCATACTGTTCCTTCTGTAGTGGTGGTTTAGCCTTAAGTGGCAAGGCTTCGGTACCGGCTGGCCAAATTTGTTGCTGTGTCCAAGCTCACTCTACTCACTGTACAATAGGCCAATAAATCTGGGTGATGAGGTGTTGAGGCAAGGAGTTTGACTTATTCAGAGAGAAGGTTTACCAAGAAAATGGTAGACAAATGTCTCAAAATAACTATCTTGTCCAGGCGTGGATGTCAAGTTCTTTTATGGATCAGAAATGGGGACAAGTAAGGAGACAAAGTAAGAAAGACCATTTGCAAACATCTACTAAAATGGCAAGCCTCAAGACGGGAAGTTTAATTTCTTTCTTCCTGCAATCTACAGGTTGAAAGGATTATGATGAAAGGCACTTTCATTTAATAGTTAGAGCGAGGGGGCCAGGATTCCCTGGGGCAGGCAATCATGTATGCTTACAATAACCAAAGTGGCAAAACAAACACTAAAGTGAAAGGAACAGACTTAGCATGGAGTCAAAATTGACCGTTTCCAGTTATATCTCTCTGATTTTAGCCGTTGCTTTTGCCATTTTTGTTATTATAATCTTACATAATGACGTGCCTCAAAGAACACTGCCCCCTTTGTCTGACCCTTACACTAAACTCAGTCAGTTCAGTGCAGTCGCTCAGCTGTGTCCAGCTGTTTGTGACTCCATGGACTGTATGCCAGGCTTCCCTGTCCATCACCAACTTCCGGAGCTTGCTCAAACTTGCATCCATCAACAATCTCATTCTCTGTCGTCCACTTCTCCTCCTGCCTTCAGTCTTTCCCAGCATCGGGGTCTTTTCAAATGAGTCAGTTCTTTACATCAGGTGCCCAAATATTGGAGCTTCAGCTTCAGCATCAGTCCTTCTGATGAATATTCAGGACTGATTTCCTTTAGGATTGACTGGTTTGATCTCCTTGAGTCTAAGGGACTTTCAAGAGTCTTCTTCAACACAGCAGTTCAAAAGCATCAATTCTTTGGTGCTCAGCTTTCTTCATGGCCCAACTCTCACATCCATACATGGCTATTGGAAAAACCATAGCCTTGACCAGATGGACATTTATTGGCAAAGTAATGTTTGCTTTTTAATATGCTGTCAAAATTGATCAGAGTTTTTCTTCCAAGGAGCAAGTTTCTTTTAATTTCATGGCTTCAGTCACCATCTACAGTGATTTTGGAGCCCAAGAAAATAAAGTCTCTCACTGTTTCCATTGTTTCCCCATCTATTTGCCATGAAGTGATGGGCCCGGATGCCATGAACTTAGTTTTCTGAATGTTGAGTTTTAAGTCAGATTTTTCACTCTTCTCTTTCACTTTCATCAAGAGGCTCTTTAGTTCCTCTTCAGTTTCTGCCATAAGGGTGGTGTCTTCTTTGTTTCTGAGATTATTGATATTTCTCCTGGCAATCCTGATTTCAGCTTGTGCTTCATCCAGCCCAGCATTTTGCATGATGTATTCTGCATATAAATAAAAAGCAGTGTGATAATTTATAGTCAATTTATAGTCTTCACTTTCCCAATTTGGAATCAGTCTTGTTCCATGTCCAATTCTACTTGTTGCTTCCTGACATGCATACAGATTTCTCAGGAGGCAGGCAAGGTGGTTTGGTATTCCCATCTCTTGACGAATTCCCCACAGTTTGTTGTGTTCCTCACAGTCAAAGGCTTTAGCACAGTCAATAAAGCAGAAGTAGGTGCTCTTCTGGAGCTCTTTTCTTTTTCTCTGATCCAATGGATGCTGGCAATTTGATCGCTGGTTCCTCTGCCTTTTCTAAATCCAGCTTGAACATTTGGAAGTTCTCAGTTTTTTCAGAGCTGTTGAAGACTTGTTTGGAAAAAATTGAGCATTATTTTGTTAGCATTACTTTGTTAGTGCAATTGTGTGGCAGTTTGAACATTTTTTGACATTATTTTTCTTTGGGATTGGAATGAAAACTGATCCTTTCCAGTCCTGTGGCCACTGCTGAGCTTTTCAAATTTGCTGGCATATTGATATATTTTCAGAGCATCATCTTTTAGGATTTGAAATAGTTCAGCTGGAATGCAATCACCTCCACTAGCTGTGTTGTAGAGATGCTTCCTAAGGCCCACTTGACTTCACACTCCAGAATGTCTGGCTCTAGGTGAATGATCACACCATCGTGGTCATCTGGGTTGTGAAGATCTTTTTTGTACAATTCTTCTGTGTAGTCTTCCACTTCTTAATATCTTCTGCTTCTGTTAGGCCCATTACCTTTCTGTCCTTTATTGAGCCCATCTTTGCATGAAATGTTGCCTTGGTATCTCTAATTTTCTTGAAGAGATCTCTAGTTTTACCCATCCTATTGTTTTCCTCTATTTCTTTGCATTGATCACTCAGGAAGACTTTCTTGTCTCTCCTTGCTCTTCTTCGGAACCCTGCATTCAAATGGGTATATCTTTCCTTTTCTCCTTTGCCTTTCACTTCTCTTCTTTTCTCAGATATTTTTAAGTTCTCCTCAGACAGCCATTTTGCTTTTTTTGCATTTCTTTTTCTTGGGGATGGTCTTGATCTGTGCCCCCCTGTACAATGTCATGAACCTCTACCCATAGTTCTTTAGGCACTCTGTCTATCAGATCTAATCCCTGAATCTGTTTGTCATTTCCACTGTATAATCATAAGGGATTTGTTTTAGGTTATACCTGAATGTTCTAGTGGTTTTCTCTACTTTCTTCAATTTCAGTCTGAATTTGGCAATAAGGAGTTCATGATCTGAGCCACCATCAGCTCCCAGTCTTGTTTTAGATGACTGTTTAGAGCTTCTCTATCTTCAGCCACAAATAATATAATCAATCTGATTTTGATATTGACCATCCGGTGATGTCCATGTGTAGAGTTATCTCTTGTGTTGTTGGAAGAGGGTGTTAGCTATGACCAGTACATTCTCTGGCAGAACTCTGTTAACCTTTGCCCTGCTTCATTTTGTACTCCAAGGCCACACTTGCCTGTTATTCCTGGTATCTCTTGACTTCTTATGTTTGCATTCCACTGTCCTTTGATGAAAAGGGCAGTTTTTCTTTGTGGTGTTAGTTCTAGAAGGTCTTGTATGTCATCATAGAATCATTCAGCTTCAGCTTCAATGGCATTAGTGGTTGTGGCATAGACTTGGATTACTCTGATATTGAATGATTTGCCTTGGAAATGAACAGAGATTTTTCTGTCTTTTTTGAGGTTGCATCCAAGTACTGCATTTTGGACTCTTTTGTTGACTATGAGGGCTAGTCTATTTCTTCTATGGGATTCTTGCCCACAGTAGTAGATATAATGGTCCTCTGAATTAAATTCCCCCATTCCAGTCCATTTTAGTTCAGTGATTCCTAAAATGTCAGTGTTCACTCTTTGCAAAAGTGGTTACAAAGTATTGTCTTCCATACCTGGATGGCCATTTAGCTATCAGCAGAATCCTTAAGAGGCAGCCAAAGTTTTGTGAGGTACTTAGCTCTGTAACTTTTAGCACAGTCTTTATTTTTGATGCCTGGGAGTTTTACCTCTTTATATGTTCTTCTAGCATTTAAAGCAATGTGTGCTAAATGTACTCAATAGTTTTTCAAGATTTGTGTACATTCTTAGCTGATTTTTTTCTAACAAAAAAAATTTTTTTTTCTAAACCTAATTTTTTTTTAACAAACCCACTTCCTTTTCATCCCACTCCATTAGGAATTTTTACTAATTTTTTTTTAACATATCCTATCATACAGCCAGGAGGAGAATTCTTATTTATCTGTATTTCCATTCTGTTTTCCAAACACTGATATTACAACCTCCAAACAAAGTCCTCACCTTGGAACCCTTTGAAATTTTCATCATCAACATCATCATCATCTTGAGTGCCTGATATCAATCTAGGGAAAAAAGTCTAAGAAATTTGCACATACTCATTCATTTACTACTAGGAAATAATTACTTCTACTGTATCCATTTTGTAAGTGCAGACTCTGAGGTGTAGAGTGAGTAAATAATGTGGTCAAGTGAGTATTTGATGAAGTCAGGATTTGAATCTAGAAAATTTGTTTTCAAGGTCTATATTCACAGTAACTGTTCTATGTGTTGTACCTCGAAATATTCTGCTTTTTTGATTTCTAATATTAAGTTACTATTTTATGATCTGGTTCACCAGTTTTCTCTTAAAACTAACTTCTGCCATAATTACATAAATTTTAAAATATATTGGATAATTCATCATGGACACTAGGCTAGTGTCCATTAATGTTTCTTCAGTATCAGTCTTTTTCACTTCCATTCCTCTTCAAATGCATATTCTGAAATATCCAGCCTAGACCATTTTTGCAGCTTTCATCTCAGAAAATTTTAAATATGTTTTGCTTTATTTCCATTTTTTTCAATATCTTACTCATAAAGCACCTGTTTTTTGAGAGAGACCTCTAAATGGAAAGGTCTCCTAATCTCTCTGTGCCTCAGTTTCCTCACTTATACATGAATGCTCTTTCTCCAAATATTTTATAACTTAGTAAGATAGTATATGTAAAGCTGTACCATATATCCAGAGAATGGTTCTGATTAAAAACCTGAATTGTATTCCTCATTAAATGGTAAATTCTCTCCTAACACTTGAGTTGTAATTTTTAAAGCATCATTTGTATTTTTAAAGTCTAATTTAACTATTCAATATTTCTTATTTATTTATTTTTATTGAAATATAGTTGGGGTACAATATGATATTAAATTCAGATATACAACATAGGAGTTCAATATTTAAATACATTACGAAGTGATCAGCATGTTAAGCCTGGTAACCATCTGTTCCAGTACAAGCTTATTATAGTATTAGTGACCATATTCTTAATGCTGTTTAATACATCCCCTGAACTTATTTATTTGTGCCTTGATCTTGTCTTCATTCACCAATTAATTCTGTTTTCTTGTAAGATTACTATTCCTTGTAATTATTTGATTTATATAATTAGCTTGCTTATTGTCTTACACTGCAAGTAGAAAATGTTAAATAGCTGTGTTGTGTTCTGTGCAGTACATTGGGTTTCAGGAGCAGATTAGTGATTTAATGTGTCTACCTGGATTTGGAAAAATGATAAAGCAGTTCTCAATTAATAAAAGAAATGACCTTGTGTCTGATTTTTTGTATTAATCAGAGAAGACAATCATGTGTTTCATAGCAAATATTTAACAACTTGAGAAGTATGAAATGTTTGCTAAGAGTGAAAATTGTTCTTGTAATCAGGTCAAATATTTATAGCAAATATATCTTAATATTTAAACAGTTTAAAATTTTTATATTTGTAACCTAGGTATACTTGTAAAACTTAATCCCTGAAGTTAACTAAATACCATTAAGAGAAATAATCAACTACATATTGCTTGCTTTTATGTGGCATACCACAGATCTATTTAAAAATATCAACATAGATATAAAATGTACTTTTTAGAACAAAAAAGTTTGCAGGCCATTGTGGTTAAAATATACTGGCAAATAAAAGCCCAAATTAACTTCAAAAAAATCAACATAGATAATCTGCCAGTTTATATTAAAATTTTAAAATACTGATTAGATTTGATGCCTGTTAAATTGCATACAGTCCAACTAACAGCAGAATTTTGGTAAATACAATATATATTGAGAGAATTTAATGTCTAACTGACTTACTCACTTACCATAGAATTTGACTTTAACTGTATAAAACATACTAGCCATTTCAAAGCAGAAAAGGAATATGAAGTGGCAGAAAGTTTGAATAAAATGGAAAAAATGTTTTTACCAATTACCAGCTCAGCCATTTAATCTGCAAGCATTCATACCAAGTTTTAATGTCTGCTGAATTTGTCAAGTCATTTTAGGAATCCAGCCTCTCAGCTGAAATCGTCTTAAAAGTACTCTGGAGGTGCCGGAAGCATCGGCATTTTATCTCTCTATCCATTTATTTATCTATTGTGTTTATGGGGAGACTTGGTCCTTTACTTTGTAGGTGGTTTTATTTTGTGATGTAAGATAAAAGGCAGTCTGAGCAGCACATTCTATTCCTCCCTGAGGAAGAAACTAAACTGATTAATATCTTATCTACTGTATTTTCAAGAGTGTCACTTTTTTTGTTTGTTTGTTTGCTTGGCTATTCTTACAGCATTGTGGACATACCTAAAACAAACAAGCAAAAAACTACTTGGTGATTAGCTTTGTTTTTATAAAATGTATTTTCTTTAATGCTTTATTTCTACAGTTAAAGGTGCAGTTTGTTCTTAGTGTAACTTAAAATAGTTCAACTAATAATACCTCATTGTTGCTGATGTTGATGACAATGAAGGTAGGCTCTCAATATGTTTTTTTCACTATTAATTAATACATTAAATCTGAATTCCGTGGAAGTGTATATCCTATTGCAAAGAAGGAAGTTGCATTCAAATAAGACATGCATAAAACTGTTAAAATTGAGTCCACATATTTCTACACATTTTACTTCTATCAAAGTTAGAACAATTTTAGACTTAAATTGATTTTCTAATCTTCTGATAAAATGGTAAGCAGTTTAATCAGGTCTGTGGTCAAGCAGAAACCCCTATCTGTAATCTGATGTTGCTGCTTTTGCCTTTGACTTTGTGACTCATCTATTAATAGTTTGTTTGGAGTTGAATACAACTGCATTAGCATGAAACATTAATTTTGGATTAACATACACAGCAGCTTAAGAGTGTAGATAATTCTGACAGTACATAAAGCAACCTGATATTTCTATTAATACAGTGATCATGGATAAAATACCAAATGCAATATGTAATGCAGTATATTTAAATTATCCTGGACATTACTACTTGTGAACTTCAGTGCTCATAGAAATAATACTGCAATACTCTCAGCTTCTTGGTGTTTTGGGGGGACAATATCCTGCTATACTTTGGAAATTTCCTTTGGAAATTTGCAATTGCTTGCAAAACGCAGTGAAAACAGCAGTTTGTACCTAAATCCCATTTAAGGATATTTGTAAGCAACTTATTAAAACCATTAACCAACAGCATGAGGAAGAATTAGAGTTTTTGCTCTCATATATGATCATTCTTTGAAAAAGATTTCAGTATTAAATACGTTTAAAACTCAAATTGAAAAAAAAAAATAGCCAATGTTTTGAAGGCAAATAATTTGTAAGAAAACAGAATAAATTGCTTAATGAAAAAATTTGTGTGTGCTGTCACTTCAGTCGTGTCTGACTCTTTGTGATTCTCTGAACTGTAGCCCACCAGGCACCTCTGTCCATGGGATTCTCCAGGCAAGGATACTGTAGTGGGCTGCCATGCCCTTCTTCAGGGTATCTTCCCAACCCTGGGATCAAACCCATGTCTCTTATGTCTCCTGCTTTGGCAGGTGGGATCTTTACCACTAACAGTACCTGAGAAATCTGTCCATATTCATGCAAATAAATGTCAATATTTTGAGGGAAAGAATTGGTCTGAGTTTTCTATCACTAGTATCAGCTTCTTCAATTTCCTACCTATAGTTGCAAGAGAATATTTATTATGTATTCCAGGATTCATTGTCTTCACTGCTTTTTTCCCTTAAATCCTTTTGGAAAGTGAAAGTTAGCTGCTCAGTCATGTCCAACTCTGTGCGACTCCATAGACTGTAACCCTCCAGGCTGCCCCGACCATGTGATTCTCCAGGCAAGAAAATTGGAGTGTGTTACCATTTCCTTCTCCAGGTGATCTTCCTGACTCAGGCACTGAATTGGGTCTCCAACATTGCAGGCAGATTCTTTATCATCTAAACCACCAGGGAACCCCCTAAATCCTCTTTACTTTCTGGTTTATTTTTTAATTTAAGATGAGGTGTTGAAGCAAATTTCATTTTTAGACAGAACTTCATTTACCAACTATACAAAAGTGACTCTCGAATTTATGTCTTCACCCCTGAGTTTTCTTTTGGCTTCCATACTTATACAATCAGTGGATTCCTTCAAGTTATCTCTAGAATATCTCAACAGTACCTCACATTCACTGTAGCCAAAAACTATGCCTGATATATCGAGCCTGTTTCTCATCTCAGTGACAGTATCCCTAACCTACTCTTGTTCAAGTCAGAAACCTTATAATCTCGATGATGACATGCTCATAGAACAACCAGTCTGTCATCAAATCTACCTTATATAACTTGCTAATATCTCTTGAATATCTCTTGAATAGTTAATGTCTTTCCCCTTATGGTATCACTACACTAGCCCAATGTTTGCTCAAGGCAAATCTGCTAAAGCTAATGGTCTCCTGTTTAGCTCCATACCTACATGTGTTATCCAATGTAGTTACCACACTCAAGCCACAGAGACCACATCAAAAATGCAAACCTGAGCTTGACAATGCACTCCTCTTTTAATTCTTCAAATCTTTTCATGGTTCATGGAATAAAGAGCCAAACCTTACAATGGTTTCACAATTCTGCATCATTTAGGCAATTTGAATCTATTTTCCATGTGCTCTTTGTTTTAGATACAAAAACCAAAATCCTCTTAGCTTTTTTTCCCCCCAAATGCTGTAACCATTGCCATTCCCAATTCCTGTAAAACTGCTACATCCTCTGCGTAGATGATACTCTTATAATTTTTCTTCATTAGTTTCCACTTAACCTTCAGTTCACTGTTCACTTTTACTTTCTTTAAGGGGCCTTTTCTAAGACTAGGACTGAAATATTCCAGAGCCCTTGGTTTTATGGCCACATAGATCCCTATGCTTTTCTCTCATAGCACTTAACTATAGTTTACAATTTAGAATTTGAAATTACCTAGTTACTTGCTGTTTACCACACATAGTTTTCATTTTAAATTTTATATGGCCCGGAGTCATATCTGTTTTTTCCACTACTGAATTTTTTTACCATAATTAATTGCCTGGAAATCACCAAATATACATATTTTGCTTAGAAAATAATTTTGAAATTTTACTAATTTGTTACCTGTTCACAGTTACCCACATACCATGATACACATAAAAGACTGTGTTTCTGAAATTGGGTGTGTGAACCCCTGAATAAATAACCTAGAGAATTATCATTATGAAATTACACACCTGTGATTATACCAAGCCAGAATATAAGCAAATGATCTTCTCTTTCCTTTCACATTGCTTCTTCCTAAAATCATTGCTTATAATCTTTAGGTCAGAAGAGATCCTTGTGTCTCTGTAAAAGTTATCATTTTGCATCTGGTCTGTTTCTTCCATTTAATTTTCAAAATGGAAATATTTTATTTAAAAAAAAAGAAGAGTTGCGGATATTAAAGAATCCTTGCATTCCTGGGATAAAGCCCACTTGGTCATGGTGTATGATTTTTTTAATATGCTGTTGGATTCTGTTTGCTAGAATTTTGTTAAGGATTTTTGCATCTATGTTCATCAGTGATATTGGCCTGTAGCTTTCTTTTTTTGTGGCATCTTTGTCTGGTTTTGGAATTAGGGTGATGGTGGCCTCATAGAATGAGTTTGGAAGTTTACCTTCTTCTGCAATTTTCTGGAAGAGTTTGAGTAAGATAGGTGTTAGCTCTTCTCTGAATTTTTGGTAGAATTCAGCTGTGAAGCCATCTGGTCCTGGGCTTTTGTTTCCTGGAAGATTTTTGATTATAGTTTCGATTTCCTTGCTTGTGATGGTTCTGTTAAGATCTTCTATTTCTTCCTGGTTCAGTTTTGGAAAGTTATACTTTTCTAAGAATTTGTCCATTTCATCCAAGTTGTCCATTTTATTGGCATAGAGCTGCTGGTAGTAGTCTCTTATGATCCTTTGTATTTCAGTGTTGTCTGTTGTGATCTCACCCTTTTCATTTCTTATTTTGTTAATTTGGTTCTTCTCTCTTTGTTTCTTAATGAGTCTTGCTAATGGTTTGTCAATTTTGTTTATTTTTTCAAAAAACCAGCTTTTGGTTTTGTTGATTTTTGCTATGGTCTCTTTAGTTTCTTTTGCATTTATTTCTGCCCTAATTTTTAAGATTTCTTTCCTTCTGCTGACCCTGGGGTTCTTCATTTCTTCCTTCTCTAACTGCTTTAGGTGTAGAGTTAGGTTATTTATTTGGCTTTTTTCTTGTTTCTTGATGTAAGCCTGTAATGCTATGAACCTTCCCCTTAGCACTGCTTTTACAGTGTCCCATAGGTTTTGGGTTGTTGTGTTTTCATTTTCGTTCATTTCTATACATATTTTGATTTCTTTTTTGATTTCTTCTATGATTTGTTGGTTATTCAGAAGCGTGTTATTTAGCCTCCATATGTTTGAATTTTTAACAATTTTTTTCCTGGAATTGAGATCTAATCTTACTGCGCTGTGATCAGAAAAGATGACTGGAATGATTTCAATTTTTCTGAATTTTCCAAGACCAGATTTATGGCCCAGGATGTGATCTATTCTAGAGAAGGTTCCGTGTGCACTTGAGAAAAAGGTGAAATTGATTGTTTTGGGGTGAAATGTCCTATAGATATCAATTAGGTCTAGCTGGTCCATTGTATCATTTAAGGTTTGTGTTTCCTTGTTGATTTTCTGTTTAGTTGATCTATCCATAGTTGTGAGTGGGGTATTAAAGTCTCCCACTATTATTGTGTTGCTATTAATTTCCTCTTTCATACTCATTAGCGTTTGCCATACATATTGCGGTGCTCCTATGTTGGGTGCATATATGTTTATAATTGTTATATCTTCTTCTTGGATTGATCCTTTGATCATTATGTAGTGTCCTTCTTTGTCTCTCTTCACATCCTTTATTTGAAAGTCTATTTTATCTGATATGAGTATTGCGACTCCTGCTTTCTTTTGGTCTCCATTTGCGTGAAATATTTTTTTCCAGCCCTTCACTTTTAGTCTGTATGTGTCTCTGGTTTTGAGGTGGGTCTCTTGTAGGATTCTTTAATATCCGCAAGTCAATCAATGTAATACACCACATTAACAAATTGAAAGATAAAAACCATATGATTATTTCAATAGATGCAGAGAAAGCCTTTGACAAAATTCAACACCCATTTATGATCAAAACTCTCCAGAAAGCAGGAATAGAGGGAACATACCTCAACATAATAAAAGCTATATATGACAAACCCACAGCAAGCATCACCCTCAATGGTGAAAAATTGAAAGCATTTCCCCTGAAATCAGGAACAAGACAGGGGTGCCCACTCTCACCACTATTATTCAACATAGTCTTGGAAGTTTTGGCCACAGCAATCAGAGCAGAAAAAGAAGTAAAAGGAATCCAGATAGGAAAAGAAGAAGTGAAACTCTCGCTGTTTGCAGATGACATGATCCTCTACATAGCAAACCCTAAAGACTCTACCAGAAAATTACTAGAGCTAATCAACGAATATAGTAAAGTTGCAGGATATAAAATTAATACACAGAAATCCCTTGCATTTCTATACACTAACAATGAGAAAACAGAAAGAGAAATTAAGGAAACAATACCATTCACCATTGCAACAAAAAGAATAAAATACTTAGGAGTATATCTACCTAAAGAAACAAAAGACCTGTACATAGAAAACTATAAAACACTGATGAAAGAAATCAAAGAGGACACAAACAGATGGAGAAACATACCGTGTTCATGGATTGGAAGAATCAATATTGTCAAAATGGCTATTCTACCCAAAGCAATCTATAGATTCAATGCAATCCCTATCAAGCTACCAACGGTATTTTTCACAGAACTAGAACAAATAATTTCACAATTTGTATGGAAATACAGAAAACCACGAATAGCCAAAGTAATCTTGAGAAAGAAGAATGGAACTGGAGGAATCACCCTCCCTGACTTCAGACTCTACTACAAAGCCACAGTCATCAAGACAGTATGGTACTGGCACAAAGACAGAAATATAGATCAATGGAACAGAATAGAAAGCCCAGAGATAAATCCACGAACCTATGGATACCTTATCTTTGACAAAGGAGGCAAGGATATACAATGGAAAAAAGACAACCTCTTTAACAAGTGGTGCTGGGAAAACTGGTCAACCACTTGTAAAAGAATGAAACTAGAACACTTTCTAACACCATACACAAAAATAAACTCAAAATGGATTAAAGATCTAAATGTAAGACCAGAAACTATAAAACTCCTAGAGGAGAACATAGGCAAAACACTCTCTGACATAAATCTCAGCAGGATCCTCTATGACCCACCTCCCAGAATATTGGAAATAAAAGCAAAACTAAACAAATGGGACCTAATGAAACTTAAAAGCTTTTGCACTACAAAGGAAACTATAAGTAAGGTGAAAAGACAGCCCTCAGATTGGGAGAAAATAATAGCAAATGAAGAAACAGACAAAGGATTAATCTCAAAAATATACAAGCAACTCCTGGAGCTCAATTCCAGAAAAATAAATGACCCAATCAAAAAATGGGCCAAAGAACTAAACAGACATTTCTCCAAAGAAGACATACAGATGGCTAACAAACACACGAAAAGATGCTCAACATCACTCATTATTAGAGAAATGCAAATCAAAACCACAATGAGATACCATTACACACCAGTCAGGATGGCTGCTATCCAAAAGTCTACAAGCAATAAATGCTGGAGAGGGTGTGGAGAAAAGGGAACTCTCTTACACTGTTGGTGGGAATGCAAACTAGTACAGCCACTATGGAGAACAGTGTGGAGATTTCTTAAAAAACTGGAAATAGAACTGCCATATGACCCAGCAATACCACTTCTGGGCATACACACCGAGGAAACCAGATCTGAAAGAGACACGTGCACCCCAATGTTCATCGCAGCACTGTTTATAATAGCCAGGACATGGAAGCAGCCTAGATGCCCATCCGCAGATGAATGGATAAGGAAGCTGTGGTACATATACACCATGGAATATTACTCAGCCGTTAAAAAGAATTCATTTGAATCAGTTCTAATGAGATGGACGAGACTGGAGCCCATTATACAGAGTGAAGTAAGCCAGAAAGATAAAGAACATTACAGCATACTAACACATACATACGGAATTTAGAAAGATGGTAACGATGACCCTATATGCAAAACAGAAAAAGAAACACAGAAGTACAGAACAGACTTTTGAACTCTGTGGGAGAAGGTGAGGGTGGGATGTTTCAAAAGAACAGCATGTATATTATCTATGGTGAATCAGATCACTAGCCCAGGTGGGATGCAGGAGACGAGTGCTCGGGCCTGGTGCACTGGGAGGACCCAGAGGAGTCGGGTGGAGAGGGAGGTGGGAGGGGGGATCGGGATGGGGAATACGTGTAACTCAATGGCTGATTCGTGTCAATGTATGACAAGACCCACTGAAATGTTGTGAAGTAATTGGCCTCCAACTAATAAAATAAAATTAAAAAAAAAAAAAAAAAAAGAAGAAGAGGAAGAAAGCAGTTGAAGAGCTGAGAAGGAATAAAAAAGGCAGGTTATGAATTGTGCACTTGATTAATATTCTTGTGAGATATCCTCCTAAATAATCAGATTCCCAAACCAATTTTCTACATGAACTGAACAGTGAAGGTCAGAGGAAATGTCCTTAAAGTTCCACTCCTTTCTCACAGTAGTAAAAAGAGGGCAGTGCATTGTGATGCAGATTTGCTGCAGTGTTCAGCCTAGTTCTCTAGCAGACAGTTTCCCATGAATATCATTATCCTGCCCATAAAAAGAAGCACAGGTAGTAATGGGCAAAACACCACCCACAGGAAGATGAAAAGCCCTCCCAGATAGCAAGCTTGAACACCTGACATTTGAATGTTTTGGAATTACCAACAGGTGCAGGGAAGCAAGACAATAAAGATATTAGGTTACGGTTTAAGGAATTAGGAAGAGAGTTTAGTATTACCACTGAGAGATATTGAACTGAGCTTGGTATTTGGCAAAGGTTATACATTTGAGAGCTACAATAAAATATGAAAGGTTGTGGAAATGAGTGTACTAATCAAAATTGGTATTGAGAACACGTCTTAAAGGTCTTTCTTTAAAAAAATGTAACATACAGTAAATGAGGCAGTTTCATAGCTTTATGTTCTTCCAAAATAAAGTCTTAAAGTGAAAATGTATGTACTTTATAGCATTCAGCATATATGATACTAAGGCATTATTTTAATACTAAGTATTCTCAAAATGAAAGTGGAAGCACTTTTAATTAATAACTGAACTGCTTTGAATTTATTTATGCAATCTAATATGAACTATATATTAAATTAGAAGGACTACTAATAAATCACTTTTGCTTTCAAAAGAAAAATAAAGTTCAGATCTAAAATCTAGGAATTCTGAATGAATAATAAGCATACAAGAGTCAAACTTACATTATGTTTACATAATTTTAATGAGAAATATGCCAAGATACACATTCTATATCTAATATTTTGTCATTGAAACCATTCTAAATCATTAATATCAAACAAGAATATTAATTTTGAAGCAAATGTTCTTTATTGGTATTAAGAAATCAGTGATTATTTGTACTTATTTTAAACTTTAAATGAATTGCTGTTTAAAGTGATCATGAATTATTCTGACTTTAAAATGTCACAATTGTTTGGATGATAAAAGAACAATTATAAACTCTGGACAAAATAGAAAATAAAAAAAAACTTTAGATCTCTGAGGAGTGAATAAATACAGGGAAAATTTAGAGGAATTCAGTCTGAAAGTAAGTGACATATATGAGTGTATTTCCTATTTGAGGTCACAGAGTGGCTGAAATGCCAACCAAAAATACAGCTGTATTTCTAGAAATAAGAACCAAGGGAAGCAGCCTCAGAGAACAAAGGTCATCAGAAAGTGACCAGGAAACTCTGGGAAGGAAAGAACCAGAGAAAGAAACTCCATATTCTGTATATAAGTTCCCTAAGATTATGTAGTTGTGCAGAAACAAACAAAAATTCTGAAAGCAGTCTGATTTGAAATCTGAGCTCACCAGAGACATAGCCGGTTTTTGGTCCAACCTAAATTTTGCTAGACAAAACATCAACTAGCTTCAGAACAACATAAAATAATTGTAAAATAATTCAGAATATTCACAATACAAGGTTCCCAGTGTCCAGGATAAAAATCCCAAATCACTTGACATACAAAAAGCTGAATAAATGGAAGTATTTTCTTGAGAAAGTGAAGAGCAGCAGATGAAAAACTACCCAGATATGAGTTTGTCAAAGACTTCAAAGCAGTTTTTAATATTTGTAATTGATACAAATGAACTAAATATAGAAAATTTCAACAAATAAGTAGAAAATATTTTTAAAAGAAAAATTGAGAATGGAAAAATATAGTCTCTGAAATGAAATATTGAGAAGGAGGTCTTACTGGCAGAAAGAAGATGTCAAAAGACAGATTCAGGAAGTTTGAAGACAGATTAATAGAGATAATATTATCCAATTTGAAGAAGAGAGGAAAAAATTAATGAATAAAATTGTCAATGGCCTTGAGACAGGTGACATACTTTTACCCAAGAAGCTTTGACCATTTTTATTAAATGAAATGACAAGGCGAATGAGAGAACTGAACAAATAAAATGTTTACACAAATAATTGGTGGGTATCCCCAAAATTAGAAAAAAAAACAGATTTATAGATTCAATAAGTTCATCAAGATCCGAACAGGATAAATAGAAACACATATACACACACAAACACACCCCAAGCACCTCAAAGTTAAACTACTAAAAGCCATCATTAATAGAAATGTCAGAAATCACATAGAAAAAAAATATACATTAAATATAGATGGGGCTTCCCTGAGAGCTCAGTTGATAAAGAATCCTCCTGCAACGCAGGAGACCCTGGTTTGATTCCTGGGTCAGGACGATCCCCTGGAGAAGGGAAAGGCTACCCACTTCAGTATTCTGGCTTGGAAAGTCCATGGACTTTATAGTCCATGGGATCAGAAAGAGTAGGACATCAGTGAGTGACTTTCACTTTCAAATATACATGAACAATTATTAGAATGATTTTTGGCATTTCTGCAGAAAATATGTAGGCCAAAAGAGAGTGAAGAAACATTTTTACGATTAAAAGAAATAAAGAACAAAGGTGAAACATATTCTAATACAGACAATCTAAGAGAAACTATAGATCCCAATAAGAGGGAGAAATGTTAAATTCTTATAATTTAATTGATTATTCCAGAAAAAAGTTTCAATTATTAAGAACAAATAATGAACATAATAAATGATGAATATCTGACTGAACATAAATATAAACATATATGTATAAATTATGTATACATAAGCATATTTATACATATACTGACCAACTGTATATGAAATGAATATATATATATGTGTATGTAAAAAACTATACCAACCAAAGTAAAGCATGCTTTTTAAAACAAATAGCAGGTCCATTCTAAAGTTGATAAAGAGATAAATTTGCAAATAACTTTAAGTAAATGAATAAACTTGGGAGGAAAAGCAATGCCCAATTTTAGAACATAAATTTATAGTCATCAAAACTCTGGGGTCACAGGTTTTCTCTGAAAGGGAGCAGACAGTGAGTACTTTAGCATTTGCAGTCTCTATATATTGTCTTTTCACAATTACTCTGGTAGAGTTCTGCCACTGTAGAATGAAAGCTGCATAGATAATTATCTAAACAAATAGGATTGCTTAACTGTAATAGAACTTTATAAAAATTGGCAGCAGCAGGCCCAATTTCCTTGTGGGCTGTGGTTTGCTGACCCTGATCAAGACTGTGGAATTTGTCAAAAGGCTAAACTTGTATATTGATAGAACAAAATAAAGCTCATAATAGACCTGCTGATATGGTCAGTTTTCAACAAAGGTGCTAAATCAATTCATTAATGAATTTTGATAGTTGTTTCTTGATATAGTTATAATTTTCATTTTCTAAGTAATGATGTTGAAAATATTTTGTTTTTAAGCAATTTGTTAAAGTGGTGAAACCTTCTTTTGATGAAAATTTTAAGTGTGGCAGAGCAAAGACTTGATGCAAATGTGGAGCACTAGAAAACTCTTGTATACTGATGATTAGAGTGTAAATTACACATGATTTTAGAAATTAATTTAGAAATATCTTAAAATGTTCAACAAACACCTACCATATAATCCAATAATTTTATATCTAGTTATTTATGCAAGGGAAATAAGAAAATTCCAAGCAAAGACTTATACATGAATGTTCACAGATTTCTTCTAATAGCCCAGCTTGGAAAAAATCTTGTGTGTATGGATTGATGAATAGATTAAACCAACTATGACATCTCCATACAATTAAATAATACCCAACAAGTGTTGGTGTTGCTGTTTTCATCATTAAGTCATGTTAGACTCTTTTGCAACCCCATGGCCTCTAGTCTGATAGGCTTTTCTGTCTGCAGGATTTCCCAGCTAAGAATACTGGAGTGGGTTGCCATTGCCTTCTCCCGGGGATCTTCCCAAACTGGGGTCTGAGTCTGAGGCTTCTGCATTGGCAGGCAAATTCTTCAACACTGAGCCACCAATACACAGCAATAAAAAGTAACAAACCTCTGAAACAAACAACAACAGAAATAAATGTCAAAACCACTACACTGACTGAAAAAATTTTAGCTATATAAAAAATTTTAGAGAATGCCATCTAATCTACAGTGACCAAAATACAAGTTGTAATTGCTTATGATTGAGGACAGAGGGAATGATGAACTCTAATGAGGAATAAGGGATCTTTTAGGCATAATAGAAATGTTCTATATTTTGATTCTGGTGGTGGTGATGTTATAGAAGTATGTGATTTTAAAAATCCATCACATTTTTAATGGTAAACATGTGGTTTACCATATGGAATTCACATCTCAGCAAAGTTCATATAAGCAAAAATTGTATAATAAATATATTATTATATTATTTACTTGTAGTCTAATTTAAGGAGATATTTGTGATGTAACAATGTAATATAAAAAACTGTTTGTAGTTTATTCTGTTTCAGTATTTAAAAGAACTTCTGTGCAATAACAGCCTAACAACTTACAGTGAGATGAAATCCTTCATGCTAAAATTCTAAGACTGGCCTTGGGTGGTGATTTCATTGATAACAAAGAACAGTCAGAGTCCATTCAGTAACAGAAATCACATAGTAGTTAGAAAAAAGGAATATTTAGTATAAAGATTACTTGATCTTTAGCAAAAAATTGGACTAACTAGTAACATGATTGACAACTAGGATAAAGAGAATATAGGACTAACAGTTGTAAGAATAAAGAGTAACAAGATCTAATGGTAAGAATATCCTTACTTTATGACCTTAAATCACAAATAAAAACAATAAAGTAATATGCCAAATGTCAATAAATAAAACACAGCCTAATTTGATCTTACATATAACTTTATCTTAATGGATTAACAACCAGTCTTAATCCTTTATTTATTGTTTCACCGTAAACAGAACAGACACTTGATAACAGTGTCTGACATAAATTTATGCACAAACACCTTGCTTTCTAGTTTTTCTACTTATAGCTGATTCCATTTTCATAAGCAGTCTCTACAGTGTTTTATATTACTTTCCTCAAAGAAATGGAGGAGAAAATGGCAACCCACTCCAATATCCTAGCCTAGAGAATTCCACGGACAGAGGAGCCTGGTGAGCTACAGTCCATGGGGTTGCAAAGAATCAGACACGACTGAGCAACTAGTACACCTCAAATAAAAAAGACATTTTTGATTACACATTATTTTCTATACTACAGAACAGTTATCTGCTTTTCTGTAGTTACGGAATACAGCTGTCCTCAAGAGATCATCTAATATGATCATGCATCCTTCCATCACATAGCTGATTCTATTAAAGTTTTGAAGCACAACAGTAGTTCTTATTCTGGAACAGTTCAGTCTCCTAAATGGATTTCCTAGTTTCCATTACTCTGTTTTATCTTAAACCTAGCCTCTCATAATCCAATTTGTGTATGTTACTAGACCTTATTACTTCCTGTTCCTTGGGATCAATACTTGGCTCATTGAGGTAAAGCATTGACAATAGAAGATCATTAACAAAATTAGATTATATATCATTAATATTGTTTTTTAATTTAAAACATTAGAAAGTATATGTATTCAATAGCTTTTACATAGAACCAATTTTCCCTTAGGTGTAATCTTAATAATGACTAACATTCATCATCAATGATTTATACAATAAACCAATGGAGCAGCACCTACAGTATTCAGCTGGGTTCTCTAAGCTAAGATGAATTCTAAAGATGATGGCAAAGTAATCTGAATTCATTATAATTCTATATGCTCATTATTTTTCTCTAATATTTTATGTCTTTTTCTATTCATTTTTAAAATTTATTTATTCATTTTTGGCCATGCCAGAATGGCATGCACAGGCTTTTGCGCTCTTGGTTGGCGTGCACAGGCTTTCTCTATTTGCGGTGAGGTGGAGCGGCCCTCCCATGCGGCCCACAGGCCTCTCATCGTGGTGGCTTCTCTTGCCGCAGAGCACGGGCTCGGTTGTGGTACTCAGGCTTAGTTGCTTCTCGGCATGTGGGATGCTCCCAGATCAGGGATTGATTGAACCCATGTCCCCTGCATCGCACGGTGGATTCTTAACCACTGGACCACCTGGGAAGTCCTTTTTCTATTCTTAAGTGTAGTTATATTTTAGTGACTTACCTTTGTGAAGTAAATACAGAGTTAGTAGAATTTACAAAACTTGCAGAACCAAATAAATGATAATGTTGTTTTTCCATTTCCTCTGTTGGCTTACGTAGTACATGCTACATGCATGGCTCATTCCCTGGGCTTCACGTTGAGTTTCTCAGACTTTGTTTGTTTGGTACACACTGAAGACTTGTGGCATCAACCATTTTTTCCAACAACATTGTCTCATAGTCTCTGTGTCAGATTTTGGCAGTTTTCTCAATATTTCCACCTTTTTCCTTATCCTATTTGTTAGAGGCATCTGTCAGCAGACCTTGCCCAAAGTGTCACCGATGGTAGAGCCCTACAGCACACTCTCATTACATCAGCTCTTAGAAAACACACATGAGACCTGTTGCATTGATAATGAGGCCCATCTGCTCCAGGAATCTAAAGCTGACCACACCACTTGTGTGTCCCAGGCCAGCTCAACGCTGACCTGTGACAGCCAGATACGAGCATGGTGCTCTTCCCTTGCCTGCATGTCTTCATGCTTGGCTTCACCCCACTGACCAGCAGGGGCAGCCAGCAAAACTGGGTCCTCAAGGTGCCGAGCTCACTCACCAGATGTTCCATTCCAAGAACTCAATGGCCGTCTGTGACTCCCACCGTGGTTACTGCCTGACCTTGGCTGCTAGTTTCAGGGGAAGCATGTCCGTGCAGGTGGGCAGGCAAGTACTTAACTCCAAAACAAGAACAGCAGCTATTATTTACAAAACAGACTTATAGGCATAGAAAACAAACTTATGGTTACAAAGGGGAAAGGAGAGGAGGGGGTAAATTAGGAATTTGGGGTTAACAGGTACTACTATGTATAAAATAGATTAGCAACAAGGACCTACTGTATACCGCAGGAAATTAAATCTAGTATCTTGTAATAACCTATAATAGAAAATGATCTAAAAGGAATATACATATATGTGTGTATGATTCACTTTGCTATACACCTGAAACACTGTACATCAACTATACTTCAATTTAAAATGATAAAGTAAAAAGAAAGACTGAAGGTATTTTTCTCAAGTTAATCCCCAGCTATGTGAAAGCAGCTGTCGGTGACATCCCATCCCAGGGGGTTTAAAAGTCCACCACCTTCATTGGCAATAACCCTGCCACCCTGAGGTGTTCAAGCATATTTCTGAGAAGTTCATAATCATGTGCAGAGCAAGGTGCACTGGTTAACCAGAAAGGGTTGAATGAGATGAAGTTCCCCCAGGCTGACATGAGAGACTCGGTGTCCAAGTACCAGCAGTACAAGGATACTGTGACCAAGGAGAAGGACAAGCTGTTTTATTTTATAAAATTGCCACAGCCACCCAATCTTCAACAACCACCACCCCGATCAACCAGCAGCCACCAAGGCAACAGCCTC
Organism: Muntiacus reevesi; assembly: GCF_963930625.1. NCBI lineage: Eukaryota > Metazoa > Chordata > Mammalia > Artiodactyla > Cervidae > Muntiacus > Muntiacus reevesi. The sequence continues at coordinate 36,224,900 of NC_089261.1, read as the reverse complement.
CACCAGCAATTTTATTATGACACATTGAAAGCTCAGATGATGGTTAGCATTTTTAGCAAATGCTAAAAATATTTTTTCTCGTTTTAATTAATCAATTTGACAGCCTCAAGTCTTAGTTGCTGCATTCGGGATCTCCGTTGCATTATGTGGGACCTTTTGTTGCAGCGCTTAGACTTTCTAGCTGTAGTGTGAGGACTCAGCAGCTGTGGCTCACAGAGTCAGTTGCTCTATGGCATGTGGGATCTTAGCTCCCTGACCAGGGATCACACCCGGGTCTTCTGCATTTCCAGGTGGTGTCCTAGCCACTAGATCACCAGGGAAATCCCAGCAAGGTGTTTTTTTAAACTAAGGTATGCACATTTGTTTTTAGACATAATGCTACTGCACTTAAGCTATTAGTGTAAAAATAACTTTTATATTCAGTGGGAACCCCCAAAATTCATGTGACTCACTTTACTGTGGGATTCATTTTATTGCAGTGATATGGAATCTAACCTGCAACATCTCCAAGGTATGCCTGTATTTCTTTAAATTAAGTAGTACTATTATAAATACAGCTAACATAAATGAATCAAGCAAAATAAGATCAGAGTGAACATATATTTCATCAGATAAAGTTGTTCCTTAGCAAGCTGTTCCTTAGTTGCTCCTAGTGAGTAGCCTAGTAAATGTCACCCTTAAGTACCAGTCAACACCATGGAATTTTCCAGGCAAGATACTGGAGTGGGTTGCCATTTCCTTCTCCAGGGGATCTTCCCGACCCAGGGATCCTACCCAGGTCTCTGCATTGCAGGAAGATTCTTTACCACTTGAATCACAGGTGATTTATATAGAAAATAAATTAATAATAGTAAAAATGACAAAGTATTCTGTGTTAAAATTGTTTTTGAGAGTTTCTATTTACTTACTCTTCTGGTTCCAATATACACTAACAACATTGATCACTTAACATATTTAATGGATTTCTGCAAATATATGCAATATAAAGACAAGTGGCATGCTTTATTGAAAAAAAATTACCAACTTCAGAAATATTTACAGAACTGTACACCAATGTAATCATTTACTCAACTATGGATTTAACCTCTTCTTTTACACTGAACAGTGTGCTAACTCTTATAATCAGAAGGATGGAAGAGTTCAAATTCTGGGTTATTTCAAGACCAGCTTCACTTACTAAATTAGTGATTTGAAACAAAGTCACTTTCTTATTCTAATTTCCTTCTGTAAGATGGAAAGTATCTGATGAAAATGAATGAGTTAGCATGAGGATGAACCTCTCACAAATAGTAATATAAATAATTGTTGACAATACCTGTTTATGTCAACACAGTTTTTTGTTTTTATTGTTTTTTTTTAAAATAGCGCTTAAAGTAGGTAAGAAAAAGGAGAGATAAAACAAAAATGAGAGATAAGAATAATTTCAAACCACATTCAGGCTTGAGAGACACTGACCAAATAAGAGGAAGAGGAAAAATCTTGAGGTTTCTGAAGCAGAACAGGGGGAATCAGTATAAACTGCCTTGGCAAGCATTTTCTTGGTTTGCTTTGCTCACTTCACTTTGAGATAAGAAATCATTATGACAGAGGCAAAGCCATCGGCACCAGAGAGAGGAATCCTAAAATCTCCCTAGGCACATAAAATGAAGTCCTTGTTAGGCTAAGAAAATATTAATTAAACTAAACCAGTATTTATCCATGAAAATTTCCAAGGCACAGTATGCATGCATGGTCTTTACTTTGTAGAGTTAGTTATCACAGACCTCCTTTTATATATTCTTCTCTGAAAAATGTCTCCTCCATTTTTGTTTTATTTATTTATTTATTTTACTTTACAACATTGTATTGGTTTTGCCATACACTGACTTGAATCCACCATGGGTGTACCTGTGTTCCCCATCCTGAACCCCCTGAGCATCCTGTATGCATCGAACCTGGACTGGCGATTCATTTCACATATGATAATTTACATGTTTCAATGCCATTCTCCAATATCATCCCGCCCTCGCCCTCTCCCACAGAGTCCGAAAGACTGTTCAATACATCTGTGTCTCTCTTGCTGTCTTGCATACAGGGTTATCATTACCATCTTTCTAAATTCCATATATATGCGTTAGTATACTGTATTGGTCTTTATCTTTCTGGCTTACTTCACTCTGTATAGTGGGCTCCAGTTTCATCCATCTCATTAGAACTGATTCAAATGTATTCTTTTTAATGGCTGAGTAATATTCCATGGTGTATATGTACCACAGCTTCCTTACCACAGCCCAGCAGTGGGATTGCTGGGTCATATGGCAGTTCTATTTCCAGTTTTTTCAGGAATCTCCACACTGTTCTCCATAGTGGCTGTACTAGTTTGCATTCCCACCAACAGTGTAAGAGGGTTCCCTTTTCTCCACACCCTCTCCAGCATTTATTGCTTGTAGACTTGGATAGCAGCCATCCTGACTGGCGTGTAATGGTACCTCATTGAGGTTTTGATTTGCATTTCTCTGATAATGAGTGATGTTGAGCATCTTTTCATGTGTTTGTTAGCCATCTGTATGTCTTCTTTGGAGAAATGTCTGTTTAGTTCTTTGGCCCACTTTTTGACTGGGTGTTTTATTTTTCTGGAACTGAGCTTCAGGAGTTGCTTGTATATTTTTGAGATTAATTCTTTGTCCATTGCTTCATTTGCTATTATTTTCTCCCATTCTGAAGGGTGTCTTTTCACCTTGCTTATAGCTTCCTTTTTTGTGCAGAAGCTTTTAATTTTAATTAGGTACCATTTGTTTATTTTTGCTTTTATTTTCAATATTCTGGGAGGTGGATCATAGAGGATTCTGCTGTTTATGTCGGAGAGTGTTTTGCCTATGTTTTCCTCTAGGAGTTTTATAGTTTCTGGATATATCTTCCATATTTAAAACACATGCTCATTATTGTCATTGGAGAAGACAGATACTGGGAAAGATTGAAGGCACGAGGAGAAGGCGATGACAGAGGATGAGATGTTTGGATGGCATCACTGACTCGATGGACATGAGTTTGAGCAAGCTCTGGGAGTTGGTGATGGACAAGAAAGCCTGACGTGCTGCAGTCCATGGGTCGCAAAGAGTTGGACATGACTGAGTGATTGAATGGAACTGATCAATGACATAAAGGACACGGATAGAATGAATAAATACACACAAAAGCCATTATTTCATTTTTTAGAAAAAACACTTCATACTGATTTTAGTTCCTGTAATATTAAGGTGAATTATTTTTGTTTTCATATTACTCTCTTATGGTAAACCCTGTGATAAAATGCTAATTAAAAAAAGATACATTCATGCTTCTTGCTAGAAGTATACCATGTCTCAGCAAGAATTTATCTTGTGAGATTTATTTTGTTTTCTTCAATTACAAGTTTGAAGGTCAATGTTTTGAAATTTTAGTGTCTTTCATGCTTTTGAAACTTAGTATTTTGCCCTTAGAAAGTAATTCTCCTACAAGTTTCATAACAAATGATGTTGGGCTACTATATTAGCTGGGCTTCCCTGGTGGCTTAGATGGTAAAAAATCTGCCTGCAATGCAGTTGGGCTACTATGGACAAGGCCAAATGTAGTTAAGGCAAGAACTGGATATTATTGGGTAAATCTTGCATAGGTCTTGTTTGGTAGAAGTATATTTAAGCATAATTGGTAATTAAATTGAGAAAAAGGGTTAATACATTTATTAAACAAATATATTAGGCTGGTGCAAATGAAATTGTGACATTTGCGTTGTTAAAATTTGTCATTCTATATTAGAATATGTCCTCAATATATGTGGTTATGTCATATATCATTTTAATATGCATTTTCCTCTTTTTGAGTTTTTTTCCTAATGACTTATTACTCACTGTTTATATTTATATTTTATATTCATTTTATATTTATTAAATTATTAAATTTATTAAATATTTTATATTTATTTTAGATTATGAAAATGATGTTAGGCAAAAAACAAATTAGAGTAATTTTCTTATTTGAGTTCAAAATAGTTCATAAGGCATCAAAGTCAACTCACAATATCAATAGTGCATTTAGGCCTGGAACTGCTAACTAACATACAATGCAGTGGTGGTTCAAGGAGTTTTACAGAGGAGACAGTGGCTTGAAGATGAGGAGTGTAGTGGCCAGTCATCAGAAGTTGACAACAACCAACTGAGATTTGCCAAAGAACTCAATGTTGACCATCCTAATGGTTGTTCAGCAGTTGAAGAAAATTGGAGAGGTGTTAAAGCTTGATAAGTGGGTGCCTCATGAGCTGACCACAAATCAAAATACTTGTCATCTTAAAGTGTCATCTTATCTGATTCTAAGCAATAATGAACAGTTTCTCAGTTGGATTGTGACGTGTAACAAAAAGTGGATTTTATATGACAAAGTGGCTACCAGTTCAGTGGGTGGACTGACAAGAAACTCCAAAGCACTTCAAAAGCCAAATTTGCACCAAAAAGAAGGGCATGGTCGCTGTTTAATGGTCTGCGGCTGGTCTGATCCACTACAGCTTCCTGAATCCTGGTGAAACCATTGCATCTAAGTAAGCTCAGCAAATTGATGAGATGCACCGACAGCCGCAATGCCTGCAGCTGACATTGGTCAACAGAATGGGCCCTATTCTCCACAATGCCTAACTGCGCATCGCACAATTAGCACTTCAAAAGTTGAACAAATGTGTACCTATGACTGATTGCTGTTGACGTATGGAGAAACCAGCACAATACTGTAAAGTGATTACTCTTCAATTAAAAAAAAATATTTTTGAAAGTTGAACGAATTGGGCTAAGTTTTGCCCCATCTGCCATATTCACCTGACCTTTTGCCAACTGACTACCACTTCTTCAAGCATCTCAACAACTTTTTGCAGGGAATATGCTTCTACAACCAGCAGAAGGCAGAAAATGCCTTCTAAGAATTCATCAAATCCTGAAGCATGGATTTTTATGCTACAGGAATAAGCAAACATTTCTCATTGGTAAAAATATGTTGATTGCAATGGTTCCTATTTTGGTTAATAAAGACGTGTTTGAGCCTACTTATAATGATTTGAAATTCATGGTTCAAAACTGCAATTACTTTTGCCCCAACCTAATAGGCAAGTATCCATGTACCAGGCACTTTTCTATGTGTTGGGGGATAAAGAAGAGAATAAAACACACAAAAACTCCTGCCGTTAAAGTGCTGAAAAGATATATACTTTCATTGCTTTATGAATCTAAGTTTATAAGTAACAGGCAATCATGAGATTGGGTAGAGGATTTCAGTGAATTTTAGGTAATTCAAACCAATTTTATGCAGCACAATCTCATGTAGGAAGGAGCAGACAGAAGTCTAACTCAAACAAGCATCACAGATCAGCAACCAAAGACTAAACATAATGGAGCAGGATGAATAAGGAATGAGCTTTGTACCAATAGTGAACCTGGGGTGGAAATAGGAATACTAGATGCCCTGTGTCTCAGTCTTATCCTCCCTCAGAATATAAAAACAAATCATGAAGCAAATCAAGACTTACCACAGAGTTTACTAAATGATTGAAGCAGCTCTCTGGCAAGGTGGCATGTTTAAAAGTGGAATTCAAAATTTATTCACTTTCTCCTTTCAAGTCAACTTTTAGAAATCAATTACTCTAGATAGTTTACCTTTTTTATTGAAAAGAAGAAACTTCAGATTTAGTTTTAATTGTCATTATAGAAATTAGTAAAATCTTCTAGTTCTATATTTTCTATTGAATTATCAATTACGTGGTACAAGCAATTGTTTCTGCATTGTTGTCATAGGAGGTTAAAATTACTAGGAAACTGATTCATCCCTGAAAAACTACAGTTAAATCACAGAAACAAAATCTTTGGAGGTTCTAGGGTAAGGCGACATTCACTTTGTCCTTTAGATTGTTGCTTCTGTACAAACATGACTTTTTGGTTGGAATTTGTGTTTGACAGCCCTGTAATGTAATTTTTCAGAATGTGTTGAAGTGGAACCCAATATCGTTGGTCTTGTTCAGTAGATTTTCTGCCTGATGAAACATACCATTACTATTCTATGTATTTTTACAACCAATAAAAAATGAATTATTTCAATTTTTGAAGTTCTTAAAAGAACACATAATTTTCCAGAAAATAAAGATCATATGGCAGCTCCTATATTTGTTCATGATAGCATTGATTGACTTTCATCTGTAAAAAGTTGCCTATGTTGAGTTCCATTTTGGCACTACTTGTCCCAGCAGTTAATAGGTAGTATATCAGCTTAAGGAATACATGTGAGTGAAAGGAAAAATCTGTGAGTTGATCTAAAGGGTGTTCATGTAAATGTCATTCATAAGTACAGAGAATCGATAAGGCATTTTACAATATAAAAGCAATTCATAATCTAAGAAGAGAAATGATGTTGAGTCAAATAAAAATGCCAAGTGAAAAAACATTGGGGTCTGTTGGGAAAAGAAAGCAGAGAGAAGGCTGAGGACTTTGGAGCTAAGAGGTCAGATGTAGGTCATGTGCCATCAGAGGAACACATAGGTTTGTCTGGCTGGGAATCTAACATAAAAAAGATTTATAACTTAACTTTTTCCATCAGGTTAATCAAGATTACCTTTGTGACTATGAATCTTTGACAACTTGAAAAAGAGTCTGTTATGGACATTATTTCAATTTTCAAATGTTTTTCAAATTGCTTTTTACCACCTGTCTGTGTCACCTTAAATCTATCTCTTGACATTTGAATTGTAAGTTTAATCAATCTATTAAGTAGAGTGAACTTGGGAATAAAATAAGTAAAATGTTTTATTATTATAAGACCTAAACAGGATAGAGTTTTTAATATAATAAACATATAAAAAATTCTTATTTGCATTCATCTTCTATCAATACTTTCAAACATGAAGATAGCATATGTAGATAGAAATCATGATGCTGAAATGATAGGCAGGTTATGTAAAAAAATGGACATCTTAGAACTTCCGCATAAAATGTCATCATATAAGATTAATTATTTTTCATAGTTGGAACACATGCATAAGGTGTTAGAACAGAAGTATTATTAATTAGATTACCTGGACTATATATTGTGGTCCAGACTGTGTAATCAAGTTCATTTGAAAAATTTTTTTTTCATTAATTTTTCTGATGGGCTCTGGGAAGCTTGGGACTTCCCTGGTTGCTCAGTGGTAAAGAATCTGCCACCAACAGGAGACCTGGGTTAAGAAGATCCCCTGGAGAAGGAAATGGCAACCTCCTCCAGTACTTATCCCTGGGCAATGCCATGGACAGAGGAGCCTGGCAGGCTACAGTCCAAGGAGTCACAAAAGAGTATACAGCTTAGTGACTAAACAGCCAGGATGATAAGACTCTCCTGGTATTTCCCAAGCTTATCTTAATCAGGTAACTATCCATGTGAGGTCATTTGAAAATGAAGCAAGCATAAACTTCTGGGCCTTTTTAAAGAGAATGTAAAACATTCACTTTGCTTGAGTCAGAGCTATTACATGTGGTTTTACAGAGCTAATTACAAAGCTATTCCATGTGGCTTTCATATGAATTAAATGAGATAGTTCACCCAGGGGCTTAGTATATTGCCTAGTTGATACATTTTATAGTTAAACACTATTTCTGTACCCTATAAAGTAAAATTTAAATTTTTCATGTCACACAGAAGTTCTGCACCAAGGTATCTATGCAAGGAAAATTAAAATTTTGTTTACATAACCACATACACCCAAATATTCATAGTGGTATTATTCATAACAGTCAAGGGCTAGATATGTCTCCACTTAACTGGTAAATGATAAATAAAATATGTGTGCTGGTCGCATGTTGTATCATATAAAATCCAAGTGCATTTGGAACCTGAGAACATAATCTTATTTGGGAAATAAGTTATTCACAGATGTAACCAGTTAAACAAGGTCATGCTAAATTAACTTGGAACCTAATCTAGTGATTGGCTTTTAAAAAATTCTTTTTATTTTAAAGTTATTTATTCTAATTGAAGGATGGTTACTTTACAATATTGTGATGGTTTTTGTCTTACATCAGTGTGAATCAGTCATAGGTACACATGTGTGCCCTCCATTCTGAAACCCCTCCGACCTTCCTCTCCATCCTATTCCCCAGGTTGTCAGAGAGCACCCGTTTTTTGTGCCCTGTGTCATTCATCAAACTCACACTGGTTTTCTGTTTAACATATGATAGTGTATGTGTTTCAATGCTATTCTCTCCAATCATCATCCTCTGATGTTAAAAGAAAATAGAGGCGACAGAGACAGGCTGGAAGAACTCCATGTGACAATGGAGACAGAGACTGTAGTAATGCCCTTACAAGCCCCCGAAACACCAGGGATTCCCGGCAACCACCAGAAGCCAGGAGAAGGCAGGTAGAGATTCTCCCCTAGAATCTTCAGAGAGAGGGTGGCTTTACCAGAACCCTCGCCTTAGGTGCCTGCCTCCAGAATTGTGAGAGAATAAATGTCTCTTGTTTGAAGCCACCACAACTGTGATATTTTGTTATTGCAGCTGTGGGAAATCAACACAATGTAATATAATGGAACACCATTCAGACACAAAAAGAAGCGCATCACCCACATACAATAAAGTATGGATGAGTTTCAAAATACTATACTAATAGAAAGAAACCAGACTTGAAAGATCACATACTGCCTGGTTCTATTTATATGGAAGGTCTGCCTGTTGAGGTAGAAAGTAGATTAGTTGTTTCCTGGCAAAGCAGGTGAGAAGTATTGTCTGCAAATGAACAGAAAATAATCTCTCTATGGTGATGACAATGTCAAACTGAATTGTTTTGATGTACAACTCTGCAAATTTGCTAATAATCATTGAATTATGTAGATACATGAGTAAATTTTACATATTTTTATTATACTTCAATACAATTCTATTTATTATAAAGAAGAAAAGTTGCTGTGAAAAAGAGTAATGAAAATATTTATAGTGAAAAAATGGTGTGGCACTTGAGAATGTAAACAAGAGTGACATATTGGGGAAAAAATCTATAAATCTAAACTCTTTTTATCCTGGACATAGTTTTATACTTGTTTTTCAAATCTTTAAAAATGTATATTTTGCTTTTAAATCAATGCATACATAATCTAGACAGAAATCAATAGAGAAATAGCAGATTTCAATGACAAATTAGATCAGATTAACCAAACATATACAGAACATTTCATTCAAAAGCAGTAGAATATACATTCTCAAGAGCACATGAAACATTCTCTAGGATGTGACACGTTAGGTCACAAAACAAGTCTCAGTAAATTCCAGAAGGTTGAAGTCATATCACACATTTTCTTTTCTTTTTTTTTATAACTAATATTCCACTGTGTTTTTCTTTTTTCTTTTCATTTATTTTTATTAGTTGGAGGCTAATTACTTTACAATATTGTAGTGGTTTTTGTCATACTTCGACACATTTTCTCTGACAAAAGTGTGAAACTAGAAATCAATTGGAAGAAAAAAATGATAAAACCACAAAAACATGATTAAACTACATGATCTTGAACAACTAAGTGGTCATCAAATTTATTAAAGGAGAATGAAAAAAATGCCTAGATACAAATGAAAACAGAACCCCAAATATCTATGGGGTGCAGAAAAGCAAGTCTAAGAGGGAAGTTTATAGCAACACAGGCCTACCTCAATAAACTAGCAAAATCCCAAATAAATAGTCTAACTTTACATAGTGAGGAACTAGAAATAAAAGAACAAAGCAAGCCTCAAATTAGTAAGAGAAGGGAATATTATAGATTAGAATGAAAATAAGCATAATCCAAGTATAAGCTAAGCACAAACAAGACCAAAAATATGTAGAAGGATCAATGAAACTATGATAAAAAGTAGTTGTTTGAAAAAGTACACAGAATGGACAAATCTTTAGCTAGACCAACCAAGGAAAAAAGGAAGGGGGATCAAATAAAATCATAAATGAAAAGTGGAAATTACAATTGAAACCACAGAAATACAAAGGATAATAAGAGACTATTTTGAAAATGGGCAACATAAAAGAAAGGGGCAATTTCCTATAAACAATCTTCTAAGACTAAATCATGAAGAAATACAAAATCTGAATTAGATGAATTACTAGTAAGGGGATTGAAACAGTAAGCCATAGTCTGTCAACAAACAAAAACCCCAGACCAAACTGGCTCACTGTCAAATTCTACAAACTATTCAAAGAAGATTTAATGCTTATTCTTCCAAAATCCTTTAAAAATAACTTAAGCACAGGAAACTGTCCAGCACATTTAGAATGCAGCATCACCCTGATACCAAAACCAGATGAGGATACAACCACAACAAAAATTTACAGGCTAATAAGCTTACTGTTAAATAAATGTAAATTCTCAACAAAATATTAGCAAATCACATCTAACAATAAATTAAAAGGATCATATATCTGGTGGGATTTATTCCAAGGATGCTAAAATGACTGCATCTGGAAATTAGCCAAGATGATGTACCACATTAATAAAATGAAGAATTAAGCTTGTATGATCATGTCAATAGTTGTAGAAAAAAATATTTGACAAAATTTAACAACTACATCATTTAAAAAACTCTCAACAAAAGCAAACATGCCTCAACATAGTAAAGGCCATATATGACAAATCCACAGTTAACGTCATACTCAAAAATGAAATGCTGAAACCTCATTACTAAGATCAGAAATAAGACAAGGATATATACTCTATCACTTTTACTTAACATTGTGTAGGAAGTATATGATACAGTCAGACAAGAGAAGAAGATAAAAGGCATACAAATTGAAAAAGAAGCAAAATTGTCAGTTTTCAGATGACATGATCCTATATACCAAAAATCTTAAGCATGGAACCACAATTTAAGGAAGTCATTTAAATTTAATGCATATGAAATCCATATGCAGAAATCTGTAGCATTTCTATATATAAATAAGGGACTATCAGAAAGAGAAGCTAAGAAAATAATTACATTTACACATGCACCAAAAAGAATAAAATACTTTGGAACAAATTTTACCAAGTAGGTGAAAGACCAGTACTCTGAAAACTGCAGGACATTGATGAAAAAAACTGAAGACAACTCAAATAAATAGAAAAATATTCTTTATGAATTGGAAGGATTAATATTACTAATATGTCTATACTACTCAAAATAATCTAAATATTTCGTGTAATAACTATCAAAATTCCAATGATATTTTTCTCAGAAACCCTAATCCTAAAATTTGTGTTAAACCAAAAAATACCCTAAATAGAGCAATCTTGAGAAAGGAGAACAAAGCCAGAGGTATCACCTTTCTTGACTTCAAAATATTAATACTAAGCGATAGTAATCAAAAGTGTATGACCCCTTTTCTCCACACCCTCTCCAGCATTTGTTGCTTGTAGACTTTTGGATAGCAGCCATCCTGACTGGCGTGTAATGGTACTTCATTGTGGTTTTGATTTGCATTTCTCTGATAATGAGTGATGTTGAGCATCTTTTCATGTGTTTGTTAGCCATCTGTGTGTCTTGTTTGGAGAAATCTCTGCTTAGATCTTTGGCCACTTTTTGATTGGGTTATTTGTTTTTCTGGAATTGAGCTGCAGGAGCTCAATTCCAGGAAAAATAAATGTCCAACTAACAAAAATAAACAGAAAATAAAATAAAATAAAAAGCAGGGATTAAAAAAAAAAAACAAAAAAGTGTATGGCCCCAGCACAATAACAGATGCCAGTATCAATGCATCAGAAACACATGGTCAATTAATATTATGACAAGAATCCAAGTATATAAAGGGAAAGTCATTGTCTTTAATAAATGGTGTTGGGAAAATTGAACAGCGACATGCAAAAGAATGAAACTACATCACTTTATCATGCCATCTGTAAAATGGCATAAATACTTAAATGTAAGGCCTGAAAACATTAAACTCCTAGAAGAAGATATGTATGGCAGTCTCACAGACATTGGTCTTAGAGATGTTTTTCTGGATCTACCTCTACACCAAAGACAACAAAAGCAAAAGTAAAACAAATAGGACTACAGCAAACTAGAAACAATAAAGGGAGTGATCAACAAAAAGAAAAAATAACTTACTGAATGGGAGAAAATATTTTCAAATCATGTATCAAGTAAGAGATTACTATTCAAAAATATAAAGAACTCATGGAACTCAACAACACTGACATCAAAAAAACACCTTTATTAAAAATGGGAAGGGAATCTGAATAGACATCTTTTTTCCAGAGAAAACATACACATGGTCAACAGACACATGAAAAGATATTCAACATCACTGATCATTAGGGAACTATAAATCAAAATCATAATGAGATATCACCTCATACCTGTTAGAATGGCTATTATCAAGAAGACGATCACTAATGACTGTTGGAGAGGATGCAGAGAAAAGGGATATTTTGCATACTGTTGTTGGGACTATAATCTGGTGCAGCCAGTTTGGAAAAAATATGGACAGTCCTCAAAAATCACAAATAGAACTAATATATGACCTACTATTACATACTTGGGTATTTATCCAAAGAACATAAAAACACCAATTCAAAAACATTATTATTTACAATAATGTTCACTGTAACATTATTTATAACAGCCAAGATATGACAACAACTTGCATCCATGGATAGATAAATGGGTAACAATGTGTGTATCTATATGCAAGTGAATACTACTCAGCCATATAAACGAATGAAATTCTGCCATTTGTGACAACATAGATGGAGCTTGAAGGTTTTTATATTCAGTGAAATGTTAGACAGAGAAAGACAAATACTGTATGACTTCATTCATATGAGGAGAACCAAAACAGACAAAAAATAAACTCATAGACACAGATTACATACAGAAAACATTCCATTTATTATGTGCCAATGTGCCATAAAATCTGGAGCATAACAAACTCTCTTGTATTTGAGGAGACTGTTCTGAGTGGTTTATAAAAGAATTTGTCCTTCAAATCAGCTAGATAAACAGAGGGAAATTATCAATATTTAAATATAAAGCATAATTTACATAAAATCCTCAATCCTCAAATCCCTTATTTTCTTTTTTTCCTTCTCAGTATTACAGCTCTATTTGTTTAGATAAAAGCAGGAAAATCCATCTTTGAGGCGTGAGGGCACGTCGGTCGATCCAAAGACGCGAAGAGATCGCTCCATCCCACAGGAGAGGGAGAGGGAAAGAGGGGGAGAGAGAGAGAGAGAGAAAGAGAGAGAGAGAGAGAGAGAGAGAGAGAGCTTTGGCTCCTCTTTTTATATGTTTCTCTGTCCCTGGGCCTGTCTTATGTAAATTGGGCCAGCCAGGAGTGTTGTTTGTTTTACCCGAGGTTCTCACTCCGGTCCTCGGACCTTCCTTTGTTCTATTTTCGCGGGCTTTCCCTTCCAGGTCTTTTAGCCACCGCCATTCTGGACCCTTTTTCCCTATTCTAACTACCTAACATTCCCCCCTTAAGAGATGGGAGGCCCAATTCTTTGGGAATAGGGACGTCAAGGTCTCTCTGGCTACTTCCTGCTGAACTGGGATGGCCAGGGGCATTGGGCCTCCCCCTCTTGCTAGTCTCAGGCCTCAGAGTCCTTATAGCGGTGTCCATCTAACGGTGAGTGATATTTTCCATGGTTGGCTGTAGTTCTATATCTTTGAAGTAAATGTGTAACACTTTTGTTCTTCAAAGTACCTACTCAATTTTTACTGGTTTATTGCTACCACTTCCTCCAGTGTAAGCTGTAAGTTGGACCCAAAATACAAACTTTATTTTCTCTAGTCATGCCATTTTCAACTATCTGTCTATCTGTCTATCTATCTATCTATCTATCTATCTATATTTTACACAAACATTGAGATGGCCAAAAAGTTCATTTGGGTTCTTCGATAAGTTGTTACAGTGAAATCCAAGCAAACTTTTTGGCCAATCCAATATAAATATGTTTATATTAGGTCAGTAAATCAAAAACTCCACTCAGTTTGGTTAACATATATGCTAGTCCCATAAGTACTAAGTATGCATTTACACCAAATGAAATTATGGTGCATGGCTTTCCCTCTTCAATTCTTCCATATCTCTCACATCACCTAGGCTAAGTAGAACAGCTGCTGCTGCTAAGTCGCTTCAGTCGTGTCTGACTCTGTGCGACCCCATAGACGGCAGCCCACCAGGCTCCCCCGCCCCTGGGATTCTCCAGGCAAGAACACTGGAGTGGGTTGCCATTTCCTTCTCCACTGCATGAAAGTGAGAAGTGAAAGTGAAGTCGCTCAATCGTCCGACTCTTAGCGACCCCACGGACTGCAGCCAACCAAGCCCCTCCGTCCATGGGATTTTTCAGGCAAGAGTACTGGAGTGGGCTGCCATTGCCTTCTCCAAGTAAAACAGAGAGTAACAGATATCATGGTAGGGGCTGCACATGAGAAAAATCAGTCTCATCATAGAACCTATTCTTGCCAGGGAAATCTTACAGGAAAGGCTAACCACTCTGTGTAATAAATAGTAGATCGTTACACATTTTTTTGTAACTTTAACAGATTGACCTTTAAAAAATTGTTATGTTCTATAATATTTAATATTGAGTAAAGTTTAGGGAAAACATGTTGCTAGGTGCAATGTTTATAGAAATTTCATTGATTTTTTAAAATTTAAGAATAATTTTTTATAATACAGTTTAACTCATATCACTGGTGATAAGGGCAGTTTGGCACATGACAGAAACACAATTGGAAGAAATTAGATGCGGTAGTTTCTATAAGTGTAAGAAAGCCATCTGGTAGAATCATTGTGGGAGTACAGTAGATATTAAAGGTCAAAAAAGTCTAAGGACATTAATTACAACAGATATTAACAGAGAATGAAAAGTTAATAAAATCACTAGGCAATGTGATGATAGTCTATAAAACAGGAATCTGATGTGCAGACAGCTGCTGCGTCACTTTGCTGTGGAGATCAAGCAGCTACACCTGCTTTTTCTTACCTGGAGGGGAAGAGGATACAGGGCCAGCTAATCACCTGGCACCAAAGAATATGATAAAGAGTCTGTGTGTGTGTACAGATGAGAAATAAAATAAAGAAAAGCAACATGTTTCTAAGTTTGTGCTGTGCTGCGCTTAGTCACCACTTGGTCATGTCTCTTTGCGACCCCATGGACTGTAGCCCACCAGGCTCCTCTGTCCATGGGATTCTCCAGGCAAGAATACTGGAGTGGCTTGCCATACCCTTCTCCAGGGGCTCTTCCCAACCCAGAAATTGAACCTAGGTCTCCTGCATTGTAGGCAGATTCTTTACCATCTGAGTCATCAGGAAAAAAAAGCCCTTCTAAATTTGTGGGTTGAAGCTTATTCAATCAAAATACACAAGTTTATAACACAATACGACTTAGGGAATTCACCCAGAAAAGGATGTACTAATCATTTGGAAAATTGATGAATGATCTTTAAGGTTTCTTCTGGTTCAAGAAATCTGACTTCATATCTTTCAATTGAACAAGCCTTGATGTTTTATGGGCTTCCCTGGTGGCTCAGATGGTAAAGAATCCAATCTGCCTGCAATGTAGGGTGCCCAGGGTCAACTGCTGGGTCTGGAAGATGCCCTGGAGAAGGGAATGGCAACTCACTCCAGTGTTCTTGCCTGGGAAATCCCATGGACAGAAGAATCTGGTGGTCCACAGTCCATGGGGTCACAAGCGATCAGACATGACTTTGTGACTAACACTTTTCATTGTTTTATACTTATTCCTACACTTCCAGTTATGTATTGTGCATACAAAATTTTCTATGATTACAAACCCTCTGCTTTGAGAAAGTTTTTCTTAAGTATAAAACTCTAGTCAGTGTCACTTATGTCCTCAGAATTACACAGTAAAATATACACACTGTATTTGAGGAGTTTCTCTACAGTAATGAAACTGACAAAATAAAAACATAATGAAATAGTTTAAAATAGGACATTTCATTAGAAACTCTCAGAAACAATGAACTGAGAAATTTGCATAAGTAATTAAATAAATATGTAAACCATAGTTCATACAAAATAATAATTCACTTATACACACTTGGATATAAAAAAAGTAACTTTAATTTGCATATGATTAAATCATTTAAGCTGATTGTATTTTAATAAGAAATACTTTATTTTATAATGCTTAAGCAGTATCATATGAGAAGGCTCTCTTTTCTTAGTTTACAAATATGTGCTTTTGCATTTATTTCAAGTTTTGCAGGCTGCAATTTAGGTGATGTTTAAGAAGCAGTAATGCAAGACATGAGCAAATTTATTCTAAAGACTAAATTAGTTCTGTTTAAGGCTCTTACCTTTATTCACCATGTCCTGTATAATCTGCATTTCATTTCCAATACTTTTCTCTTCTCTTTTTTGTCTTTCCATGGAATAAATAAGTAAAGGTCTTTAAAATAAAAGCAACAATACATCTATTATTGATCCATTCTGATCATTATTCTCCCTCTCTCAGTCTCTAACAATTACAATATAACATGCTATTTATGTTTAGGAACAAGCATAATAAGCATTGTATACTTTAGTTCCATTACTAAGAACCTGAAACTAAATGGTAAAAGTAGGCAAAGCATGAATTCTACAAGTGTGGTGTGCAATCTCTTTCATATGCTTTCTCTTTGCACTTGCAAATTGGATAAATGCAGCCATTGGTGTTTTGACAGCTAATTAAAGGTGAATATGTGCAATTATATGTCAGTTTACTACTACCATGGAAATAAAATGGGGTTTGCATAATTTGCACTGAAATACATTAACTTCTGTTACATACAAACCTGATTTTATAATGCATACTGAAACATTCACATTGAAATTGCCATTGTGGGGAGTTACATACATAGGTGTTTATTGCTTATTTGAAAGCATTTTTAAAAAAATAAATCTCATATAATGACAAATCTGTGAGAAGCAAATAATGTTATTTTGGAAATAAATTTGAAGGCGTTAGCTTTTTCATCATTTTTAGCTTTTATCTTTTGTAAAAATTCTTATGGAAAGAATACACTGTAGAGCTTTTAGAGTACTTATATTTGTGAGAAAACATATGCTGTTACTAAATTGGCATTCCATTATCTTGAGTTAGTCACAGAAACTTGGAGTAATAATTCAGCTTCTAAGTTATGATGGAAGCTGATGTGGCCCAGAAAGATATATGTATCAAAATTTAGCCTAAACTAAGCCCAAATTCAGCAAAACATCTTAAATTTCAAACAGCAGATATTTAACTATATTTGTCCATCCTGCATATCCCTATAAGGCTGATCATAATGTTAGGTAGTTAGAATAGGAAAAAGGAGTCCAAACGGCAGTGGCTAAAAGACAAAGAAGGGAAAACCCCAGGAAAATAGAACAAAGGAAGGTCCGAGGACCAGAGTGAGAACCTCAGGTAAAACAAACAGTCCTCCTGGCTAACCCGATCTACATAGGGCAGGCTCAAGGGGAGGGAAAAAAAAAAAAAAAAAAAAAAAAACCATATAAAAAGAAGCCAAAATTGAGCCAGGGCTTCTCTTCTCTTCTTGTCTTTTGGGTTGGCCCACCCTCAGACCTCAAGGATGTATTTTCCTTTGCTTTCTAAATAAAACTGAGCTATAACATTGGTCTGTTCATCACTTCAAATTTTTGCTGTGGCAAGACAAAACTGAGGAAATTACACAATCCCCTGACAATAAAATATGTGAAAAATGTAGAGAACATAAGGTGATCATAAAAAGAGGAGTAGGGGTTTAAACTGGTGAATCAATTAGGATATATAAATGCATGACATAAATGCAATATAAACAAACAATAGGCCATAGATTTGACTGTAAGCTTTGGAAATGGAAATGACGAATTAAGTAGATTGATAACGCACCATGACCACAGAATAGAAATGAAACAATCGCTCCTTTTACAGTGAAAAATCAATTTTTCTCGAAGTTACCTGTAAAAAGACACCACTATAATTAGTAATGCCTTTAAAAAAAGGATTATAGAGAACGTTGAAGGTTTTTTCCTAACTTCTCTCAATAAAATGTTAATGAGACTCATATTATGTTCCATATAAAACAATTTTCAATAGCAATCATGAATGGTAGAATCTAAGCTCTCTACTCGATGGACATGAGTTTGAGCAAGCTCTGGGAGTTGATGATGGACAGAGAGGCCTGGCGTGTTGCATTTCATGGGCTCACAAAGAGTTGGACACTACTGAGCAACTGAACTGAACTGAAGCTCTCTACTGGACTGGGTAAATTACAATGTAGATATTTACTGAATATCTTTTCAAAATTTCTTTATAGATACTTTTATTTTTCAAAAAATGTACAGCCTATATAAATGTGTTAACGATCTAGCTTTGGCTAAGGAGTTTCTATAATTGCTTTTGGGAAACCACATATTTTATTCAGATGCTTTTTCCCATCTTGCCATTACCCTGAAGGTCAGTGATTTGTCCTAAACCCTCAGCATGAAAAAAAAAAAAAACAAACCAAAAAGCATTGAAACTATTAGTCACTCAGTCACGTCAGATTCTTTATCACACCATGGATGGCAACATGCCAGGCTCCCTGTTCTTCACTATCTTTTGGAGTTTGTTTAAACTCATGTCTATCAAGTCGGTGATGCCATTCAACCATCTCATCCTCTGTCACCCCCTTCTTCTCCTACCCTCAGTCTTTCCCAGCATCAGGGTATTTTCCAGTGAGTCAGTACTTCACATCAGGTGGCCAAAGTATTTGAATTTCAACTTCAGCATCAGTCCTTCCAATGAATATTCAGGACTGATTTCCTTTAGGATTGACTGGCTTGATCTCTTTGCAGCCCAAGCAACTCTCGAGTCTTCTCCAACAGCACCGTTCAAAAACAATTCTTCAGTAATGTCCTGAGGGTCACCCTTAGGAACTAAGAGTAGTCTCTGGCCTACAGTTAATGAAACAGCAGAGACTTCAGTGAGACACCTGCAAGGAACAGAAATCTACTGTTGAAATAACAGGCGTGAACTTGGACAAGAATCCTGAGCTTCAAATAAGAAGTCATTAAGCTGACAACTTGATTTCAGTGTGAGCAGAGACTCCAACTGTGCTGTGACAAACTGATAAACAGAAATATGTGCTAACAAATTGAGTGGCTGTTATAAGCCACTCAATTTGTGTTAATTTGTTATGCTTCAATAGAAAACTAATGCAGGCATGTCCATCCATCTTATTTTCCAGCAGGCCATTATTAGTAACTCATTTTCATACTCAATTTTTGTGCCAAATCACTTTACTTCATCATTTCATAATTAGCCAAAAAATTAGTTTCTGTTCTTCAGTTTTTCATGGAAACATATCATCTGCAAATAAAAATGAATTTTACTTTTCTTTTCCATTTAAAAACATTTATTCCAGCTCAATACTTTTGATAATTATTAATAAATAATGTTAGTACAAAAGCAACTGCAAACAGTCTTATAGCAGACACTGCTATAAGATTCATTCCTATTTTCACTTTTTCTGTTTTTTACTGGGATTACCTAACCTCTCTGCTTGAGAGCTATTTTAAGCTGCAGAAATAGGTACAGTCATTGTACAGATCATGGCATAAATGTTGAGGATGATTACTACTTACTTACTTTACTACAACAAATTACTTCAAAATAGTGGCCTAACTATTACAAATGTATTATGTTACAGTTTTCTAGGTGGAGATCTGACACAGTGTCACTGAGCTAAAAATCAATGTATTGGCAACATTGTGTTCCTTTGTGGAGAGGCAAGGGTAATCTATTTTTTTTTTTTGCTTTTCCAGTTGGTGGGGCCTGTCCATATCCTTAACTTATGACCTCTTTGCTCCATATTTAAACCCATAACAGTGAGTTATCTTCTTATCACAACTGGTCACTCTGACCTGACTCTTTCTTTCCCTGTCTCCCTCTATGTCAGCAGCCCTCAAACTTTTTGGCTCCAGGAAACAATTTCATGGAAGACAATTTTCACACAGACCAAGGTGGGGATGATTTTGGGATGATTCAAGCACTTTACACTTATTTATTATTATATCAGCTCCACCTCAGATGATCAAGAGTTGATACAATAATAAATAAAAGTAATGCGCTTGATTCATCCCAAAACCGTCCCCACCTTGGTCTGTGGGAAACTTGTCTTCCACGAAACTGGTTTTTGATGATTATACTGGACTCAGAAGGATAACACAGGATAATCTCCTTATTTTAAGATGAAGTGAATCACAAGTTTAATTTAATAGGCAATGTTAATTTCTCTTTACTATGTAACGTAAAATAGTCACAGATTTGAGGATTATGACGTGGACATCTTTGGTGAGGGGGTACAAATTCTCTCTAGAAGAATATATCCCAGCTTTCCACTCTTAGGATGGGACAACTCTAAGGTCTGATCCTCA
Organism: Muntiacus reevesi; assembly: GCF_963930625.1. Taxonomy (NCBI): domain Eukaryota; kingdom Metazoa; phylum Chordata; class Mammalia; order Artiodactyla; family Cervidae; genus Muntiacus; species Muntiacus reevesi. Next base: position 36,204,518 of record NC_089261.1, on the reverse strand, counting down.
CAGTTTTCATGGGTTACAAGTGGGATCAAGGCCAAGTTGCACTTATTCATATATTCACTGTTTTCAAATCAGTGTTTAAAATCCTTTTTTTTCCTGTTATTGAGATAAAGAGCTTAACTAAGACAATCAGTAGCATAAATACCCTTGGGAATAGACCCTTACACTGGAAGTCTATGACTAGATTACTCACTGGTCAGATGGTTAGCAAGAAATTCATTGCTGTTGTAATCATCCCTAACATATATAAGATTTACCAATTATTTATATTTTCACTTGAGAATGGGGATAAAAAGGGATGCATATCAGAAAAGGGACGCACTGTTTATTGCGGTAGAATGAGAACTTCAAAGGTAAGAGAGGAAGGCAATGATAAGGATTGAGACATTGACAGTTGTCAATAGCCATAGAAACTTTGAAGGAGATAATAGTCTGAGGTCAGCAAACTATTGATCCAAGGCACAGTGTGAAAGCTGAAAGGCTGTAATTTTATTGTTTAAAGAAATACTCATCTCCTGCAGGTAAATTCAAACTATGATGGAAATCAGGCCCAGGGTTTGATAACAAAAGCAGTGGAATTATAAAGGAAGCTAAAGTTAAATTGCTGGTTCCTGTACTAAAATATTTTGAAAAGGGGGGAACTCAGAGACCTAGGATTGGTGTTTTGGGGGAGGTGCTTGAAAACTGAATTCACAAATCTTCTGAATGTTTTGAGTTGGCAGAAATGGCTCTTTTCCTTTTATTTGGAGTATGCAGTCTCTCATTTCCTTGAGACCATGAATAGCTCTCCGTTGAGAAAGATGCTTTGCATGATTATGTTTAAGGTCTTCCAGATCTTCCACTCACTCTTTTCATTTTTTCTACATCAATAGCAAGAACAGAACATAAGCAACTGGGCCCCAAAGGACCATCTCTGCTATAGAAGAAAAATCTATTCACCAGGGAGCTGACAGATGGCATTAGCATACACTGGCAGCAACTGCAAGTTAATGCCTGCAAGTGAAACTGGTTGGGCTGGATCAGTGAAAGAAGGATACAAGAATGGAAGGGGAAGTTTATTAATATTGGTGAATATTCTGAGGACTCAAACTTTATCATGTGAGTAAGGATGCTTGAAGTCATAATATGTACCTGGAACAGCTATTTGGAGCTTGGAAACAATGATGGTTAATGAACGAGTTAGAGCTGCCATAACTGTCTTGGCAAGGTACAGATTTTCAACTCAAATGGCTCTGAAATGTGGGCATATTGGAATGAATGTTACCTAAGACCTGAGAACTTGATGGCTAAGAATGATTCCCAGGGTGATCCAGGAAGCACCCCTTCACACAAAGATAAGAAATGTACTAGTGAAGCATTGGCATATCTGAGAAAGCTGGTGGCGGCTGTCCTCTGTGGGCAAGGATTGATAGTAAGATATACAGCTTTAATTTGTCTTCCTAAAGTTAGTGCAGAAGTCAGGATTCTGGAACAATAGACTTTGGGTGTTAATTTATGATCATTAGGAGCAAGATGACTGTCAATCCATATGCACTTTAACCATAGGCCTCACCGACTGTGACAAGAGACCAGGTTGCTTTTTCATAGAAGCAAAATAGATGGGCAGTTAATTAGGTTATTGTTTGACACAATTAACCAGAAAAAAATCACAAGTAAAGGAATGTGAAACAAAAGAAGGCTGCTATTAAATATCACAAGGAACAATCACAATCCATTGAGAGTTTTCAGACTTGAGCTATTTCTCAGCCTAGACCCCAGTAACTAAACTGGAAGCCAGATACCTTTGAGGAAATGCAAAATGTCATAGCAAATATCAATAATCACTACTCCTCCCTCAAAAGGACCCAAGCCCATTTATGAGAGTAGCTATCCGCTGGCAAAGGAAACCAGGGAATTTCACGGGCTGGTTGGATGTAGGATATTAGCTGATGTTAATATCACAGGAATAAAAATAACACAGTGCTCTAACTATAAAGCACTGGTGATAGAATCAAAGTCCAAAACCATCTCATCATAGGTCTAATGGTCTACTGAAGAATGCTATAAGTTTCCCCACACTTGATTTTATCATAGGAATAGATAGACAACAATGATTTGCTCACATGGCTTCTCTGACCTGTGAAGTCATTCACATTATAATAATAATAAAAAAAGACCAAGTGAGCATTTTTGAAATTGTTCCTCTTCCTTCACCTCAAACCAGGACAAAATAATAAATCAGAAACAACATCTTATTACAGTTGAAGTGAAAAATATCAGAGGTATGTTCAAGTAATTAAAGGATGTAAGAGTGGTGGTCACCATCATATCACTATTTAATTTATAGCTTTGCTGTCTACAGAAACCTGAAGGATCACAGGCAGATAACACAGACCTAAATTTAACCAGTTTCAGCTGCTTTCCACAGTTAGTATTATTTTTTGAATAAAAATGATCAACTTAGACTTTGAATTTACCTCCAATCTAATAACTGGGTTCTTTTAAATTTCTTTGAGAAAGGATAATTAAAGAGGGTTTCTTTGCACATTCACAGTATTTCCCCAGGTTAAGGCCACTCTCCTGCTCCACCATGATATCCAGTTGGACAGTTACAACACATACTTTATGGCCAAAAATATACTATTTGGCCCCTTTCAAAGAAAAAATTTCCCCTTTTCTAGTCTATACTGAAACATCCCTTCTAATGTAATGAAAAGTTATTTCATCTTGCACATCCTACCTCTAAAAAGACCATGGAGCTCTCTGATTCTCTTTATCTTTTGAAGGTAATATATAAATCACTTAGGCTTACTACTTCAACCCATTTATTGGGTGAGTCATAAAGCTACAAATTTTAAATGGGCCTGAGCAAGAGAGTGTTCTGCAAGACATTCAGAATGATGTTCAAATGACTCCAATTTAGTTCATATGACCCAGCAAGATGCCAGAACATAAAAGGAATAAAAGTCCAGTGTGTGGACTCTCTGACCAGTCTAAATAGGAGCTTTGCAGGGATGAATATACTCCAGGGTGTGATTCAGAGTCATGCTGCTATAGCAAGGAATCATTCCTCACTTGAAAATCAGCTCTTGATAACGCTGTTGGGCCCTGGTAGACACTCTGTCTGACCTTCACACACCATTTGCTTACGTTCAGAGTTGGGGCATCTTAAACTGCATATTGTAAGATCCACCATCTCAAAAATTTGAGTATAAACAACATCACTCTCATAAAATGAAATTGGTACACTCAGGTAGGGAGCAAGCAGATGCAGAGGATGAGAGTCTCAGATCTCATGTGTTACCAGATTTTTCCCTTTTAGCTAACCCTGATATTCTTCTGCAGGCTTCTGAGGTGGTGCTAGTAGTAAAGAACTTGCCTGCCAATACAGGAGACATAAGAGATGCAAGTCCGATCCCTAAGTCAGAAAGATCCCCTGGGGGAGGGCATGGCAACCCACTCCAGTATTTTCGCCTGGAGAATCCCCATGTACAGAGAGCCTGGTGGTGGTGGGGTGGCTATAGTCCATAGGACCGCACAGAGTCAGACATGACTGAAGAGACTTAGCATGCACATAGCCTTCTGAGCAGTTTCCTATAAGAAGAGGAGAATATCTGAGATTGAGTCTCAATATACTGAAGTGAACTGAAAATGAATTGCTGCGCTGCTACTTAATAGGCCCCCAAGAGGCAGAAAGAAATCTTTCCAAACCTTCAGCTGCTCATCAACCTGATATGAGGGATGTAATTAAAGATAAAAAGATAAGTAGAGTATGTATTTTGACTCCTGAATAAGAAGGAATTATCTGACTGGATTGTCAGGGACCTGAAAATAAATAAAGCAAGGAGGTTTGATGATGGACCCACAGAAAACAGAACAAAATATGTAGATCTTTGTGTCTCTTCTCAATGTGCATCATGACATAAAATGAACTTTCAGTTGTGACAGTGGCTGAATCAGCTTTCATGTTGGAGAGACAAGCTAGGTCACTATGTCCCACAAGAGCAGAATTGACTCCTGGGCTTTTGATATAGTTGCATTGGTATCAAACTGATTTTATTAGACCTCTTCTATCCTGGAGACAAAGGTATTTCCTCTTCTCTGGGATTGATATACATGCCACATTTAGCTTTGTCTTCTTATCCAGGATGGCAGCAGCACTCTGAAATTTTTAGAGTATCTGATTTATAACAGAATGTTACTTAAGAACACTTTGGATAAAAATACTGCTTCATAACAAAGAAGATACAGCAATTGACAAATGTCTTAGGATCCATTTTCCCACCAGTAAATGTTTCTTTTACTAGCTTATCTGAAAGATGGCAGCATGAAAGAATATTCTAGTGAATTTTAAAAGGTGCAGCAAAGGTTTCAAATCAGTTCATTTGCTCAGTCATGTCCGAACCTTTGCAATCCCATGGACTACAGCACACCAGGCTTCCCTGGACATCATCAACTCTCTGAGCCTGCTCAGACTCATGTCCATTGAGTTGGTGATGACATCCAATCATCTTGTCCTCTGTTGTCCCCTTCTTCTCCTGTCTTCAGTCTTTCCCAACATCAGGGTCTTTTCCAGTGAGTCAGTTCTTTGCATAAGGTGGCCAAAGGATTGGAGTTTCAGCTTCAGCAGCAGTCTTCCAATGATTATTCAGGATTGATTTCCCTTATGATTGACTGGTTTGATCTCCTTGCAACCCAAGAGACTCTCAAGAGTCTCCTCCAACACCACAGTTCAAAAGCATCAGTTCTTCAGCACTCAGCTTTCTTTATGGTCCAACTCTCACGTCTATACATGACTACTGGAAAAACCATAGCTTTCATTAGATGAACATTTGTTGGCAAAGTAATGTCTCTGACTTTTAATATGCTGTCTAGGTTGGTCATAGCTTTTCTTCCAAGGAGCAAGCGTCTTTTAATTTCATGGCTTCAGTCGCCATCTGCAGTGATTTTGGAGTCCTAGAAAATAAAGTCTGCCACTATTTCCATTGTTTCCCTATTTGCCATGAAGTGATGGGACCAGATGCCATGATCTTAGCTTTCTGAATGTTGAATTTTAAGCCAGATTTTTCACTCTCTTCTTTTACCTTTATCAAGAGGCTCCTTATTTCCTCTTTGCTTACTGCCATAAGGGTGGTGTCATCTGTATATCTGAGGTTATTGATATTTCTCCCAGTAATCTTGTGCTTCATCCAGCCTAGCATTTCTCATGATGTAATTTGCATATAAGTTAAATAAGCAGGATGACAACATATAGCCTTGACATACTCCTTTCCCAATTTGGAACCAGTTCATTGTTTCATGTCCAGTTCTAACTGTTGTTTCTTGAACTGCTACATACAGATTTCTCAGGAGGCAGGAAAGGTGGTCTGGTATTCCCATCTTTTGAGGAATTTTCCACAGTTTGTTGTGATCCATACAGTCAAAGGTTTTGGCGTAGTTAATAAAGCAGATGTTTTTCTAGAAATCTCTTCCTTTTTCTATGATCCAGTGGATGTTGGCAATTTGGTCTCTTGTTCCTCTGCCTTTTCCAAATCCAGCTTGAACATCTGGAAGTTCTTGGTTCACGTACTGTTGAAGCCTGGCTTGGAGAATTTTGAGCATTACTTTATCAGCGTGTGAGATGAGTGCAATTGTGCGGTAGTTTGGACATTCTTTGGCATTGCCTTTCTTTGGGATTGGAATGAAAACTGACCTTTTCCAGTCCTGTGGCTGTTCTGCCCGTAGTCCGAGTCCCCGGTCAGGAAAGAAGACTCCTCGAAACAATGCAACTCGCAATAGGGGAATTTATTACTGACTCGAGCCAGGGCCTCCCGCCCTCACCAGGTGTGTGAGGACGAAAGGCCCCGAGCCCCAGTTCTCTCGGGTATTTATTAGGTCAAAACAAGCAGCAGGTAGTTGGCGCAATTGGATTGGTTACACAGTGGGTAGTTGGCATAAGCAGATTGGTTACACAGTTGCAAGGTAATTTTTGTTGGCCTTAAGTGGGGCTTTCAGCTTTCCCCTGCTAGGTTCCCTTTCTTCTGTCTAGGCATATGTTGATTGGCTGGCTCCAGGAGGTCTGATAATTATGTTACCCCAGGAAACCAGGCCTACTCCTACTCTAGGCTGCCTGCCATGGCATTAGCCGTGACAGCCTCACATTTCCCCCTTGTCTTTGTACTTTTGTAGAGAAATCTTTCTCTTTACCCTGTGAAATTGACTGATATTGTTGTCTCAATACCATAATTTGGATGGTATTTAGGCGCTCCCTAATAAATGAGACCAGACGGTTTAAAATGCATGGACCAAAGGTCAGTAACAATATTAATACTATGAGTGGACCCAGGAGGGTGGAAATCAAAGTGGTCAACCAGGGGGAGCGCTGAAACCAAGATTTAAACCAGCCTTGTTGGGCTTTTCATTCTCTCTTTCGCTGGGCTAGTCCCTCTCTTACTTTCTGGAGAGATTTTTGTACCACCCCTGAATGGTCGATATAGAAACAGCATTTTTCTCCCGGTGTTGTACATAATCTTTCTTGTTGCAGAAACAACAAATCTAAACCTCTTCTATTCTGTAACACTACTTCAGCCAAGAAGCTCAAGGATTCTTGGAGGTGTGAAATGGACTGTTTCCGTGGTTTTGCAACCCCAAGCGGCGCAATAAAAAGAGTTAATTCCCCCACACTTTTTAATTTGGTTCTGATTCCTTTTTCCCCCTGGGCAGACATAGACATGCACCTGTTCGTAGTACTGTGGGCCTTTTCACTCACAGTTACGGGTGAACAGACCGAAAGAGCCATGGGCAAAGAACTTGGTCAGTTGGTGGGGACCAAACCCACTACCGTCAGCCGCCAGCACGCACAAATCAAAGGTCAGTACTGGCCACCATGTCTCTTTGGGGACCACGTTGGAGCTCGAATTAAGCACTTCTCCAGTCTCAGGATTGTAGATCACCCAAGTCAGGTTAGCTGGCTGATGGGGTTTGTGGCTGGTTGCTCTTGGGCCGATGAAAACTGTCATCAGCAGGAGAGTTAAGAGGGCTCTCGTCGTACGAGTTTCAGTTTCAAAGGATTTGATGGGTGAGGTCTTGCCTCTCATTCTGCTTGCATCTTTTCCTGTTCTTCCGGGGTGGCTTGCCACACGTGATTGCAGTGAACCCAGGGCCCGATCCCGTCGACCTTAACAGCAGTAGGAGTGGTAAGGAGAACAACATAAGGGCCTTTCCATCTAGGTTCTAATGCTTTAGATTGGTGTCGTTTTACCCAAACCCAATCACCCGGGTCAATATTATGTGAGGGGATGGTTTCCTTGCTTGTTCCCTCGTGTATCTCTCGAATTAATTTTTAAACATGGCTATGCACCTTACTTAATGCCATCAGTGATTGCTGGAATTGTCCCAAGGTAGGGGGTGGTAGGCATTTTCTCTCGAATATAGGACACACAGGAGGGGGTCTTCTATACAGAATTTCAAAAGGGGTAAGACTCAGCTTATAAGGGGTGTAATGCGCTCGAAAGAGCGCAAAGGGAAGGAGGGTCACCCAGTCCCTGCCAGTCCCTATTGCCAACTTTGTCAAAGTTTCTTTTAGGGTCCGATTCATTCTCTCAACCTGTCCTGAGCTCTGGGGATTATATTCACAATGTAACTTCCATTTTCTCCCCAGAACTTGGGCTAGCCCTTGTACAATCTGGCTCACAAAGGCAGGTCCATTATCAGAGCCCATAGTCACTGGCAGCCAGTACCTAGGCACTATTTCTTCTAAGATCTTTTTAGCAATCACTGTTGCTGTCTCTCTATTAGTGGGGAAGGCTTTTACCCATCCCGAGAAGGTATCTACCAGAACCAACAGATAGCGATGCCCGTACTTGCCTGGTCTTACCTCAGTGAAATCTATCTCCCAGTGTTGCCCTGGCTCTTCCCCTCGGTACCTCGTTCCAGTGTGCTGCCTTTTCCCTGTCCTCATCAGCTGGCATGCTTTGCAAGCCTGGATTATTTCTCGTACAGTTGCATTTTGTCGGGGGAACCTCAGGCAGGCTGTCTGGAGAAGTGTCAAGGTCTTTTTTTTTTTCTAAGTGTGTAGTTGTATGCAGGTGTTCACATAGGCGACGACCCAAGATGGCAGGCAATATCAGGTTGTTGTTTTGATCTTGGTACCATCTATCTTTGTCATCCTTCTGGAGGGTGGTATCCTCGTTGATCTGGCGGCTGCTTTAAAACCCCTTCGATGGCGTGGGGGGTGTAAACCCAGAGTTGCTGTCCATATGTCAACTTGTCGGCATCGTGGATGAGGAGGGCAGTGGCTGCAATGATGCGGAGGCAAGGGGGCCACCCAGAGGCCATCGGGTCCAATCACTTTGAAAAGTATGCTACCAGCCGCTTCCATGGTCCCCATTGTTGTGTCAAGACCCCCTTTCTTATTTCTTGCTTTTCATCTACAAACAGCTGGAATGGCTTATTTGGATTAGGCAGGGCAAGGGCTGGGGCTTCTAGTAGGGCCTGTCTAAGTGTCTGGAAAGCCTGTTTCATTGGCTCAGTCCAAGTCCAGTTTGGGGTCTCTTTACTTTTCTTATACAAGGGCCGGGCCTTCTCAGCAAACCCCATGATCCACAGTCTGCAATATCCAATAGTCCCCAAAAACTCTCTCACCTGGCGGGGGGTCTTGGGCTCTGGTATCTGCAATATTGTTTCTTTCATGGCCTGAGTTAGCCACCTTTGCCCCTGCCTGATCTTATACCCCAAATAGGTGACTTCTTGCCAGGATATTTGCACCTTCTTTGTGCTAGCACAATGTCCTAAGATGCCTAGAGTCTGTAAGAGGTCACCGGTGGCACGGCTGCATGCCTCTTCTGTGGTTCCAGCCAACATAAGGTCATCTACATATTGCAGCAGGATGACCTCTGGGTGGCGAGTCTGATATTCATAGAGGTCTTTACTCAAAGCCTCATTAAACAAGGTAGGGGGGTTTTTGAACCCTTGTGGGAGGCGGGTCCAAGTTAGTTATACTACTGGTTGGACGGAATTTCCCCTCAGTCCACTCAAAGGCAAATATTTCCTGGTTCTGGGCCGCCAGGGGTAGGCTGAAAAAAGCATCTTTCAAGTCCAACACAGTGTACCAAGTGTACTCAGGCAGCAGACTGTTCAGGAGGGTATATGGGTTGGGGACAGTAGGGTGTATGTCACTCACCCACTTGTTGACTTCTTGTAGGTCCTGGACAGGTCTGTAATCCGTACTCCCTGGCTTCTTCACCAGTAGTAAGGGGGTGTTCCAAGGGGATTGGCACCGCTTGAGAATTCTGGCATCCATGAGCTGTCGAATGTGGGGAGTGATCCCCCACCGAGCCTCCTAGCTCATAGGGTATTGCCTCACCCTCACAGGCGTCGCCTCGGCTTTTAGTTCGATGACGACCGGATGTCTCTGTTTAGCCAGTCTCATTCCTGCTGTTTCTGTCCATGCCAACAGGTATTTGTGGACCCACGGTTGTATATCTGGTGCTACAACCTCTGAGGGCTTAGGCACAAAAAGTCTGTATTCATCTCTTAAAAGCTAGAGACAAGATATGTATCAGTTGTCCAAGTCCATCCGTGACTGACATTCCCCCAGGGTCAAAATGGATCTGAGCATTAACTTTAGTCAACAAGTCCCATCCAAGCAGAGGGCTGGGCATTCTGGTATCACCAAAAACGAATGGGACACCTGATGGGTCCCCAGATTTACTTTCCGTTCTGTGGTCCAAAAGATCTGTTTGTCCCCGTGGCTCCCTGCACCAAGCTGGTTTTCTTAGACATTGGTCCCAGTTTTTGATTTAAAACAGAGTGTTGGGCGCCAGTGTCCACCATGAAGCCAACGGGTTTCCCCTCTACATGTATGATTACCCAGGACTTGGGGAGGAGTGTCGAGTCTTGACTCCCCTAGTCACTGTCTTCCCCCACATATAGAACTCGAGTTCCAGGGGAAATTTTCTCTCTCTGGGTTGTTCCTCTCTTCGGGTCCCTCTTAGGGCAGTCATTTTTCCAGTGCCCCTGTTCTTTGCAGTAAGCACACTGATCATTTTTAGGGCCTGCCTTTTTGGTCTCTCTCTCTCTTTTTGTCTTTTTTTCCTGTCTGGGGGCCTCGAGGCTCCCTCAATTCTGTTCCGGCCTTTATCCCCACAAAAAGAATCTTGGCTAGCTCTCTCTGGTTCTTCTGGTTTTCCTTCGCCCTGTGTTCCCTATCTTCTTTTCTGATCTTCTCAGCTAGTTCCCTTTCTTCCCGATGAAGTCATTCCTCCCTTTCTTTCTGGGGTCTCCCTATTATTAAACACCTTTTCAGCTGCTTTCAGTAAGTCTTGTATTGTCTGTTCTCTAAACCCCTCTATCTTTTGTAATTTCCTCTTAATATCTGGGGCTGCCTGATTTACAAACGCTAGTAGAACTGCAGCACGTGATTCCTCAGCCTGGGGGTCCATGGGTGTATATTGCCTAAAGGCTTCCATTAGCCTCTGTAGGAAGGCTGATGGGCTCTCAGTGGGCTCTTGCCTTACTAAATTTACCTTTGACAAATTTGTTGGCTTTTTAGCTGCGGCCCGCAGGCCGGCCATTAGAGTCTGGTGGTACACTCGGAGACGCTCCCTACCTTCTACTCGCTCAAAATCCCAGTTAGGCCGCAACAGAGGAAACCCCTCGTCCACGAGATGAGGCTGGGCGGTTGGTCTCCCGTCGACCCCCGGGACCTGTTTCCGCGCCTCTGCCAGGATTCGCTCCTGTTCTTCTGTGGTGAAGAGCACCTGCAATAGCTGCTGGCAATCATCCCAGGTGGGGTTATGAGTGAACAAAATGGGAAAAGGGCCAGTATTGATAGGTTCGCTCTCTGTCCGGGTTAGCTGGTCCCACCCGGATGGGGAGTGCCTGTAGAGTAGATGAAGGTAACTCTGGGTCCCCATGATCTCGCTCACCCCCACCCCCCCTATTCTCTCTTCGGGGTCGGGACTCCCCTGCCCCTTCTGATTCATCGGGGGGGGGCTCTTTCCCCCGGGGGAACCTGCAACAGAGGAGGGGCATATGGCGGGGGCCTAATTTCCGTCTCCAAGTCAATCAGGTTCCGGTCCGAGGATTCCTGCAAGACCAGTTTTGGGCCCTTATTCTTCTTGGCTTCTTCTGGGGGAGTGGGAGTTTCTGTAACCAGGGCCTATACATTAGGAGAATCAGGGAGTTTGTGAACAAAAGGTTTTAACCATTCGAGCGGATCTTCTACTAGATCTTGCCAGACCATAACATATGGGACTTGGCTTGGGTGGCCCCAGGGATCAGGAGCCATAACTTTTTCTTTCACTGCCCGAATAATAGAAGGTTGAAAAGTTCCTTCTGGAGGCCATCCAACTTGGAAGGTGGGCCACTCTGCAGAGCAAAAGGTTATTAATTTACTCTTTGTAACCAGTAGCAACAGATCATACGCTCTAGCCCTGATCTCTGAGAAATGATCAGTCATGAGAGAGAGACTGAGTAGATTTTCTTTGCCTCATAGCGAGAGTCAGAGGAAAGTCACTGAGAATTACCACCAATAAATCCTATCGGGAGTGGTGGCGGCCAGGAGGTTGGGCTTGTGGTATGCTTTTGGAACTGCTTATGTGCTTGCGTCATTGCACAGAAGTTTTCTTGCTGGGGGCGGGCAACCTAAGGGTTTCTAGCCCGTTCCGTGACCCCCTTATCCTTTCACGGGAGTCTTCCAGTGGCAGGTGCCCTATTGGCTCTTAAGTGCCTGTCCCGTGCCCACACAGACGGGTTTTTATTTGGTCAGATTCTCGGTTTAGAATACGAGAAAAAAGAAAGGAGTTTCACCCTCTCCGGCTCCCGTTACTGGGGCGGACCTGTTGGGAGGCCTTCAGAATCCGCCAGGGAGTAGCCCTGGCCGGGACTCGTCAGTTGCCCCGACAACTGTCAGCCTGTTCACTGAAACTCCCAGAAACAGAAATGAGGCTCCAAGGTTTTATAGGAAGTAGACAACGACACACCAGAGAACAACGAGACAGGAGACAATGCCGGCAGTTATACAGAAAAACACACAGACAGACATACATCGGCCGACAACACAGATCCTCTGGAACAAGGGTCACCTTACTGTATGGCGTCCACTGTTCCCCAGATTTGGGCTTAGGAGAGGAGGTCCCCTTCTCGCAGAGCTAACTGCCTCCCAGCGCGCTCGCTGGCCTCGGCCTTACGCCAGCTGGAATGGCTAGTCCGTTCCCTTATGGAAAGCTTTCCCTAATGCCAGACACCTTCCCGCTTCACAGCAGGGCCTCGGCTTTACTCTGGACTTTTTCTGCGCCAGACACCTTCCCGCTTCACAGCGGGGCCTCGGCTTTACTCTGGACTTTTTCTAAACCTGCCTGAGCACCGGTGCTATTACCTGTCTTTTTTCCCCTTTGTTCCAAAGAGCGTTCTTCCCCGGTCAAGGGATCCCAGACGAGCCCTCAAATGTTCTGCCTGTAGTCCGAGTCCCCGGTCAGGAAAGAAGACTCCTCGAAACAATGCAACTCGCAATAGGGGAATTTATTACTGACTCGAGCCAGGGCCTCCCGCCCTCACCAGGTGTGTGAGGACGAAAGGCCCCGAGCCCCAGTTCTCTCGGGTATTTATTAGGTCAAAACAAGCAGCAGGTAGTTGGCGCAATCGGATTGGTTACACAGTGGGTAGTTGGCATAAGCAGATTGGTTACACAGTTGCAAGGTAATTTTTGTTGGCCTTACGTGGGGCTTTCAGCTTTCCCCTGCTAGGTTCCCTTTCTTCTGTCTAGGCATATGTTGATTGGCTGGCTCCAGGAGGTCTGATAATTATGTTACCCCAGGAAACCAGGCCTACTCCTACTCTAGGCTGCCTGCCATGGCATTAGCCATGACAGCCTCACAGTGGCCACTGCTGAGTTTTCCATATTTGCTGGCATATTGAGTGAAGCACCTTCACAGCTTCATTTTTTAGGACTTGAAATAGCTCAGCTGGAATTCCATCACCTCCACTAGCTTTGTTCATAGTGATGCTTCCTAAGATCCACTTGACTTCACATTCCAGGATGTCTGACTCTAGGTGAGTGATCACACCATCGTGATTATCTGGATCATTAAGGTCTTTTTTTGTATAGTTCTTCTATGTGTTCTTGCCACCTTTTCCTAATATCTTCTGCTTCTATTAGGTCCATACCATTTCTATTCTTTATTGTACCCATCTTTACATGAAATGTTCCCTTGGTATCTCTAGTTTTATTGGAGAGATCTCTAGTCTTTCACATTTTATTGTTTACCTCCGTTTCTTTTCTTTGATCACTTATAAAGGCTTATCTCTCTTTAGCTAAGCAACTAAGGCTTAGTAGTGACATTTTGCAGGAATGAACAATTTATTATATATGCATATAGAATGGGAAAGATTAGTGATCTCTTCAAGAAATTTTAGATATTGAGAGAACATTTCATGCAAGGATGGCTACATTCTTGTACAAAAAGGACTGAGTGAAAGCAGAGGAGATTCAAAAGAGGTGACAAGAATAAAAAAAGAACTATACCAAAAAAAAAAAAAAAAAAAAAAGGAGAAAAATGACTTTTATTGACCTCTATAACCATGATGGTGTGGTAACTCAACTAGAGGTAGACATCTTAGAGTGAAGTCACGTGGGCCTTAGGAAGCTTTGCTTACAAACTGGGAACAAAGCTAGCAGAGATAATGGAATTCCAGGTGAGCTGTTTCAAATCCTAAAAGATGACACTGTCACAAGTGCTGCACTCAGTGTGGCAGCAAATCTGAAAAACTCAGCAGTGGCCACAGGACTGGAAAAGTTCAGTTTTCATTCCAATCTCAAAGAAACGCAATGACAAAGAATGTTCAAATTATGCTCATTTCACATGCTAGGAAGGTTATGCTCAAAATCTTCCAAGGCAGGCTTTAGCAATATATGAATCAAGAACTTCCAAAAGCACAAGCTGGATTTAGAAAAGGCAAAGGAAGCAGAGATTAAATTGCCAACATTCATTGGATGATGGAGAAAGCAAGGGAATCCCAGAAGACATCTACTTCTGCTTCATTGACTATACTAATACCTTTGACTTGTGGATCACAGTGAACTGTGGAAAAATTCTTAAAGAGATGGGACTACCAGACCGCCTTACCTGTCTCCTGAGAAACCTGTATGCAGGTCAAGAAACAACAGATAAAACCTTACATGGAACAACTGACTGGTTGAAAATTTGGAAAGAAATATAACAAGGCTATATACTGTCACCCTGGTTATTTAACTTCTATGTAGAATATATCATGCAAAATGACTGGCTGGATGAATGACAAGCTTGAATTAAGATTGCCTGGAGAAATATCAACAACCCCAGATATGAAACTGATACCATTCTAATGGCAGAAGATGAAGAAGAACTAAAGAGGGTCTTGATGAAGTTGAAAGAGGAGAGTGAAAAAGCTGGCTGGAAACTCAGCATTCAAAAATCTAAGATCATGGCGACCAATCCCATCATCATGGCACATATAAGGGGAAAAAGTACAAATAATGACAGATTTTGTTTTCTTGGGGTCCAAAATTACTGTGGACTTTGTCTGAAGCCATGAAATTAAAAGCCACTTGCTCCTCAGATGAAAAGCTAATCACCTAGACAATCTATTAAAAAGCAGAGGCATCACTTTGCTGGTGAATGTCCATATAGCCAAAGCTATGGTTTTTCCAATTGTTATATTCAGATCTGAGAGTTGGACCCTGAAGAAGGCTGAGTGTCAAAGAACTGATGCTTTTGAATTGTGATGCTGGAGAAGACTCTTGAGAGTCCCTTGGACTGCCAGGAGATCAAACCAGTCAGTCCTGAAGGAAATCAACCCTGAATACTTATTGACGGACTGATGCTGAAGCTGAAACTTCAATATTTTGGCCAACTGATGTGAAGAGGTTACACATTGGAAAAGATCCTGATGCTGGGAAACATTGAAGGCAGGAGGAGAAGGGGATGACAGAGGCTAGATTGTTAGATATCATCACTGACTCAATGGATATGGATTTGAGCGAACTCCAGGAGATAGTGGAAAACAGAGGAGCCTGGCATGCTACCGTCTATGAGTTTGCAAAGAGATGAACATGGCTTAGTGACTGAACAACAACAATATATATGTATATGTGCATGCATGCATGCATGTTCACTCATATATGACTCTTTGAGACTCATGAACTGTAGCTGGTCAGGCTCCTCTGTCCATGAGATTCTTCAAGCAAGAATGTTGGAGTGGGTTGCCAAGTCCTCCTCCAGACAATCTACCTGATCCAGAGATTGAACCCATGTTTCTTACGTTTCTGTACTGGCAGGAGGATCTTTACCACCAGCACCACCTGGGAAGCCCATACATGTGTGTATATGTGTGTGTGTGTGTGTGTGTGTGTGTGTGTGTGTGTGTGTGTGTGTGTGTATGGAGTCAGTGGTTGTTATATGTTGCTTGATTCCAACAATTGAAATACACTGGCCCAGAAAAATTTTTTAAATGTAGAATTTTGTGTGGCCCCTTTAACCATTAATACCAGTGATTTATTTTGAAATTTGCACTGGAAAAATACTTTTTGAATTAAAGCTTCTAGCCCTTAGGTGATAGATGCTGCAACTAGGCAATAGTAATGGCAAATCATTAAGACTGAGGCAGAAGGTGGAGGGAGATGCGGTGGATGTGTTTATTCCTAACAGGGATGAGTTCTCTATCACTGATATGGTTAGGAATTCCAGGTGCATGATGATAATAGAAAGCAACAACTATGCAATTAGTTTACTATTATTTCTGACTTCTAGACAGTGTGCACTTTTATAGTCAAATCTACAAAAGAACACTGTCATCTGTGTGTGTACGCTAAGTCACTTCAATCATGTCTGATTCTTTGCAACCTTCTGGACTATAGCTCACTAGGCTCCTCTGTCCATGGGATTCTCCAGGAAAGACTATTGGAATGGTTGCCATTCCCTCCTCTAGGCAATCTTCCCAACTCAGGGATCAAACCTGTGTCTCTTATGATCTCCTCTCCTGCATTGGCAGACAGGTTCTTTATCTTTAGCGCCACCTAGGAAGCCCTTGATATACCTCTGGTCAACAGTAAAGTTTCCACTAAACCAGTAGCTATAACTGCTACATAGTCACAGCTCAGATGGTAAAGAATCCGCCTGCAATCTGGGAGACCTGGGTTCAATCCCTGGTTTGGGAAGATCCCCTGAGGAGGGCATGGCAACCCACTCCAGTATTCTTGCCAGGAGAATTCCCATGGACAGAGAAGCCTGGAAGTCTATAGTCCAGGGGGTTGCAAAGAATTGGACATGACTTAGTGACTAAGCACATGCCTCTGGACTAGCAAAGAATGAAGCAACTTACTATAGAGGCAGTAATAATTAACTGTGAGTTTCATTGGAGATAGTGGTTGATTTTTCATAACCAAGGCAGGAAGAATTACACCTAAAACTCAAGCCCTTGCTAAGTAGATGTTTCCTATTTTTTCTTGCTCAGTGTTAATCATGAACAGATAAACACAGCAACCATGTCCCCACAAGCTCTTTAGGGCTGAAAGTCTGAGTTACTATGTGTGAAGAGCAGCCTGCACCAGATCAAGCGCTGGCTGTGAAGGGAAATCTAGAATGTGTAATAGAGCAGGGAGATGTTGGTTTTTACAAATTCCAGTTTGGGAACCAACTAGATCAATAATGTCTAGTGGTATAACTTTTATCTCTGATTCTTCTTTGGTAAGTTTTTCTTTTTAATTAACAACTTCTGACTGACTACTGCCTTGATAAGTTAATGACAAAATAGTATTACAGAGGCATGGTGGGTCTGACTATTGCAAAGAATGGAAAGCAAAAGACAATAGCAGAACTAAACAGACTCATATATGCTACTCTTAATGCAGTCTTCTGAGACCTAACAGGAACTACTCACCTTGCTATAGAAGAATGCTCAGCCATAGCTGGGCCAAAATAAATTGTCACAAAATAATTCTTATGAGCAGCCCTGAACTAACGGCAGATGAGAATGGTATATAATTACCCCAATTTCCTCACTATTATAGACCACCATAACCACCCCAAGATTTCCGTATCTTAATCACTGGAAACTCTGAATATATTGTTACATGGAAGGGAGAAAGTGCAAATGAAATTATAGTTGCTAATCAGCTGACCTTAAAATAGATTATTCTGGATTAATTGGGCTTCCCTGGTTGTTCAGACAGTAAAGAATCTACCTGCTATGCAGGAAACACGGCTTTGATCCCTGCTTGGGGAAGATCCCCTGGAAAAGGGAATGGCTACCCTCTCCAGTATTCTTGCCTGGAGAATTTTCCATGGACAGAGGAGCTTGGCTGGCTGCAGACCATGGGGCTGCAAAGAGTCAGACATGACTGACCAACTAACACACACACAAATGGCAAGAGCCCTTTAAATATGGAAGAGAGATAGAGGAGAGAGTGACGGAAGAAAGATCAAACACTGCTGCTGCTTTGTGGATGGAAGAACACAGCAGAGAAATGAGGATGGCTTCAGAGAGCGGAAAAGGTAAAGAACATATCTACCCCAAGGCCTTCAGAATCAGGAAGATAGCCCTGCCAATGACCTTGGTTATGTGAAACTCATTTGGGCATGTATAAAATAATAATTTTGAGTTGTGTGGACTGGTTGCAAATTGCAAAAGGAGTAAGACAAGGTTGTGTGTATTATCACCCTGTTTGTTTAACTTATATGTGGAGTACATCATGTGAAATGCTGGGCTGGATTAAGCACAAGAGGGAATCAAGATTTCCAGGAGAAATATCAATAACCTCAGACATGCATATGATAATACCCTTATGACACAAAGTGGAGAGGAACTAAAGAGCCTCTTGATGAAAGTGAAAGAGGAGAGGGAAAAAGCTGGGTTTAAATTCAACATTCAAAACACAAAGATCATGGCATCCTGTCCCACCACTTCATGGCAAATAGATGGGGATACAATGGAAAGTGTGAAATTTTATTTTCTTGGGCTCCAAAATCACTGGAAATGGCGACTGCAGTCATGAAATTAAAAGACACTTGCTCCTTGGAAGAAAAGCTATGGCCAACCTAGACATCATATTAAAAAGCAGAGAGATTACTTTGCCAACAAAGGTCTGTCTAGTCAAAGCTATGCCCCACCCTCCCCCCCAGAAGATCAAACCAGTGAATCCTAAAGGAAATCAGACTCAAATATTCATTGGAAGAACTGATGCTGACTGAACTTCCAAATCTTTGGCTACCTGATGTGAAGAACTGATGTCTTAGAAAAGACTCTTATTCTGGGAAAGATTGAAGACAGGAGAAGAAGGGGATGACAGAGGATGAGATGGTTGGATGGCATCACCAACTCAATGGACATGAGTTTGAGCAAGCTCCAGGAGTTTGTAATGGACAGGGAAGCCTGGTGTACTGCAGTCCATGCGTTCGCAATGAGTCAGACATGACTGAGCATCTGAACTGAACTGAAGATTATAATTTTGAGTTGTTTAAAACACTGTGCATTTGTAATATGTTATGAGACTAATAGGAAAAGATACACACTTTCTTTTTGTAGGAAAAGTCTGAGGCTGATGAATACCTCTCATGGGTACCATCGAGTAAACTTGTCATTTCCTCACTCTCAGGTTCCATTTCCTACACATCCTACTTCCACTCTGCACTACTGATGTTTCCCAAGATTATCTGACAATGAAATTATTGCTTTTAAATCCATGTCTGAGGGTTTACTTCTGGGAAAATTCACCCCCAAACAGGAGTTATTCTTTTGCTACCATCAGTGGAAATATTTATGTTGTCTCATCTAAGCCTGATGCTGGCTTTCTATTTTGGAGCCTCAGGTGTTCTTTGAGTCTTGGAACCTCAGATGTTCTTACTGAAGCAAATTGCTACCATAACTTGGGTGTTGTAAGTGAGAGGCCCCCATCTGTGGGGTTGGCTGAGTTGGTAATCCTTACTCTGAAGTACAAATAGTTGAATACATTTTAAACTAATATACCATGGGAATCAAATTGCATGTCTACCGAGGTTACAACAACAGCAGACTGGAAATTTAAAGTGTATAAATATTCTATCAGCTATTTATTGTATCCTCTAGTAAGATCTTCTATATGTGTGTACATGCAAATTTAGTTGCAAAATGAACAAACCTCAGGCCTTTTCAGCAATGATCCATAATTTTGCAAATCTTAAGAAATGTTTAAGCATCTTTAAACATATGTATAGAAGGTAAACCACAAAATATGTAGAGATTCTACAAGAGTTACTTTTCTGTTTCCAGTTCATATCTGATCATGAAGTATAGTATATATGAGAAAATTTCTCAGGGAGTAAATTTAGAGAAAATGAAAATGCCCTGAGAGATATGGCAGTGATAACTGTGTTGCTTGTGTCTTCTTTTTTCCAAATGGATCTGCTCACTTTGGTCATCTTTCCAACAGAATGAATGGAGTATGTTGCAAGGGGAGAGTTCATTACAACTGCTATTTATTCAATGACTGTTGTATCAATATATCTATTAATAAATATATCCATATCACCATTATCATCTATTTATTTTATTTTTTTGCGGGGGTGAGAAATCCTTGAAATACATCATTTTCTATTTTCCTTGCCTGAGATTTAGGCTAATATGGTGTCATTTCATTTCCATTTAAAATTTTAACTGTTTCTATAATGAGAATTATATCAATAATGAAGAAGAAAGGTCTGGAGAGGGAATGGGACAATAAAAACTGGTTTTCCTTAAGCCTTATTTGGACTTCCCAAGTGGCACTAGTGGTAAGGGACCCACCTGCCAGTGCAGGAGATGTAAGAAGCATGGGTTCGATCCCTGGGTAGGGAAGTTCCCCTGGAGGAGGATATGACAACCCAATCCAGCATTCTTGCCTGGCGAATCCCATGGATGGAGGAGCTTTGCCAGATACAGTCCATAGGGTTGCAAAGAGTCGGACACAACTGAAGCAACTTAGCATACACATACACAAGCCTCATGTAGCTTCCAGTATTTATCAGCTTTATGAATAACACATTATCAACTGTAGACTAACATACCAGAGAAGGACAAGAGATTTTTGTTGATATAATATGAATGAATTTTGTACTTTTGAAAACAATATGCAATAAGGAGAATTTTTAAATATTGTTTTTTTCTATTACAATATACTATATATACTTTAAGAAATAATGGTTGAAATTCATTTTTTCTTCATGTCTTGTAGAATGCTTTACATTAGTTTTCCTAATAATGACTAAAGCTTTTCTTTCAGAAAATTGATAACCATAACATGACCCATTAAATGATAAATTTAAAACTGTGAAAGGTAAACGAATCAATCTATAACATATTCCATTGCTTATAATATATTTCTATAAAACATATGAGTTATATACAACATATAATTAGTTAGCTAATGTTGTATATAGTCACATTATTGGCTATTGAATTGAATACTCCAGGTGGCATATGGCATAAAAAGGAGACTTTGTAAATGATTCATTTGTTTGCTAAGATTCTGCATGCGTGCCTGCTAAGTCACTTCAGTCAAGTCCCATTCTTTGTGACCCTGTGGACTATAGCCTGCCAAGCCCTCTAGCCATAGGATTCTCTAGGCAAGAATATTGGAGTGGGTTGTCATGCCCTCTTCCAGAGGATCTTCCTGACACAGCGATTGAAACTGAGTCTCTTTTATCTTTGCACTGGTAGGTGGTTTCTTTACCACTAGCACACAGGGAAGAGTCTTATGAGGATTCTACTTTGCTAATTTTTGTTATTATTATTTTTTTAATGTTTAAAGGAAAAACTGCTTCATTTTACTCTGTTGTTCAATTAATTAGCTCTTAGCTAAAGAAAAAATGTAAAAATAGAATATTAAATTAAATTGTTGTCCTAAATTAGAAATAAATTCAAATAAAAGCAACCGTGTGTTTTGGAAACAAGAAGACAGCTTTCTTGCTTCCAGGGTTTGTAAATTGGGGACATGTAGTCTTTGGCGGTAACCAAAAGTATGCTCCCAGGGAGTTGAATGGGGACAAAAACCGTGGAAACCACAGTTGGGAAACTTGTAAGGGATTGGGTGAACTTGACAGCCTGACTGCAAGGCCTTGATAATTGGTGGTAGTCAGGGTATCTTCTTAGGGGATTTCTGAGCAGGAATTAAGAGTCAAAAGTTCATGTATTTTCATTTCATGGTTTTTCTTAAAACACAAAGTACAGTACCCCAGATCTGTCATGAATGCCTGGTTCCAGTTTATTCTGAGTCCCTCCTAACCACACCAGATCCATTGTCAGTTCTTTCCTCAGGGGATTTTAATTTTATCCTCGCCTTTATCCATTTTGATTAAAAGCTGCCTAAGGCAGTGTGGATGTTCAGAGTGGGTTTCAAGTGTCCCTTTTCCTTCTCTCAGCAGCATGGCTACCTGCCCTGGAACCATCTTTACCCACAGAGGGACCTGGGGCTCATGGGGTCGTAAGCAGCCAAGTGAGCAAATTGGGCTATATGGATAGTGTTTGCTGGGCATCTCTTTACAAGTTTATTGGGGTTTTAGGACAGAGTTTGGTCATTGCTTACCTGGAGTCATTGGTCATTCAGTGTAGAGAGTGAAGAGACAGGGACAATGTTTTTGTGCATTGGAGACAGGATGCATATGCTGGAAGGTAGTCAAATGACAAAAGAAGTCATACAGTTTAGGAAGTACAACCCAAATAAAGATCAGTCACACTGGGAGAAGGCAATTTAAACTAAGGAATTAAAAGGTTAGGACTGGAAGGGTAAAGATCTCGAGGAGCAATCTGAAAATTTGGTCACTGAGCATGACTGTACTGGTCTGATATGGTTCCTTGGGAAAACTGTCTACTCAGATGGTTTCTTCTCTACCTGGTGTGGATGCCCTTTCTTCTCTGTTTGTTGTTTTAAGGAGAGTTTGAAGTCAGCTGTCCTCTCTATAGACTAGTCGAGTGGAAGGGCCTTTCTTTGAGTGGAAAATAGGAATCCAAGAATCAGCTCCCTTCAGTTTTGCTGTACATGAGCTAGTGAAGAGTACCTGATTAGGATCCCTCTATCTAGATTGGGCAAAGCCCTTTAAATAAGGAGTTCCCAACTCTCCTTTCTTGGGCCATACAGCAGGAGATGAGCAGCGGGGCAACTGATCAAAGTTTCATCTGCTGCTCTCTACAGCTTGCATTACCGTTTGAACCATTGCCCCCTCACCCCTACCTCTGCAGTCCATGGGAAAATTATCTTTGATGAAATCCATCCCTGTGCCTGGTCCCCAGGTTGAGGACCTCTGCTCTAAATGATGCATTTTCCAGGATGCATAATCTCTTGGTTGCATGTCATGGGACATCTGGTCTTCAACCAAAGGTAAATTATAGTGATAGGCTTCAGAAACCAGCTTAGACTGTCCTTTTAATAGCCTAATTAAATTTTATAATAATGTAACATAGTAACAAGGAACTATCTAGGAATTGAGTCTCAGGCAGTAAATAGCAAACCTTAAAGACAACAACATTAGAACTTAATGTTCACTGAAATATTTTTTTCTGTCTAAAATAATTTTATTTTCACTAAATATAGCCAAATTAAGACTAACTTATTTGCCAACTAAGTCTGGTTTTAGTAAATGTGGCCTAATTAATTACATAAGTGTAATAAGAAGAGCAATGGATCACCCAGTCTCCTTTAATTTACCTTTGCTAAAAGTTTAATAAGGAATCTTAAAATTTTTAAAAAGTCTCTCAAGGCCAGGAAAGTCATGCTAAAGGTCACATTTTGTCTCAAATGCCTGAAGTTTTGGGTGAATTTCTTTCTTTTCAAGTACTCAACATATCTTAGGGTTCTCAGATTTGTCAAGAAATTACTTTTCTTACTTGCCTGCTAAAGCTGCTGGGAACCCTGTGGGCAAAGCATCAGACTGTTTTACCATGAGGCTTTGTTTTTCATTGGAGTATAATTGCTTTATATTATATATTGCTTTATAATATATATTGCTTTATAATTAATAATAGTAATAAGAAATAAAAAAGCGTAACAGTTTAATAATATGTTAGTCTCTGCTGTACAGTGAAGTGAACCAACTATAAGTGTACATATATACTCTCCCTCTTGGACCTCCCTCCTACCCCAGCCCCAATCCCACCCTTATAGGTCACCAGAGAGCTCTGAGCTGGGCTCCCTGTGCCAGACAGCACATTTCCACTAGCTGTCTATTTTACTCATGGTGGTGTATATATGTCAAGCCCAATCTCCCAATTTATCCCACCCCACCACCTTCCTTTCTGTGTCCACATGCCCATTCTCTACGTCTCTGTCTCTATTCCTGCCCTGGAAATAGGTTCATCTGTAACAGTATTCTAGAATCCATGTGGGTGTTGCTGCTAAGTCGCTTCAGTCGTGTCCGACTCTGTGCGACCCCATAGACGGCAGCCCACCAGGCTCCGCCGTCCCTGGGATTCTCCAGGCAAGAACACTGGAGTGGGTTGCCATTTCCTTCTCCAATGCATGAAAGTGAAAAGTGAAAGTGAAGTCGCTCAGTCGTGTCCAACTCTTCGCGACCCCATGGACTGCAGCCTACCAGGCTCCTTCATCCATTGGATTTTCCAGGCAAGAGTACTAGAATGCATATATATGCCTTAATATACAATATCTGTTTTTCTTTTCTTTTTTCTAAGTTATTTCACTCTGTATGATAGACTGAATGTCTATCCACATCTCGACAAATGACCCAATTTCATTCCTTTTTTATGACTGAGTAATATTGCATTGCATGTATGTATCACATCTTTATCCATTTGTGGCTCTGTAAAGTCCATTTTTGTTCTTTAAAACTATCTGGTCATATCTGAGTCCAGGCATGTCTCTCTCAAACATATTATTCCTGTCAAAGACTTGAAATATAATCAAAGCTTCCCATCATGTCTTTTTTTAAGGAGAAGAGATTCTTATTGAACTTATGTAAATAACCATGTTGCCATAAAAATAAGAATACTCAACTAAGATTTTCCAAATTCTGGAGGATCAGAGAAAAAGTTAAACATTTAATTTTTGTTTACAAAGATGTACTTTCTCAAACTGTTACAAGTCATGATTAGCTTAAAGGAAAAGTTTTTCATAACTGGAAAATAAAGATTAAAAAGTTATATTTCAGACAAAAATTATAATCATATTAATTAGCTTATTCATTTCTATGCACCTAATTCTTATTGATATTGCTCTTTTGTTAGCAGTCTATGAAGCCATCAGATCTTCTGTTAGAATTCTAAAATTTCCTACCCAGCTTGAGTGCATGCTCAGTCACTCAGTTGTGTCAAACTCTTTGCAACTTTCTAGACTATAGCCCGCTAGGCTCCTCTGTTCATGGGATTTTCCAGACAAGAATACTAGAATGTGTTGTCATTTCCTCCTCCAGGAGATCTGAACCTGCATCTCCTGCATCTCACGCATTATTAGGTGGATTCTTTACCACTGAGTGACCTGGGAAGTATGATCTAAAAGTTGTCAAAAATGTTTATTTCTCAAAAATCCCCTTTTATGAATCTTCTTGAAAGTCCTCATTTTTGTAAAACAGTAGAGCAATATAAATGCTCTATATTTATATAGATATAAATTTATATCTATATTTATCTATAAAATAGATATAAAATATCTATAAAATAGATATAAATTTATATAAATGCTCTACAATATAGCATTTGTCTATAAATGACAAAAGACTTAAAATGCCATGGCAAAGGATCTAATTACAATGCTATTGGTAAATACATTTGATTATTTCTACAATATACATTTAAAAATAATAGCTAGGATTATAACATTATACCAGGATATATATAGCTTTTCTTGGTGGTGTTCAGTTGCTCAATTGTGTCTGACTCCTTATGACCCCATGGCCATATGGACTGCCAGGGTTCCCTGTCCTTCACTATCTCCCAGAGTTTGCACAAACTCATGCCCATCAAGTTGAGTGATGCCATCCAACCATCTCATCCTGTGTCGTTCCCTTCTCCTGTCTTCAATCTTTCTCAGTATCAAGGTATTTTCCAATGAGTCAGCTTTTCACATCAGGTAGCCAAAGTATTGGAGCTTCAGTTTCAGCATCAATCCTTCTAACGAGTATTTAGTGATTATTTCCTTTAGGATTGACTGGTTGATCTCCTTGTAGTTAGTTCAAGGGAATCTCAAGAGTGTTCTCCAATACCACAGTTCAAAAGTATCAATTCTTCAGTATCAGCTTTTTTTATTGTCCAGCTCTCACATCTGTATATGACTACTGGAAAAAAACATAATTTTCACTACAGGGACCTTTGTCTGCAAAGTAATAGCTCTGCTTTTTAATACACTGTCTAGGTTTGTCCTTGCTTTTCTTTCAAGGAGCAAGCATCTTTTAATTTCATGGCTGCAGTCACCATCCACAGTGATTTTGGTGCCCCCCAAAATAAAATATTTCACTATTTCCATTGTTTCCCCATCTATTTGCTAGAAGTGATGGAATCAGATGCCATGATCTTAGCTTTTTGAATGTTGAGTTTTAAGCCAACCTTTTCACTCTTCTTTTACCTTCATCAAGAGGCTTTAAATTCCTGTTCACTTTCTGCCATAATGGTGGTGTCATCTGTATATCTGAGGTTACTGGTGTATCTCCCAGCAATTTAGATTCCAGCTTGTGTTTCATCAGCCTGGCATTTCACATGATGTACTGTGCATGTACATTAACCAAGCAGAGTGACAATATACAGCTCTGATGTACTTCTTCACAATTTGAAAACATTCTGTTGTTCCATGTTTGGTTTTAACAGTTGCTTCTTGACTTGCATAAAAATTTCTCAAGAGGCAGGTCAGGTGGTCTGGTATTCCCATCTTTTGAAGAATTTTTCAGTTTGTTGTGATCTGCACAGCCAAAGGCTTTAACATAGTCAATGAAGCAGAAGTAGATGTTTTTCTGGAATTCTCTAGCTATGATCCAATGAATGTTGGCAATTTGAACTCTAGTTTGTTTGCCTTTTTTAAAGCCAGCTTGTACATCTGGAAAGTTCTCAATTCACATACTGTAAAAGTCTAGCTTGAAGGATTTTGAGCATTCCTTTGCTAGTACGTGAAATGAGTCCACTGTGTTGTTGTTTGAACATTCTTTGGGATTGAAATGAAAACTGACCTTTTCCAGTCCTGTGACCTGGAAACTGCTGAGTTTTCAAAATTTGCTGGCACATTGAGTGCAACACTTTAAAACATCATCATCTTTTAGGATTTGAAATGGTTCAGCTATAATTCCATCACCTCCTTCTTCTGTGTATTCTTGCAATCTCTTCTTAATATCTTATGTTTCCGTTAAGTCCATACTGTTTCTGTGCTTTATTGTCCCTGTCTTTTCATGAAATATTCCCTTGGTATCTCTAATTTTCTTGAAAAGATCTCTAGTGTTTCTCATTCTATTTTTTTCCTCTATTTCTTTCCATTGTTCACTTAAAAAGTCTTGCTTATCTCTCCTTGCTATTCTCTGGAACTCTGCATTCAGATGGGTATACAGATTTTAGGGACCTCATATAATTTCAAGGACAGTTATATTAATAAACTTACCCATACAATATAACCTAAGAAGTTTCATCATTTGATAATGCTTCCCATGTAACATAACAAATAACCTAATTATTTTAACTTCTCTGAAATGATTCAGTGACCCTCTGAATCCTCCCAAAGTTAGTGAGAAGTCAAAAGAAATTTATTTAAAATCTGATTTGAGGAATTCTGTCAAAGATATCAAAAGGTTTAAAAATATTTGGTCAAATAGGATTGTAGGTTACTACGAAATAATACTTATTCACATAACCAAAGAGGTAATAAAATATTTCAGTAGATAAACACAGGAAGCTTCAACAGCTTAAAAGGTAAAGAAGTTTTATATCATGTATCAAAAACAGATCAATAGTCCAGAAAAATTTTGCTTCCTTAATAGAGAAAATAAAATTCTAGTTTGACATCAGCTCACTTTTAATATCAAAATGTATTTACTTAATTTATGTTAATAAATTTAATTAGCTAATTAAATTTATTCTAATTATAATCAGTTCTGACCACTCATGAAACAACATTTTCAGAGTTTCTTTTCTGCAAGCATTCTAAAACTTGCTTTTTGACCTTTAGATTTTGTACTATGTTTTTCTTTTTCTTAGTCTACTTTTATAACCATAGGAAAAACTTAATATTTTTTTCTTTAACAAAATGTGTATAAAAATTTTTCCTTACTATATTGTAGTTTTAATTATATATATTATTCAAAATTCTTAATCTTTAAAACTTTTATTTATAATGTAAACTAAGAATGAGCAAGTATTAACTCTTTTATTAGTATTCTTTAGATTGGCAAACTTATACTTATTTATAAATTCTAAAAACATATGCATTTTTATAGAAAATTTCTCAATATGGTACCAGATATTTTTATCAATAGTTCTAAGTACCTTTCTGTCTCTGTGAAAGGAAGCCTATGTTCAGTAATTGTTGCTGTTCAGTCACTCAGTTGTGTTTGAGTCTGCAGTCCCATGGACTGTAGCACGCCAGCCTCCCCTATCCTTCACCATCTCCCGGAGCTTGCTCATATTCATGTCCATTGAGTCAGTGATGCCATCCAACCACCTGTCCTCTGTCATCCCCTTTTCCTCCTGCCTTCAATTTTTCCCAACACCAGGGTCTTTTCTAATGAGTCCACTCTTCGTATCAGGTGGCCAAATATTGGAGCTTCAGTTTCAGCATCAGTTCTTCTAATGAGTATTCAGGATTGATTTCCTTGAGGATTGACTGGTTTGTCTTGCAGTCCAAGGGACTCTCAAGAGTCTTCTCCAGCACCACAGCTCAAAAGCATAAGTTCTTTCGTGTTCAGCCTTCTTTACGGTCCTACTCTCACTTTACTAGTCTAACTCTCCGTTAATCTCACGCATGATTAGCGGAAAAACCATAGCTTTGACTATATGGACCTTTGTCAGCAAAGTAATGGCTCTTTTCTTCCAAGGAGCAAGTATCTTTTAATTTTGTGTCTGCAGTCACAGTCAACAGTGATTTTGGAACTCAAGAAAATAAAATCTGTCACTGTTTCCACTTTCCCAGTTTTGAACCAGTCCATTATTTCATGTCTGGTTCTAACTGTTGCTTCTTGACATGCATACAGGTTTCTCAGGAGGCAGGTAAGGTGGTTTGGTATCCCTATCTCTTCCAGAATTTTCCACAGTTTGTTGTGATCCACACAGTCAAACGCTTTAACACAGTCAATAAAGTAGAAGTAAATGTTCAGTAATTAATGTTTCAGTATTTTATCATGTTTGGGAATGAGCAAGACATTATTTAATTTAGTAAAACTCTAAAGTTTCAAGTTATCAGTAAACTCTAGAAAAACTAATTTTATGTAGACATATCACAGAACATTACTATTGTTATACAGTTCACCTGAAAACTCTTATGTCACTTGCACTAAATTTACTTACAAAAAGTCATCATACCACATTCTTTTTCTTGCTGACAAATTCTGTAACATAGATAACATGAGCTTATTGAGCTTCAGTAAACCTAAGTACAATGCAACTTTTATACTTAATTTTTATTACTTGAGAGACACATCTGTATTAATTAAAACAGCAAATTTAATCTAGCTTTAATAGGAAATATTAAGTTAATATTGAAATTGTCCAGATTATATGAACCTGAAACTTATTTGGGTTAGTTTCTATAATATTCCTAATAATTTATTTAAGCACTTAATTTCCTTTAAGCCAATTAAAATGTAGATCATTTACAAACTGATTTTGTCAGTATCATTCTAAGGTAAAAACATATTTAAAAGCTTTTATAATCTCAATATATAGACCTTCATACATCTTGACAGACAGAGACAGATTTCTCTTTTTTTGTTTATTTGTTTTAAAACTTAGTCATGAATCAGGTAGTAAAATATAAAATTCATCGATTATAAATAGCAGTTGGAATAAATTGTTTTTTCACTTGAGTTATAAAAGGTCTTGTTTTTCCTTTTTTCCCCTCTGTCCCAGGAATTCTAGGTGGTCTAGATAAGAGCTTCCTGAGGAGAACTTGTAGAACATTTACATTTCAAAGGCAAAGGGAGATAAATGTAAACTTTCCCCAGAAGGACTTTTGTTCCTTCAGGGTCAAAACTTTTAAAAGATGTTTTATCAAGTTGACTTTCTTTAACTACATACACAAAAATAAATTTTGAATTTTCAAAGAGCCCCATTTCAGTCATTTTGTAGCACAATCTCCCTTAGTTTATATTTAAGTAAATACATTTGAAACAGGAGAGAAGGGGACAGGGCACAAACTTTAAAAGAATAACTTAGTCCAAGGACCTAATGTAAATTGATTAGAACCAAATAAGTCCAAGATAACAGAATCTACTTCCAGTAGACCTCAAGCCTCAGTATACACCCATCCCATCATAACACATCAGAAAGCTGATTGACACATCCACCCATGCCATGGCAATTCTGAGGCCAACCTTCAAAGTCCAAAAAGTGGACACTGGCCCAGTTCCTGGAAATCTTTATCTCTTCCCTGAAATAGTTGGGATAATCATTCCCCTCAATAGCCTATGAAATTACCCAATCCATAAAAACTAACCACACCGTATCTCAAGGCTGCTCTTGTCTTCTGAAATGACCCACACTGTTTCTATGGAGTGTGTTTCTATCTAAATAAATCCATCTCTTACCTATCACTTTGTCTCTCATTGAATTCTTTCTGCAAGGAGACATCCAGAACCTGAGCTTCATTAAGTCCTGAAACCAGGACTGTGTGTGATCTCAGCTAAAAGGCTTTGGATATTTCAAGTCCCAAACTGGATTTTGGTGAGGTTCAATTCCCAGCACTGTAGGTTCAAGTCCCAATCTGAGTTCCATGGTTTCACTTGCAAGTGTAAGTTTCATATGCACAAAAACTCAGCTGGGGTCTTAGATGGAGGATGACTGCCTGCTGTCCCCTCTTTTTTTTTCCTGTTTGAGTGACTTTATTTCTCATTTTAATGTTGATTTATCAAGACAAAATTACTGTTGAAAACTGTGTTGGGCTAGTGTGTTGTTTGTGAGCTCACGTCCTTTAGGTGTCACCCTGGAGTAGTTTCAGCTCTTTTATGTGTCTTTGTTCCTCCCACCAGCTGTCACAAGTGCCATGAGTACTAGGAGTATGAGGTGACCAATCCTTATGCATGCATATTAGAACAACGTATTAATTAACATGTGGATTTCCCTTTGGGACTGGTGCATGGCATGAAGATTTGCTTCTCTTATTTTCCCAAGTTTTTCAATTGCTTAAGGAAGCAAAGGCCTCTGTGGCATTTTCATTTTTATTCTAAAAATTCTGTTGAAGTAGCCAGTTTGAGGAAGGCTGTCAGGTAAGTCCCTTAGCTTATTACATAGTCTGAATATTCCTGGTATCTTTCACCTGAGAAAATTTCTGTTGTCTCTCAAGTGAGTAATCTCCTCAGTGTCACTAGGTCACAGGTCCTTTTTTCTTATTTGACTTAACTTTGAAAGGGGCAATTGGAGTGGAGGAGGCAGAGGAAAAATATAGTGGGGAGGGAGTGGAACAGCATAAGAAAAAGAAGGTGCAGTAGGATGAAATTGAGCAGCATTTTTGCTAAGGACTAGCCTTTTCTAACTTTTCCAATGGATTGATTAATTTAGAACTATTTTCTTTCAGTGAGGCATAAGGGCAAAATGAATTTTTGATTTTTTGAAACCCTCAAAATACTAATTAAAATAAATTTTCTATTGAATTTGTTGAGTCCAATATCCTTGTCTTTGTAACCAAACACACAAACCAATTTAGAGATATCAAGTAGATCCCATGGTTCAACAAAGTTTTAAAATATTTTGTTCTGGAGGGAGGTTGGTCACTTGTAATCTCTTTAGAACAGATGAAAGAAGAGGGAAGGGGCAGAGCACAGTTGTTAAAAGAATATGATGGACATAGAACATGACAGAATCTGATTAGAACCAAGTAGGTCCAAGGTGAAGGAAGATTTGACTTCCAGTAGACTTTGCCTCATTATATGCTCATTATAATACATTAAATGACACACCTACCAATGCCATGACAATTCTGAGGTTAACCACTAAAGTTCAAAAAGTTGGCTGTGGCCCTATTCCTGAAAACGCCCACTCCTTCCTCAAAATAATTGGAATAATCCTTCCATTCATTAGCCTATGAAATTAATCCCATAAAAACTAACCACACTATATTTTGGGGGCTCTCTCACTTTCTGAGATGCCCATACTCTGTCTGTTGAGTGTGTTTCTCTCTAAATAAATCCACTTCTTATTTACTTCATCTCCAAATTCTTTCATGACAAAGCAAGATCCTTAAATTCACCAGAAACACAGGGGTTCCCCATTTTTACGTGTTCTTTATCAATTAATAGAGATGTGGAAATTGCCCTTACCTATAAATTCTCTTCTAGGACCATTGAGTTAGTCCATTAAGCTCCACCCTTATGAAGGCCAGAAAAACGTTATGTCTTATAATAGAAAACTGGAAAAAACCATTGTCTGTAAATCTCCTATCAAGGACTAATGAGGCTGAACCTAATGGGAAAGGAGACCAGAAAAGCAAAAGAAACTGATCAAGGTATGGAAAACCTTGGATTTCCTGGCCAGTTCTCAACACTGACAAAGAGTAACTGAGCTCAAGGGGCTGCTCATGCAGGTGCCATCATTTTGTCTGGGATGGTATGGGTAAGTGTTTGGTAATTGCTGCAGATCCCACTTCTGACACCAAATACCATCCTAACTTAGAAATAAATTCCAGAGAGTAATCAGAGTGGTATTTGAAACAAGAGGGTAGCTTCATTGTTTCCAGAGTTTACCTGGGATACATAGCTTTCAATAGTAATTGAAAGCATGTTTCAGGGGAGGTGAGCTGCAGACAAGGGGTTTTAAAGGGAAAAACTGCAGAAACTATAGACAGGAAACTCCTAAAGGGATTGAGTGACCTTGACAGCATGACTGCAAATCCTTGAAGATTGAGTATATCAGCAATTTTGGTTAGGGACTTTCTAAGCATCAGACTTGACAAACTCACAGGTTTATGTAATTTCAACTTGTGCTTTTTCTAAAAACACAGAGTTTGTGACTGAACTCCAGGTGTGTTGTGAACACCTGGCTCCATCCACTTTATTTTGGATCCCAACATTAAAAGTATTGTTGATAGCTCTTCCACTTTCCAAATATTTCTTGCTGAAAGACTAATAAGTAATCTCCATTTCTAACTAGAAGGCTATAGCTTTCATGTTAAGATTCTGCTTCAGTGTAATATAGTGGTAATTTTTAGGTAAATATTACTCTGCGTAGAGGACATTAGTTAAACTACAAGATGGCAGAGCAGAAAGATGTGTGCTCATCTTCTCCCTCGAGAACACCAAAATTGCAACTACCTGCTGAACAAGCATCAACAGGAAGATATTTGAACCCACCCTAAAAAGATACCCCACACTTAAGGACAAAGGAGAAGCAAAATGATATAGTAGAAGGGGCACAATCACATTAAAATCAAACCCAATTCCAACAGCAGACTCTAGGAGGCCAAAAAAAACATTATCCATGCCAAGACCCAGGGAAAAGGAGGAATGATCCACACAAGAGACTGAGCCACACTTGCCTTTGAGAGATTGAGGGTCTCCTGTGGAGGCATGGTCAGCAGTGGCCTGCCTCAGAGACCGGAGCACTGGCAGCAGCAGTCCTATGAGGCATGGTTTGTGGCATAAGTCCTCTTGGAGGATGTCACTATTAGCCTGACCATAGAGCTGCTGTGTGGGCAACTCACAAACTAGAGAACCAGTTATAACAAAGAAGTTCTTGTACTATTGTAAAGGTTCTAGGCTCCACATCAGATTTCCCATAAGGAGTTGGGAATGCCCAGGGGACCTGAATTGAAGGTCAGTGGGATTTGATTGCAAAACTTCCAGAGGACTGGGAAAACAGACTCTTGGAGGGCACAAACAAAATCTTGTGGCCAGCAGACTCAGGAGAAAGGAGCAGTGACCCCTAAAGACACTGAGTCAGACCTGCCTGTGAGTGTTTGAGAGTCTCCAGCAGAAGCATGGGCTGACTGGCCTGCTGCAGGGTCAGAGGCACTGACAGCAACAGACCTGGGAGGAGCAACATGTTGGCATAAGTTCTCTTGGAGGAGGTTGCTGTGTGTGCTACCATAGAATCTATAGCCCTATCATAGACACAGCAAACTCCAAGATAGGACTGCCTCAGGACAAATTGCAAGGCAAGGGCACAGCCCCACCCATCAGCAGAAAATTTGATTAAAGATTCACTGAACATTGCCCTGTCCACCAGAGCAAGATCCAGGTTTCCCCACAGCCAGTCCCTCATGTCAGGAAGCTTGCACAAGCTTCTTACCCTCATCCACCAGATGGCAGACAAAAGAAATAAGAACATTAACCCCATGGCTTTGAGAAGGAAAATCACAATCACAGAAAACTAGCCAAAATGATCATATGTAACTCAAAGAAACAATGAGCCATGCCACACAGGGCCACCCAAGATGAATGGGTCATGGTGGAAAGTTCTGACAAAACGTGGGTCACTAAAGAAAGGAATGGCAAACCATTTCAGCATTCTTGCCTTGAGAACCCATGAGCAGTATAAAAAGGTAAAAATGTATGACACTGGAAGATGAGCCCTCCAGGTCATTAGATGTCCAATATGATACTGGGAAAGGGCAGAAAAATAGCTCCAGAAAGAATGAGGAGGGTGTGTCAAAGAGGAAATGACACCCAGATATGGATGTGTCTAGTGGTGAAAGTAAATTCCATGCTGGAAAATAAATACTGCTGTAGGAACTTGGGATGGTCAGATCCATGAATCAAGGTAAATTGGATGTAGTCGAAGAGGAGATGGTAAGAATGAACATCAAATTTAAGGAATCAATGCACTAAGATGGATGGGAATGGGAGAATTTAATTCAGATGACCATTATATCTACTACTGTGGGCAAGAATCCCTTAGAAAAAAATGGAGTAAACCTTGAGTTAACAAAAGAGGCTGAAATGCAGTACTTGGATGCAATCTCAAAAACGACAAAATGGTGTGGGTTTGTTTCCAAGGCAAACCATTCAACATCACAGTAATCCAAGTCTATGCCTCAACCATGAATGCTGAAGAAGCTGAAGTCAAATGGTTCAATAAAGACCTAAAAGAACTTCTAGAACTAACACCCAAAATAGATGTCCTTTTCATTATAGGGGACTGGAATGCAAAAGTAGTAACAGGGAAGTTTGGCTTTGAATTGCCAAATGAAGCAGAGCAAAGGCCAACAGAGTTTTGCCAAGAGAACACACTGCTCATAGCAAACAGACCCTTCCAACAAAACAAGGGACACCTCTACACATGGACATCACCAGATGGTCAATAATGAAATCAGATTGATTATATTCTTTGCCACAGAAGTTGGTAAAGCTCTGTACAGTCAGAAAGAAAAGACTGGGTGCTGACCGTTTCTCAGATCATGAGCTCCTTATTGCAAAATTCAGACTTAGACTGAAGAAGATAGGGAAAACCACTAGACCATTCAGGTATGACCTAAATGAAATCCCTTATGATTATATAGTGTGTGCTCAGTTGCTTCAGTAATATCTGACTTTTTATGGACTGTAGCCTGCCAGGCTCCTCTGTCCAAGGGATTCCTCAGGGAAGAATACTGGAGTGGATTGCTTTGTCCTCCTCCGGGTTATCTTCTCATCCCAGGGACTGAATCCACATCTCTATGATTTCTGCATTGGCAGGTGGGTTCTTTAGCATTAGTGTCACATGGGAAGCCCAGGATTGCACAGTGGAAATGACAAATAGATAGCTGGATTAAATATGATAGAGTGCCTGAAGAACTATGGGGAGAAGTCCATAGCATTGTATAGGAAGTGGTAAGCAAAACCATCCCAAAGAAAAAGAAATGCAAGAAAACAAAGTTGTTGTCTGAAGAGGCCTTACAAATAGCT
This sequence comes from Muntiacus reevesi, assembly GCF_963930625.1. Lineage (NCBI taxonomy): Eukaryota > Metazoa > Chordata > Mammalia > Artiodactyla > Cervidae > Muntiacus > Muntiacus reevesi. Next base: position 36,169,563 of record NC_089261.1, on the reverse strand, counting down.
GAGAAAAGAAGAGAGGCAAAAGGCAAAGGAGAAAGGGAAAGATATACCCAAATGAACTCAGAGTTCAAAAGAATAACAAAGGAAAGATAAGAAAGTCTTCTTAAGTGAACAATGCACAAATTAGAGGAAAACAGAATGAGAAGACTAGAGGTTACTTTAAAAAAAAATGGAGATATCAAGGGAACATTTCATTCAGAGATGGGCACAAAAAAAGACAGAAATGGTAAGGACCTAACAGAAGCAGAATATGTTAAGAAGAGGTGGCAAGAATACACAAGAACTGTACAAGAAAGGTGTTAATAACCTGGATAAATATGTTGGTGTGGCCACTCTCTTAGAACCAAGCATCCTGGAATGTGAAGTCAGGTGGGACATAGGAAGCATTAGTGTGGACAAAACTAATGGAGGTAATGGAATTCCAGGTGAGCTATATCAAATCCAAAAAGGCGCTGCTGCTAAAGTGCTGCACTCAATATGTCAGCAAATGAGGAAAACTCAGCGGTGGCCACAAGACTGGAAAAGGTCAGTTTTCATTCCAATTCCAAAGAAGAGCAATGCCAAAGAATGTTCAAACTATTGTACAATTGTGCTCATTTCACATGCTAGCAAAATTGTGGTCAAAATCCTTCAAGTTAGACTTCACGAGTAGTTGAACTAAGAACCTCCAGATGTACAAGCTGGATTTAGAAAAAGCAGAGAAACCAGAAATCAAATTGCCAACATCTGCTGGATCATTTGAAAAAACAAGGGAATTCTAGAAAAACATCTACTTCTGCTTCATTGACTACTCCTTTGACTGACTACAGTCTTTGACTGTGTGGATCCCAATAAACAGTGAAGAATTCTTAAAGAGATGGGGATACCAAAACACCTTACCTGCATCATGAGAAACTTGTATCCAGGTCAAGAAGCATAAGTTAGAATTGGACATGGAACAGCAGACTGGTGAAAAATTGGGAAAAGAATGCATCAATGTTGTATATTGTCACCCTGCTTGTTTAACTTATATGCATAGTATATCATGCAAAAGGCTGAATGAATCCCAAGCTGGAATCAATAATCTCAGATATACAGATGATACCACTTTAATGGCAGAAAGTGAGCAGGAAGTAAAGAGTGTCTTGATGACAGTGAAAGAGGAGAGTGAAAAGGTTGGCTTAAAATTCAACATTCAGAAAAAAAAGATCATAGCATCTGGTCCCATCACTTCATGGCAGATAGGTGGGGAAACAGTGGAAACAGTGACAGACTTTAGTTTGGGGGGCTCCAAAATCACTGCAGATGGTGACTGCATCCATGAAATTAAAAGGCTCTTGCTTCTTGAAAGAAAAGCTATGACCAACCTAGACAGCATATTAAAAAGCAGAGGCATTACTCTGCCAACAAAAGTCCATCTCATCAAAGCTAGGTTTTTCCAGTAGTCATGTATGGATGTGGGAGCTAGACCCCGAAGAATCAATGATTTTGAACTGTGGTTTTGGAGAAGACTCTTGAGAGTCCCTTGGACTGCAAGGAGATCCAACCAGTCCATCCTAAAGGAAATCAGTCCTGAATATTCATTGGAAGGACTGATGTTGAAGCTGAAACTCCAATACTTTGGCCACCTGATGCGAAGAACTGAGTCATTTGAAAAGACCTTGATGCTGGGAAAGATTGAAGGCAGGAGGAGAAGGGGACAACAGAGGTTGAGATGGTTGGATGGCATCACCGACTTGATGGACATGAGTTTGAGTAAGCTCCGGGAGTTAGTGATGGACGGGGAAGCCTGGCATGCTGCAGTTCACGGGGTCACAAAGAGTCAGACACAACTGAGTGACAGATCTGAATAATCTGAATACCCTGTCATTGGAAGGACTGGTACTGAACTGAAGCCCCAACTGGCTTTCTGATACTAAGAACTGATTCATTGGAAGAAAACCCTGGTGCTGGGAAATATTGAGGGTGGAAGAAGAAGTGGACAAAAGAGGATGAGATTGTTGGATGGCATCACTGACTGTATGGAAATGGGTTTGAGTAAGCTCTGGGAGTTGGTGAAGGGAGGCCTGGCATGCTGCAGTCCATGAGGTCACAAAGAGTTGGACACAAATGAGTAACTGAACTGAACTGATATGATATAGCATATTATATAATATAGCATATTATAATGCTATAAAATGCTATATTACTATAGCAAATATAAATCTGACTAAATTAAATATTATTTGAAAAAAATGAATGGATTCACCTAATATTTCTCATTTTAATGCATTAATCTACAGTTGAATTTATGTTTTTATTGTTTTCTACATATTTAATTGAAGAAATATTAATATTTATTAAACTTCAGATCAATAGTGAAACAATGTCAGTGCGCCATTAAAATGCTTTCAAACTGAAATCTAATGTTGATTTAAAGTATAAGATAGAGTAAATAAAGGAGGAATTAGAGACATCAGAAACCTAATGTGTTTGTATCTGAGTGGTAAAATTCTGTATTGTATATGGAGTGTGTGTGTGTGTGTGTGTGTGTGTGTGTGTGTGTGTGTGTGTTTGTATGTGTGAGTGAGTGCATTTGTCTTTTATCAAGGTATTGTTACTTGATATGTAAGACAAATTGTTTTATATGATCAAAGGAGGTGCATTGTAAAACATTGGGTAATTAGTGACAAAAATTCACTTTGCTGTTTGGATCACCACTCTGTGTCAACTGAACTCTTTTTTTCTGATTTTTTTTGTCAATAGAATCTTTGTTTAGATTAACCATTTTATAACAGCATAAATACAAAATGATAAATTTTGCAGTGTAATTTGTTTTTTGTTTTTTAGAGAGTTAGTGTTTTACTTTGTTGGAATTTTTATTCTGTTGGAATTTTCAAGCCCAGGAGATAGCATCTCAAGCAACCCTGGGAGAACTACATTGAGGAGGTGGGGGAGGAATCAGATTATATAGAAGTTTTCAATAAAGGGTGTGTAATCTGAATATCAAAAGTTTTTGTGTGTGTGTGGATAAAGAAAACCAGATATCCAATGTCAAGCAATTTATCACTTTTCTATATATGAGAATATGTAAGAGTTTGAGTTCACTGAAATAATTCCTTTCATGTGCATCTCAGCTATCTGGGATGCACATCCTGAGTTCCAATGGAAACTTATCTCCTTGGTCCGAGGCTGTAGTGTAAAATTGTATAAACTATGCTCAATGTTTGTGTGCTTAGTCATTCAGTTGTGTCCGATTCTTTGCAACTCCGTGGGCTGCAGAATGCCAAGCTTCCCTGTCCTTTACCATCTCCGCGAGCTTCTTGTTCAAACTCGTGTTCATTGAGTCGGTGATGCCATCCAACTACCTCATCCTCTGTTGTCCCCTTCTCCTCCTGCCTTCAATACTTCCCAGCATCAAGATCTTTTCTAATGAGTTGGCTCTTCGCATCGGGTGGCCAAATTGGAGCTTCAGCTTCAGCATCAATCCTTCTAATGAATATTCAGGGTTGATCTCCTTTAGGATTGACTGGCTTGTTCTTGCAGTCCAAGGGACCCTCAAGAGTCTTCTCCAACATCACAGTTCAAAGGTATCAATTTGTAATTATATAAGTGTTTATATTTTAGTCAAACTTGTTTTTTCTTTATTATTTCATTAGGTGTTTTAAGTTGTTACAAATTTTAGAATCATATTGCTAATATTTATTATAAAAAAGTGAAATAGAATTTGTGATAACAAATATCATTTTTCCCTTGTAAAGTAGAGAGCATTGTATAAGAGACCATTGAATAAGATGTTAGTTTTAGTGTTTCTTTTCTAATAGATATTCTTTATCAGTTTGAGGATATACATTTAATTCATACCTTGGTGATAGTTCCATATTGATTGGTTGATAAATTTTGCATTTTCTGCAGCTTTTGGAAGGATCACTTTTTGCCCCCTTGATTTACTGGTTAATGTCATAAATTACATTATTTTTCAATGCTAAGACAAATTTTTATTGCAGAGATAAACCCACTAGGTCACAACATGGAGCTTTTTATGTATTGCTGGATTTTATTAATATGTTATTAATGATGCTGACATCTTTATTTATAAGGGATGATGACCTGTAATTTATTTCTTCTAGTGCCTGAGTCATGCTACATTGGCTTTGGTCTTTGCAAATAAACTGAGAATTTCCCCTTTTTTTCTATTATTCAAAAATTGTATGTAAAATCAGTATTAGTTTTTCTATGAATACTTAAAAGGTAACCAGTGAATCCACCTGGAATTGGAACTTTCTTCACAAGGAGTCATTCTTATTACTCAGTCATAAAAAAGAATGAAATAATACCATTTGTAGCAGCATGAATGTATTTAGAGATTATCCTACTAAGTGAATTAAGTCACACAGCAGAAGAAGAAATACCATATTATCTCACTTATATGTAGAATCTAAAAATGATATGATGAACTTATTTACAAAACAGAAACAGGCTCACAAATATAGAAAACACATTTATGGTTTAAAGGGGATGGGAGGGATAAATTAGCAGTTCAGGATTAGCAGATACACAACACCATACATAAAAGAGCTAAACAACAAGGTCCCACTGTATATCACCTATCCTGTAATGGTCTTTAGTGAAAAAGAATCTACCCATCTATATCTGAATCATTTTACTGTACACCAGAAACAGGACATTGTAAATCTAATATATTTCAATTAAAAATAAACGTCATTTTTTCTTTTTGGTTAGGCTTTTGTTTGTTTGATTTTAATCTTAAAAGCAAATGAATTTGCTGGAAATATGACTATTTCAATTTATTCCTATGTTAGTGCTGTATGTTTTTCAAGGAAATTGCCTATTTTTGTTGTTCTTAAGGTTCTTTTCTTATCCTTTCTTGCATATAGTTTCTCTAGTAAGATTTCTTCCTGAATTTGTCATGTTGAAAACTGGTTTTCTTTTGTTTCTTGAGTAGTTCTTTTAGGAGTTTATGAATTTTAGTAATCTTTTTAAAGAACTATCATTTTGCTTTATTAATTTTTCCTTTTTTATATTTCATTGATTGGAATTCCTATTGTTTATTTTCTCTTTTCTAACTTCTCTGGGTTTAAATTTGCTTTTTCATTATTTTCAAGTTTGAAAATCTCAACTCACTCCAGTATTCCTGCCTGAAAAATCCCATTGGCAGAGGAATCTGGCAGGTTGCAGTCCATTTGGTAGCAAAGAGTAGGACATGACTAAGTGACTAACACTTTCACTTTTACTTCACTATGCTGGAGAATTTATATCATAAATTTTGGGGTTTTTTAAATATGAAAATTAGGTTTACAACTAAAATTTTCCCTGTAAGCACTGATTTACTGCACCTTGTAATTTTGATTTGTGTTTAAATTTCTGTTCAGTTTGAAATAACTTTTATATTTCCTTGTAATTTTTTCTTTTGATTTACGTAAAAGATATGGTTAATTTCCAAATATTTGTGGATTTTCCAGATACTTACTGTGATTGATTCCTGATTTAATTCTGTTGTGCTCAGAGAACATGTTCTATAAGATTTCAGTCTTGTAAAATTTATTCAGAATTATTTAGTGGCCAAGAATATGATCTATGAAAATCCTTTAATTCTTTTAGACATTTTCTCATTTATTTAAATTTTCTATCATTATGGATATTGGCATTGAGGATTTTCTTTTCCCTATTACTTTATTTAATATTATGATGTGTTTTGCTTTTCATCTGAATAATATTCATCTCAAAGTCCACTTTGTCTAAGATTTACATAATCACCCAGCATTCTTGTGTTTACTATTAAAGAATATATTAGTTTATAATTGAAAACAGCTTACAAAAATGCCTGACATATAGCCAGTGATAAGTAAGTAGGAAAATGACCCTATAATTTCCAGTGATAACTTTTATCCCATATACACCAGTTTATATATTATCCCCTTCACATGCTGTTGTGCCTCACAGAAGTCATTCACCTTGTATAAAATGCATTCCCTAAGTCAACTTTTATCTGTCTTGCTAATTTTTCTATAGTATTTCTTCTCTCCACAATATTTCTTAAAAAGTGGACTTTCCTTTCTCTAAGCTCCTGTAACCCCTATTATCTCTCTTTCACCCATACTTGTCATTTTCTGCCTATGATGAATTTAGGACTTATGTTTCTTTTTGCTCATCATTAGATTATACAGTCTACTCTCTGTATCCACAGGTTCTGTATTCTTAAATTCAACCAGCCACAACTTGAAAAATACTTTTTAAAAATTTAGAAAGTTCAAAAAAGCTTGAATTTTCTTCACATCAGCAACATACTGTACTTTTAACTATTTGCATAATATTTACATTACATTAGGCATTTATAGCATAATAATATAGAGATGATTTAAAGTTTATAGAAAAATGTGAGTAGGTTATATACAAATGTTATCCTATTTCATATAAGCAATTTGAGCATCCATGGATTTTTACATCTGTAGAGTATGGGGTATTGGAACCAATCCCCATGAACACCGAGAGATGACTGTACTCACTTTACTCTTTCTCATAGCAGCAACTGCTTATGCAACATTTTTTGTTGTTGCTTTGCTTTTTGACTCAGTTACATTTAGCACTTCTACGAATTGCCTTTGGTATATGGAGAAAGAAATAGAGAAGCAATAGAGCAAGAAAATGGCAATGTGTAACCAAAATCAAAGAGATGATAGCAGCACATTTCTCCACCAAGACCAGTTGAGTGGTGCAGGAGTTATTTTAATCTCCTTCATAGTTTTACCTATACCTATTTGCAACAATGTTGGTGAAATAAGATAGATGCAGAATCATGACATGGAAAATATGGAGGTTTTTTTTTTTTTACAACTAGTCCATTTTTTATTATTCTAGTCAATGTTTTTGATGACAGTGATGGTGATGGTGGTGGTGATGTTGAGGAGAAGGATGCTCTACACATATGTAAGATGTGTCTTGAAGTTTGTATATGCTTCATATACATACTAATTCTTTAATCCTCGTAACAATCCTAACATTTAGTTACTGTCATTCCCTTTTCCACAGAAGAAAATTGAGAGTGAAGTAGGAAATAAGAAGCCCAAGAACTCTTAGGTCTTAGAAGTCAGTCACCTTTTGAACCATAGTGGTTTAAACTCCGGAGTACACATGCATGTGTAGCATTCATCTTTCTTTGATTTGTCACAAATAGAGCAGCAGCATCTCTAACCCTCTAAATCTTCAGAAGTGAGATAAAGAGGCTGATGGAAAAGTTCTGATTTGTCCTGTTAACCTACCAAATGCCTTCACTATGTCTGTATAAAGTGATGAAGTGTTAGCCCTTGGTAACTGCTACAGGCACAATTTCCTTAAATAAAAGAGTAGATAAATAACCAATGTAAATGCCATTTATTCATTAAAATTCTAACCACAAAATATCTACTCATTATCTCAATGGCTAATATACTCTAGCGTGTTCATATATATCATAAAACATAATAAAATGGATAATGGATATAGTCTGCTTAATAATATTGCTGCAATTTGAATTTCTACTTAATGACATGAATAGAAGCACATTTCTCTGAATAAAATAGTAAAATGTCAGATTATGGCTCAACAAAGAACTGAGTTATTATATAAAGGAAATTTAATGAATCATCCAAAGTAGCATATAACATTTTTTTCACATTTGTTTTCTATTTGAATTATATCTTCCATTTCCAAGAACAAAGTTAGCATATCTGATATCTCTCAACATAGCTTTCCACTAGAATGGTTATAAGATATATTTTAGCAAATTACTATTTAGAGATAATAGCTCAGGATTTTGTCATGATAAGACTCTTCCACACATTTTAAAGTGAGCTATTAATAAGTCAAAATGTAAAATAAAAAATTTTCTCCTCTAGTCTTTAACAATGAAAATGTCCTATAGGTTTGTAATATGAAAATCTCCAACAAAACAACTCTCCTAAAATGCCAGTCTAATGTAATGCAAGTTAGAGTTATTGCACGTTAAAAAACAAAAACAAAATGATCACAAATTTCAAGTACTCTAACCCAGGGCATACTTCATTCTGTTTATGTCTTAAGTGGAACATTAAATGCATATCTGCAAAAGAAATCCATAGCATTCATTCTAAGCAAAGGCATTTTCTGGAAAGCATTATAAAATTTAGTGAAACCTATTGCTGTGAAGTCACCCAGAATGAAATGGCAACTTCGAAATTTTTTATGAATTTTGTATTGTGAAGCCTGACTAATGTTATGGGAAATTTTCCCTAGCATCTGCCTTTCCCTCTGTGTTCCTTCTCTCTCCAAGAAGTGGTCAGAGCACCTCAGGATTTCAGGAATAAGATAACTCACTAAATTATTGATATAATTCATTTAAAATTTTAAGAATAAACATTTGTTGGTACCCACGAAAACATAGCTTGTACAAACGTATATTTCTGTTTTAAGATCTAGTCATGAATAATATCTTTCTTTGAAGTCTATGTTAAATAAGTTATGTAGGAATCAGCAATAAAGTGCACTTCTAATTATTATTTTGAGCATAGTTACTTGTGATTTGGAAAAACAAAGATTAATAAACCTCAAGGTATGTCTGAAATGATAAATATGCACATACTTATAGTCATAAAAAGTGTTGAATTGAATTAACTGTCAGCTATGTTTTAGTTATTTTGTATGAATACATATCTTTCAAATATATCTATCAGATATTCAGAAATATATGACAAAGACTTTGGGAAAATTGTTATTTTAATTGTTATTTTAACTGTCTCAGTGCATATACTTCAATGAATTTTTCTTCATGCTGTTTTATTGCATTTGCTATGTCAAAGATCAAATGGATGGAGATAAAAATGAAAAGGAGATGGCTTTCTTTCCAAAACTATTAATAAGAAGATTCAAGCTGTTAGTAGAAGAGCAAATATAATTTTCAAAATTCAATCTTAGTCAACATTGCTGCATAGTTAAGGAAGTGGGTTTTATAGTGATCCTGAAAATGATAATGTTAAAAAGACACTGTTTATTTAATTTTCATGCAGGGTTGACCATGCAAAATTCTGGGCTCTATGAATCACAAGCTGGAATCAAGATTGCTGGGAGAAATATCAACAACCTCGGATATGCAGGTGATACCACTCTAATGTCAGAAAGTGAAGAGGAACTTGAGGGTGAATGAATAGAGTGAGGATGCTAACTTGAAACTCAACATTAGAAAAACTACAACCATGGCATCCAGTCAAATCAATTCATGGCAAATAGAAGGGGAAAAAATGGAAGCCGTGACAGATTTTGCTTCTTGGGATCCAAAATCACTGCAGATGCTGAATGCATCCATGAAATTAACACACTTGTTTCTTGGAAGGAAAGTTATAACAAATACAGAAGTGAAGTGAAAAGTCATTCAGTTGTGTCTGACTCTTTGCGACTCCATGGACTATACAGCCCATGGAATTCTCCAGGCCAGAGTATCAGAGTGGGCAGCTGTTCCCTTCTCCAGGGGATCTTCCCAACCCAGGAATTGAACCCAGGAGACATCATTTTGTCTACAGAGGTCTGTATAGTCAAAGTTATGGTTTTTCCAGTAGTCAAGCAGGGATGTGAGAGCTGGACCATAAAGAAGGCTGAGCACCAGAGTTGATGATTTCAAACTGTGGTGCTGGAGAAGGTGCAGTCCTCTGGACTGCAAGGAGATCAAACCAGTCAATCTTAAGGGAAATCAATCCTGAATATTCATTGGAAAGACTGATGCTGAAGCTGAAACTCCAATATTTTGGTTACCAGATATGAAGAATTGACTCGTTGGAAAAGTCTTTGATGCTGGAAAAGATTGAAAGAAAAAGGAAAAGGCAGTAGAGGATGAAATGGTTAGATAAGTATCACCAACTCAGATAAATGTAAATCTGAGCAATTTCTGAGAGATAGTGAAGGACAGGGAAACCTGGCATTCTGCAGTTCATGGGGTTGCAAAGAGATAGGCAGGACCTGGTGTCTGAACAACGATGACATTTAAATTGAGTCTGTTTTTTTCCCCTCATTTTTCAACAATACTTACATAATTTCTTTTACCCACATTGCCAAAGTGGTAAGCATATTTTGGAAGATATTGGAAAAAATATTTTTATTGTATTTTATGTATCTTTATTTTCATTGTTCTATTAAAATAAGGATGGTTTATGTTTTACATCAAAATAATTGACTCTAGCTTTTTTACTTATTAAAAAGCATTCATTTTATCACTATACATAGTTGTATTTTTTAACCTGAAACTAATATAATTATATCTTAATAAAAAAGGCAAAGAAAAGCATGAATCCAAAACTTAATGAAAAAATCTGCTTCTATAATTTTTCCAGAAGGTCTCTGGAAAAATTTTGATTCAAATTACATAGTTTTGCTCTGGTTCTAGATTAAGACCTTCATCTAGTAGAAGCAAATGTTTCATGATTTGCCGTCATAGGTTCTCATTAGAAAATATATATCTAGAATGAACACTATATCAATAAAAATATTTCCCAACATTACTTGTGTGTTTTATCAACACATGATTAACCAAATAAATTGCAATCATAATATTATTAAGCAATTAAATATTAATATGTATATAAAATCAGCCCCTTTCCTCTTAACAGTATTTCAGTTATTTAGAAGCTTAACCAAATAAGAACCAAACTTTACCTAAATTAAAATTTCATGCCCCTTTACTAGATACTTTATACACTTAACCTATCTCCTAGAAACTATCAGATAGTACATCATTTCCATTTCTGTGCTTTTTGCTCCTCTCTTTCTAGTCAATGGTCTCATTGCTTTTGGTGATTGAATTTCTTTTATACCATATCTCTTCCTTACAGAATCCATATTCAATTTGGAATGTACCATTTCCACTTTGTTTCCTGGACAAGACTCCACTATGAAAAGTTTTAACCAATCAGAACCACTGAAGGTAAAAATATTGGAGTCTACTCTGGTGTCAGTGTGTATTTAACAGGAGTGGGAACAACAATGATTTCCCAAGTGTGGGAGACCAATCTTTAATTTCAACTGGTCTGACTCCTCACCTATACAGGAGACTTGTAATGTGTTGCTTTGTGTGTAACCTAATGTATGACTTAAATGAAAGCAGAAATAATGTTTTAAAAATAGTAATTCCTGAATTGCCAAAACTGTAATAATTTCTATCACACAGAAAAACTCAAATTTATTTATTTAAAATATATTTCATTAGTCAAAAATAAAAAAAAAAATAACTCTCAGAGGCTCCTGTATCATTAAATAAATACTGCTGTCCACATTTGCAAATGTAGTATGGCTGTGTGCATGCTCAGTTGTTCAGCGATGTCCAGCTCTTTGGGACTCCATGAACTGTAGCTCTCCAGGCTCCTCTGCCCATGTTATTTTCCAGGCAGCTATACTGGACTGTGTGGCCATTTCCTGCTCCAGAGGATCTTTCTGACCCAGGAGCTGAGTCTGCATCTCTTTTACTGGCAGGTGGATTCTTTACCACTGAGCTACCTGCTAATTCTCTGGAAAAGTTAAAAAAAAAGAAAAAAAAAAGCTAGTAAATAATGATAATGTTCTTGAATATATACATTCTATCTGAGATGAACAATAGAATTTCATATTTGGTATAACTATATCAATTGCCAAAATATTAATTTTATCTCCTATTTAATTGTTTATATATTGCAATATTGGTCTTCAAATACTATTTTTATCATCACCTTATAATTTTGCAAAAATATGAAGCCCCTTACACATTTTTAAATTGACATCTATTATTTGTCATTGTAAGTTTAATAGTTGCAAAGGCTATTTTCTAACCTATTTTGCATTGTATATTTGGATTAAGTATGCTTTTTTCTTGAAATTTTTTGAAGCTGCTGATTTATCTTATCGAAATTATAAATTATGTCATGGTGCTATTTAATTCGCAAAGAAAGCCCTTATTGTCAAGCAAATCAGCTAAGTCAGACTAAGTTTCAGTCATGAGAAAAATTCTGAACTCATTTTCAATTCAACTAAGCCTGCTGATAGATATCCCCTAGACAACAGTCTCACTTTGAGGCTTTTATTCTATTGTAACCCTTACCTTGAATTTGTAGCCTGAATGAAATAAGTCACACCTCAGACACAAATCCTTTTTTAAAATGCAAATATTCTTTCACAGGAGAGATTTTAACCCAGAAGTTTCAACATGGAAACTGTGTCTAAGACAGGAAGCTCCTGGATGGCAGAGGGGAACTTCTCTTCTGAAAAGTGGGAGGATGACTATTGTAAGAGAGGGAAAAGGGGAAAGAAAACAGGAAGCGTGGTGTGTTCTCAGTCTGGCCATGCTTAGGAAACTGTACTTTTGAAAGCTGAGAAGCTGATACATGTCAGGAAGCATTTAAGGGAGGCTTCCTGTGGGCTGTTTTGGATCTGTCATGAATCCTCTGTTCCTTATTAATTCCTGAACATTCAGGAATTGAGAGCAGAGGCAAGCCTTTCCGGGACTGAGGAATGCAGGCATTTTCTTCGTTAGTTTTTCAATATGGTGATAAATACCCTCCTCCTTCTTATGAACCATACATTAAAAGCAATTGTTTACAACTCTCTCTCTTTAATAGGGATTGCCTATGTTTTGTAAATCTGGAATTTTAGTATTTATCTTTGCTGAGAATAACTACCTTGTAAGACAGTATATATGCCCACACCATGTTGATTAAAACACCTTTGCTCCATCAGAGCTTGGGTCCCTGTGTCTTTCTTTCTTTCTTTGTCTCTTTCTCTTTCTCTCTCTCTATTTTTGGCTGATTCCCTGGAGTGTTGAAGGCTGGCTGTGTAACCCAGGGAATATTAGCCTCTTTTCCTTCTTTCATTTTCTCATCCTTGACTCCGGACCACCAGGTTCCGATCCATTAAAGGACCAACAGATACAGATTCTCTTAAAATTACTTGTGGTTGTGTCACAATATGAGTGTACCTCAGTGCTTTTGCAAGACTAAATTTAATGGTCCTTGCACCTTATAACATTTTCAGTATATGCTTTATTTGACAGTACCAAGAGAAATTCTATTTGTTAAATGACTGTCTTTTAATATTGTATTCTATTTTCCTATGAAATATAATTATGCCTCATATTTAGAAAGCTAAAGTGACAATTTAGCTCTTGCCATTTAGATAACTAAGAAATTTGCTTGACTACCTTTTCTAATTATCATACTAACTCTAACATACCAATTATCATCCCAATTTAAAACTAGGATTTGAATTCAAATTTGCTTAATCTCAGCAAATCTCTAAATCTATATTATTCTTGAAGTAATTTATTTTTAAAGAAATGCATTTAAAGTAAACCATAAATTAAATTAAACCATTAACTTAATTAATGGTTTCAGTTCAGTTCAGTTCAGTTCAGTTGCTCAGTCGTGTCCAACTCTTTGTGACCCCATGAATCACAGCACGCCAGGCCTCCCTGTCCATCACCAACTCCCAGAGTTAACTCAAACTCATGTCCATCGAGTCGGTGATGCCATCCAGCCATCTCATCCTCTGTCGTCCCCTTCTTCTGCCCCCAATCCCTCCCAGCATCAGGGTCTTTTCCAATGAGTCAACTCTTTGCATGAGGTGGGCAAAGTATTGGAGTTTCAGCTTCAGCAACAACAATGGTTTACTTTAATTGTATCGGGCTTCTCTGGTGGCTCAGATGACGAGAATCTGCCTGCAGTTCAGGAGACCTAGGTTCAATCCCTGTGTAGGGAAGATTCCGGAAATGGTGACCCACTCCAGTATTCTTGCCTGGAGAATTCCACGGACAGAGGAGCTTGGTGGGCTACAGTCCATGGGGTTGTAAAGAGTCAGCCACAACTGAGTGACTAGCCTTTCACTTTTTCACTTTCATTAATTTAATTTAAATATAATTGAAAATCTTAATTTATATAATTATATACATTTATTCTTCAAAATTAAATTTTAATTAAAATGCATGTGACGATAAACACATTTTTTCCAAAATTTTAAATCTTCAGGATTTGAAGATGTCATATTAAAGAAACCCTACATTTGAGTTATAAATGGATTAGAAATATTTTATATTTTTATTGAATATTTTGTGGTTTTAAAGACAGTCATCATATATTCTTATTTATAATTTTGCATCTAAACTTAGATTACATTTAACCATGATACAGTAAAAAATAGGATTGTCCAACTTTTCAGTTGCTGTATGGATGAAAGATATAGAAATAAAGCATACTGGACAGTGGGTGCTAGTAGATTAAAAAATACCTTCAAAACAAAACAAAAGCCTAGCTTTAATATTTTACTTGTAAAATCTCCTACAATAACTAATTTCAAGTTACTAAATGAGTTGTTGAGTATTTGCACACCATTATATAGTAACTCCATTATATATATGTATTTTATATATTATATATATGGTATAATATATATAGTATATATTATATATATTATATAGTAACTCCATTATATAGCAGCATCACCTTAGTGATGCAATTGACCTATATGACTTTAAACATTCCAGTGAAAGTAAAATCTTATAATAATAAAGCAAAAAAGGGGTGCATTTTTAGTACTAATCTCTGTTTTTAACATAATTTAATTATAAATTTATAAAAGTGAGTTGTAACAATTACTGTGTTTAGCAACCAAGTTTTAAAATTCCTGAAATTGTAATTATCTGTTAAAGCCATAATAATATTTCTCCTCTCATCTGTCTGGGGAACATAAATCTATTTGCCTGCTAAGAATAGTTCATATATTCTAGGTGAGCAGAATAAAACATGGGTGGATGTGGATGAAAGATACAAATATATTCCTGAGTTGAGGCTGATAAACATGGGATTAGCACCTAAAGTTAGACTGAGGTGAGAACTTCACTGTTAAGTCCCTTTGATGACATACCCTTTAAATGAATAGTTGTTGATATAAGACAATGTATTATTGTGAAGCTAGTAACATCGGAAAATAACTAAAATCAATGACAATTCTTGCTCATGCAATTACATAAGAAAGGGAAAGAAAGGCAGACATAAAACTTATTCTGCTTGCAGATAGTGTGATCATCTATGCAGAAAACCTGAAAAAAAATGAACAATTCTTAGAGTTGATAAGTGGTTACAGCAAGATACAATGTTAATATATGAAAGTCAATTGCTTTCCTATATGCTAATAATGAACAAGTAGAATTTGAAATGTAAAACTCAATACCATATGCAACAGCACCCATAAATATTAAACTCTTACCCATCAAATTTACCAATATATGTACAAAATTGATATAAAGACAACTGCAAACCTTTGATGAGCAGAATCACAAGACTAAATAAATGGAGAGAGATTCCATGTTCACGGATGTGCTCAGTCTCTCAGTCATGTTTGACTCTTTGGAGGCCACCAGGCACCTCTATCTGTGGGAATTCTCAAGGCAAGGATACTGGGAGTGGGTTGCCATGCCCTCCTCCAGGGGATCTTCCCAATGTAGCTGGATTTTTTAAAGGCTTATACAGTCAAGATGTCAATTCCTGTCAATATAATCTACAGATTCAATGCAATCTTAGTCAAAATTCTGGCAATATATTTTATGTATATTGACAGCTGATTCTAAAGTCTATATTAAGAAGCAAAAGACTCAGAATAGCCTATATAATGTTAAAAGAGAAGAGCAAGTTTGAAACAGTCACATGACTTCAAAACTTACTATACAGTTACAGTAATCAAGCTGATATGTATTGACAGTAGTCAAGCTATTTCAAATCCTGAAAGATGGTGCTGTGAAAGTGCTGCAGTCAATATGCCAGCAAATTTGGAAAACTAGGCAGTGGTCACAGGACTGGAAAAGGTAAGTTTTCATTCCAATACCAAAGAAAGGCAATCCCCCAAAATGCTCACACTACCACATAATTGCACTCATCTCACACGCTATTAAAGTAATGCTCAAAATTCTCCAAGGCAGGCTTCAGCAATACGTGAACCATGAACTTCCAGGTGTTCAAGCTGGTTTTAGAAAAGGCAGAAGAACCAGAGATCAAATTGCCAACATCCGCTGGATCACTGAAAAAGCAAGAGAGTTCCAGAAAAACATCTATTTCTGCTTTACTGACTATGCCAAAACCTTCAACTGTGTAGATCACAATAAACTGTGGAAAATTCTGAAAGAGAAGGGAATACAAGGCCACCTGACTCTTGAGAAACCTATATGCAGGTCAGGAAGCAACAGTTAGAACTGGACATGGAACAACAGACTGGTTCCAAATAGGAAAAGTAGTATGTCAAGGCTATATATTGTCACCCAGTTTATTTAACTTATATGCAGAGTACATCATGAGAAATGCTGGGCTGGAAGAAGCACAATCTGGAATCAAGATTGCTGGGAGAAATAGCAATAACCTCAGATATGCAGATGATACCACCCTATGGCAGAAACTGAAGAGGAACTAAAAAGCCTCTTGATGAAAGTGAAAGAGGAGAGTGAAAAAGTTGGCTTAAATTTCACCATTCAGAAAACTAAGATCATGGCATCTGGTCCCATCACTTCATGGGAAATAGGTGGGGAAACAGTGTCAGCATTTATTTTTGGGGGCTCCAAAATCACTGCAGATGGTGACTGCAGTCATGAAATTAAGACACTTACTCCTTGGAAGTAAAGTTATGACCAAGATAGCATATTAAAAAGCAGAGACATTACTTTGCCAACAAAGGTCCATCTATTCAAGGCTATGGTTTTTCCAGTGGTCTTGAATGGATGTGAGAGTTGGACTGTGAAGAAAGCTGAGTGCCGAAAAATTGATGCTTTTGAAATGTGGTGTTGGGACTCTTGAGAGTCCCTTGGACTGCAAGGAGATCCAGCCAGTCCATCCTGAAGGAGATCAGTCCTGGGTGTTTGTTGGAAAGACTGATGTTGAAGCTGAAACTCCAGTACTTTGGCCACCTCATGTGAAGAGTTGACTCATTGGAAAAGACTCTGATGCTAGAAGGCATTGGGGGCAGGAGGAGAAGGGGACGACAGAGGATGAGATGTGTGGATGGCATCACTGACTCGATGGACATGAGTTTGAATAAACTCCAGGAGTTGGTGATGGACAGGGGGGCCTGGCATGCTGTGATTCATGGGGTCGCAAAGAGTCGGACACAACTGAGCTACTGAACTGAACTGAGTAGATTAACAGATCAATGGAACAGAATAGAGAGCCCATAAGTAATCCCTGGTAAACACAGTAACTGACTTCTGTCAAAGGAACAAGGGCAATACAGTGAAGGAAAGAATGCTTTATTCCCTGAAATTTGTGAATTTTCTTGTTTATGTCTAATGTCATCCCATTGATAAATAAATAGACAGATCCTATATCCCATTTACATTTCAAATCTACTGAGACTTACTGTGTGGCCTAAAATATAGTGTATTCTGGGAAACATTCTGTGTACACTTAAGAATGTGTAGCTGTCGTTGAGTATTCTGTATACATCTATTGAACTCTTCAAGTTCTTTGTTTTCTTATTTATATTCTATTCAGTTGTTCTACCTTTATTGAAGATGGCATATTGAATGGGAGACAAAGGATGGGGGGATGGGCTATTGAGAATGTACTATTATATATTATTTCCTTCAATTTTTCTTCATATCTTTTGCTGACAGATACATTTATGTTCAAAATCGTTATATTTTCTTGCTGTATTGAACATTTTATGATCTTATAGTCTTGTAAACTTTTGAGTTAAAGTTGTTCTTGTCTGATATTTGCATAGCCATTCCTTTTCTCTTGTGGTTACTATTGGTGTGCAGTATCTTTTTCTGTTTACATTTAAAATCATTGCTGATAAGATAATAATACTTCTGCCATTTTGCTGTTTTTCCATGCGTCTTTAGTAATGTTTGCCTTTCTTTTCCCGCATTATTGTGTTCTTTTCTGCCTAGTTGATTTTTTGTTGTAAAAATGCTTACTTTTCTTTTTTATTTTCTTTTGTGTATTGTATAACTATTTTCTTTCTGGGATTACATTTTCCATCCTCAAGTTACAACATTTAAGTTGAATTTATAGCTGTTTACTTTTAGTAACACACACAAACTCTGTCCTTTTATAGCTCTAGCCCCAACCCCATTCCTCTCAGTTGTTGATATCGCAAAATTTGATCTTTACAATGTGTGCCTCAAAATACAAATTAATAATTATTTAAAATCATTAATCTCTTAAATTGCATGGAATACAAAATATAGAGTTACAAACCAAAGTTGAAATAATATCAACTTTTAGATGAATATTTTTTAATGTATCGGTTTCTCACATTATATAGAAAACAAAAGGTGGAGTGACATACCACGTCTACATTGTTACTACCTTTTGCAATTGTAAATGTATATGTTTACTGAGATATTTGTTTCTTCATAAGGATTCAAATTACTGTCTAATGTTTTTTAATTTCAGCTGATAGGACTCCCTTCAACATTTCTTTTAAGGGCAGTCTAATGAAAAAAAGATTCTTTGAGATTCTGCTCATCAGAAATTTCCCTCCTTTGGAAGGATAGATATACAGTTCTTGCTTGACAGTTTTATTTTATTTCTAACATTTTGCATGTTACCCAACTACCTTCGGCTTCCAATGTTTCTAATGAGAAATCTGCTGATAATCTTGTTAGGGTTTTTCAATTTTGCAGCTTTCAAATTTCTCTTCTTTTTGGCTTTTGAAATTTGTTTATGATGTATCTCTGTATAGGTCCCTATAAGTTCATCTCACTTGGAGTTTGTTGAAATTTCTGAATGCTTATATTCATATCTTTATAAAACTGGGGAAGTTTTAAGCCATTATTTCTTCAAACATTTTCTTTGCTCCTTTCTGTATTTTCTGAATGTGCTCCTTTTCCTGAGAATTTCTGGTGACTTTTCAATTTCTCCTATGTGTTTTGTTCCCCTTGTCTTTTTTCTTTCATTACATTTTATTGGAGTGTCATTACTTTGCAATGTTGTATTAGCTTCTGGGGTACAGCAAAATGCATCAGTTATATATGTACATATATCCACTCTTTTCCAGATTTCCTTCCAATGTAGGTCACCACAGATTACTGACTAGGATTCTGTGTACTAAACAGTAGGTTTTAACTATCTGTTTTATATGTAGCAGTGTGTATATCTAAATCCCAACCTCCCAATTCATCCTGCCTCCCCCTTCCCAATTTAGTAATCATAAGTTTCTACCCTACATCTGTGACTATATTTCTGCTTTGCCAATTAGTTCATCTGTACTATTTTTCTAGATTCCACATATAAGTGGAATATTTGTTTTTATCTTTTTGATTTAATTCCATCTGCGTGACAATCTCTAGTTCCATCCATGTCTCTGCAAATGGCACTATTGTGTTCCATTTTGATTAATATTCCATAATATACAAGTACTATATCTTCTTTACCCATTCCTCTGCTATGGACATTTAGGTTGCTTTCATGTCTTGTTTATTGTTAGGAGTGCTCCAATGAACATCAGAGTGCATGCATACTTCTGAATTATAATTTTCTCTGAATAAATGCCTAGGAATGGGTTTACAGGGTCATATCTTAGTTCTATCACTAGTTTCTTAAGGAGCTTCCATATTGTTCTCCATAGTGGCTTTACCAAAATTTACATTCTCACTGACAGTGTAGGAGGGTTCCTTTTCATCCACACCCTCTCCATCATTATTATTTGAGGACTGTTTCATGATGGCCATTCTGACTGGTGTGAAGAGATAACTTCATTATAGTTTTCTTTGCATTTCTCTAACAATTAGGATGTTGAGCATCTTTTAATGTGTTTGCTGGCCATCTGTGTGTCATCTTTGGACAAATGTATGCTTAGATCTTCAGCCCACTTTTTGATTGGTGGTTTGTTCTTTCATATTGAGCTACATGAACTGTTTGTGTATTTTGGAAATTAAACCCTTATTGGTTTCATTTGCAAAGATATTATCCCATTCTAAGGGTGATATTTCTGTTTTCTTCATAGCTTCCTTTGCTGTGCAAAAGGTTTAAAGTTTAATTAGGTCCCATTTGTTTTTATTTTCATCACTTTAAGAGGTGGTCCAAAAAAGATCATGCTGTGATTTACTTTTAAGAGTGTTCTGCCTATGATTTCCTCTAAGAGTTTTATAGTGTATGGCCTTATATTTATGTCTTTGTTCAATTTTGACTATATTTTTGTGTATGGTGTTACGGAGTGCTCTAATTTCGCATATAGTTGTCCAGTTTTCCAAGCCACACTATTGAAGAGACTGTCTTTTCTCCATTGAGATTCTTGCCTCCTTTGCCGTAGATTAATTGACCATAGATACATGGGCTTATGTCTGGATTTTCTAACTTCTTTCATGAATCTATATTTCTGTTTTTGTGCTAGTATCATACCATCATGATTACTGTAGGTTTGTAGTATAGTCTAAAGTCAGAAAGCTCATTCCTTCAGTTCCATTTTTCTTTCTCAAGATTTCTTTGGCTATTTGAGGTCTTTTGTGTTTCCATACAAATTTTAATTTTTTTTTTGGTTCTAATTCTGTGAAAAATTACATTGGTAACATGATAGGGATTGCATTGAATCTGCAGATTGCTTTGTGTAGTCTACTTATTTTCATGATATTGACTCTTTCAATCCAAGAACATGATATATCTCTCCATCTGTTTGTGTTTTCCTTAATTTCTTTCATTAACATCTTATAGTTTTCCACATACGATCTTTAGGTAGGCTTTTTCCTAGGTATTTTGTTCTTTTTGTTGTGACAGTAAATGGGATTACAACCTTAATTTCTGTTTCTGATCTTTTGTTATTAGTGTATATAAATTCAAGATATTTCTGTGTATTAATTTTGTATCCTGTAACTTTATTAAATTTATTGACTAGGTCTAGTAGCTTTCTGGTGGTATCTCTAGGAATTTTTAATGGACAAGCAGTGACATTTTTGCTTCTTTATCAATTTGGACTCATTTTATTTCTTTTCCTTCTCTCATTGTTGTAACTAGGATTTCCAAAACTAAGTTGAATAATAGTGGTGACAGTAGACATCCTTGTCTTGTTCCTGATCTTAGAGGAAATGTTTTAGTTTTTCACCATTGAAAATTGTATTTCCTGTTGGTTTGTTATATACAGCCTTTATTATATTGAGGTAGTTTCCCTAAGGGCTTCCCTGGTGACTCAGGGGTAAAGAATCTGCCTGTGAGTGCAGAGGATGAAGGTTTGATCCCTGGGTCATGAAGATCCCCTGGAGAAGGAAATGGCAACCAACTCTAGTTATTCTTGCCTAGGAAATCCCAGGAACAGAGGGGCATGGTGAGCTCCATGTGTTTACAAAAGAGTCAGACATGACTCAGTGACTCAACAATAACAACAGTTTCACTTGATATCCATTTCCTAAAGAATTTTTATCATTAATGGGTGTTGAATTTTATAAAAATCTTTATCTTATCTATTAAGATGATAATATGGCTTTTATTCTTCACTTTGTTAATATTTTGCAGCACATTGTTTAATTTGTGTATATTGAAGAATCCTTGCATTCTGGTATAAAACCCACTTGATCATTGTGTATGATCCTTTTAATGTGTTGTTGGATTCTTTTGTTGGTACTTTGTTGAAAATTTTTGCACCTATGTTCATCTGCATTCCATGGTAATGATCTATGGTTTTCTTTTTGTGTGCATGTTATCATAGGTTTTCATATCAAGTTGACCTTGTAAAAGGAGCTTGGGAGTTTTTCTTCCTCTGTCAGATTTTGGAAGAATGTGAGAAGAATAGGTGTTATTTTTCTCTAAATATTTGATTGAATTTGTCCATCTGGTCCTGGACTTTTCTTTGTAGGAAGATTTTAATCACAATTTCAATTTCATAACTTATTGATTGGTAAATCCATATATTCTATTTCTTTCTGGTTCACTTTGAAAGGTTGTATCTTTCTAAGAATTTTCCCATTTCTTTCAGGTTGTCCATTTTATTGGCATATAATTGCTGGTGGTATTCTCTTATGATCCTTTGTATTTCTGTACTGTCAGTTGTAACTTCTCGCTTTTCATTTCTAACTTTACTGATTTGACGTCTCACCCCCCCCTTTTTTTTTCTTGTTGAAACTGACAAATAGCTTCTCACTTTGCTTATCTTCCCAAAGAAGCAGCTTTCGGTTTCATTGATCTTTGCTATCATTTTCTTTGCTTCCATTCATTTATGTTGGCCCTAATTTCTATGATTCCTTTCCTTCTACTAACTTTGGGTTTTTTATTCTTATTGTTGTTTTCATTCTTTTTCTTTTTTCCTGTATACATAAAGACAGGTTGTTTATTTGAGGTTTCTCTTATTCAGGAGGTAGGATTGTATTGCTAAAAAATTCCCTTTTCAGTTCAGTTCTGTTCAGTTGCTTAGTCGTGTCCGACTCTTTGTGATCCCATGGACTGCAGCATGCCGGGCATCCCTGTCCATCACCAACTCCTGGAGTTTACTCAAACTCATGTCCATTGAGCCAGTAATGCCATCCAACCATCTCATTCTCTGTCGTCGGTTTCTCCTCCCACCTCCAATCTTTCCCAGCATCAGGGTCTTTTCAAATGAGTCAGTTCTTCACATCAGGTGGCCAAAGTATTGGAGTTTCAGCTTCAACATCAGTCCTTCCAATGAACACCCAGGACCAATCTCCTTTAGGATGAACTGGTTGGATCTCCTTGCAGTCCAAGGGACCCTCAAGAGTCTTCTTCAACTCCACAGTTCAAAAGCATCAATTCTTCCATGCTCAGCTTTCTTTATAGTTCAACTCTCACATTCACACATGACTACTGGATAAACCATAGCCTTGACTAGACAGACCTTTGTTGGCAGAGTAATGTGTCTTCTTTTTAACATGCTATCTAGGTTGGTCATAACTTTCCTTCCAAAGAACAAGCATCTTTTAATTTCATGGCCACAGTCACCATCTACAGTGATTTTGGAGCCCAAGAAAATAAAGTCTGCCACTGTTTCCACTGTTTCCACATCTATTTGCCATGAAGTGATGGAACCATGATCTTAGTTTTCTGAATGTTGAGTTTTAAACCAGCATTTTCACTCTCCTTATCCACTTTCATCAAGAGGCTCTTTAGTTCTTTGCTTTCTGCCATAAGGGTGGTGTCATCTGCACATCAGAGGTTATTGATAATTCTCCTGGCAATCTTGATTCCAGCTTGTGTTTCATCCAACCCAGCATTTCTCATGATGTACTCTGCACATAAGTTAAATAAGCAGGGTGACAATATAATACCTTTAAATACCCCTTTTCTATTTGGAACCAGTCTATTCTTCCATGCCCAGCTTTAACTGTTGCTTCCTGGCCTGATACTGATTTCTCAAGAGGCAGGTCAGGTGGTCTGGTTTTCCCATCTCTTTCAGAATTTCCCACAGTTTTCTGTTATCCACACAGTCAAAGGCTTTGACATAGTCAATCAGGAGAAGTAGATGTTTTTCTGGAACTCTTGCTTTTTCGATGATCCAGTGAATGCTGGCAATTTGATCTCTGGTTTCTCTGCCTTTTCTAAAACCAGCTTGAACATCTGGAAGATCACGTTTCACATATTGTTGAAGACTGGCTTGGAGAATTTTGAGTGTTACTTTACTAGTGTCTGAGATGAGTGCAATTGTGTGGTAGTTTGAACGTTCTTTGGCATTGTCTTTCTTAGGGATTGGAATGAAAACTGACCTTTTCCAGTCCTGTGGTCTTGGTGAGTTTTCCACATTTGCTGGAGTATTGAGTGTAGCACTTTCACAGCATCGTCTTTTAGTGCTTGAAATAGCTCAATTGGAATTCCATCACTTCCATTAGATTTGTTTGCAGTCATGCTTCCTAAGGCCCACTTGACATCACATTACAGAAAGTCTGGCTCTAGGTGAGTGATCACACCATCATGATTATCTGCTTGAACGTCTTTTTTGTTCAGTTCTTCTGTGTATTCTTGCCACTTCTTCTTAATATCTTTTGCTTCTGTTAGGTCCACACCCTTTCAGTTCTTTATTGTGCCTATTTTGCATGAAATGTTCCTTTGGTATCTCTAATTTTCTTGAAGAGATCTCTAGTCTTTCCCATTCTATTGTTTTCCTCTATTTCTTTGCATTGATCACTGAGGAGAGCTTTCTTATCTCTCCTTGTAATTCTTTGGAATTCTGTATTTAAATGGGTATATCTTTCCTTTTCTCCTTTGCCTTTCACTTCTATTCTTTTCATAGCTGTTTGTAAGGCTTCCTCAAACAAGCATTTTGCCTTTTTGCATTTTTTTTCCCTTGGGGATGTTCTTGATTACTGCCTTCTGTACAATGTCATAAATGCTGTCCATAGTTCTCAGGCACTCTGTCCCTCAGATCTAATCCCTTGAATCTATTTGTCACTTCCACTGTATAGTAATAAGCAGTTTCATTTAGATCTTACCTGAATGGTCTAGTGGTTTTCCTTATTTTCTTCAATTTAAGTCTGAATTAAGTCTTATCCTTTTCCATCAGAGCTTAGACAGACTGAAAACCACAGTCACAGAAAACTAACCAATCTGATCACATGGGCCACACCCTTGTCTAACTCAATGAAACTATGACCCATGCCATGTACAGCCCCCCAAGATGGACGGGTCATGGTGGTGATTTCTGACAAAACGTGGTCCACTGATGAAGGGAATGGCAAACCACTTTAGTATTCTTGCCATGAGAACCCCATGAACAGTATGAAAAGGCAAACAACAGTACACTGAAAGATGAACTCCCCAGGTCAGTAGGGCCCAATATGCTACTGGAGATCAGTGGAGAACTAACTCCAGAAAGAATGAAGAGATGGAGCCAAAGCAAAAAGAACACCCAGTTGTGAATGTGACTGGTAATGGAAGTAAAGTCCGATGGTGTAAAGAATAATACTGCATAGGAACCTAGAATGTTAGGTCCATGAATCAAGGCAAATTGGAAGTGGTCAACCAGGAGATGGCAAGAGTGAACATTGACATTTTATAGATCAGCTAACTAAAATGGACTGAAATGGGTGAATTTAACTCAGATGACCATTATATCTACTACTGTGGGCAAGAATACTTTAGAAGAAATGGAGTAGCCATCATAGTCAGCAAAAGAATCTTAAATTCAATGCTTGGATGCGATCTCAAAAATTACAGAATGATCTCTGTTCGTTTCCAAGGCAAATGATGCAAAATCAGAGTAATCCAAGTCTATGCCCCGACCAATAATGCTGAAGAGATTGAAATTGAACAATTCTGTGAAGGCCTACAAGACCTTGCAGAACTAACACCCCCCAAAAGGTGTCCTTTTCATTATAGGGGACTGGAATGCAAAAGTAGGAAGTAAAGAAATGCCTGGAATAAAGGCAAATTTGGCCTTGGAGTACAGAATGAAACAGGTCAAAGGCTGATAGAGTTTTGCCAAGAGAACACACTGGTCATATCAAACACCCTCTTCCAACAACACAAGAGAAGACTCTACACATGGACATCACCAGATGGTCAATATCGAAATCAGATTGATTATATTCTTTGCAGTCAAAGATGGAGAAACTCTATACAGTCAGCAAAAACAATACTGGGAGCTGATTGTGGCTCAGATCATTTACTCCCATTGCTAAATTCAGACTTCTACTTCAGTTCAGTCGCTCAGTCGTGTCCGACTCTTTGTGACCCCATGAATCACAGCATGCCAGGCCTCCCTGTCCATCACAAACTCCCACCCCGCTACAAACTCATCAGAAGAATGTCCATGAGGTGATTATGCCTTTCTTGGAAAATTAACATAAAACTTCTCACTATATTCTCCAAGTTGATGGACACATGGTTTCAAGGGCTTGAGCCCACTCTGATCTTATTTGCCTGGTAAGGCAATGTGCTGTGCTTAGTCATTCAGTCCTTCCGACTCCCTGCGACCCCATCAACTGTAGCCCACCAGCTTCCTCTGTCTATGGGGATTCTCCAGGCAAGAATACTGGAGTCAGTTGCCATGCTCTCCTTTGTCGAGACCAGCTCGACAAGCAGGGCTTCTGAAAGCGCGATATGGTGAGAGAATGAGAAATGAGACACAAGAATTCAGAGAAAAGTGAGGATCAGGGGACCAACACCGCTCCAAGATGAAGGTGCCGAAAGTGAATCCAAGCCAGCTTTATTATACTTTCAGCCATAAATGAAAGAATATGCGGAGAGTTAAGCTATAACTTATGTGGCCTTCAGGACCAAAGAACAAAATGATCATTAATGATTGAGTAATTAAAAAACAGTAATCAATAATGAATCAGTAACTAAGACTAATATTCTTATCCATAGATTTTCTACCAGATACGTAAAACATGTGACTCAGACACCAGCTGAGAAACAGTCTGGGGTAGGTTTTCCAACCCAAGATCATATCTTGTTTTCAAGTTTATGAATTGTTCCCTCTGGACTTGTTCGAAGAGTCTGATGCATCCAGTTTATCAGTAATTATAAATTTCTTTTGCGGCCCTTGCCAGGACCTGCTTTTCTTTTATTCTTCCTGTCCCTTACACTCCT
Source organism: Muntiacus reevesi (assembly GCF_963930625.1). Lineage (NCBI taxonomy): Eukaryota > Metazoa > Chordata > Mammalia > Artiodactyla > Cervidae > Muntiacus > Muntiacus reevesi. Next base: position 36,143,113 of record NC_089261.1, on the reverse strand, counting down.
CCAAGGGATCTTCCCAACCCACGGATCAAAGCCAGGTCTCCTGCATTGCAAGCGGATTATTTACCATCTGAGCCATCAGGGAAGCATGGCAAAGTGATAAAGCTATCCTTTGCTACCTCACCCAAAACTCTGTGCCTGAATTTGGCTCAGCACCTATGTACAGAGAAGCTGAGTTTTGGGCGTAAAATATAACAACAGTAGCTGCTTGCTTCTTCACCCTTTGTGATCAGAAGGAGCAACCAGCAATTGAAGGATAACTCTTCATTATTTAAAGGCAGAATCCTTTTCCTCACCCTGACTCCTACATTGCAGTGTGCTCCAGAAAATTGTTCAGCACTACCTCCCACTGGGCTAAGAGATGGGGGAGAGGTAGCTGCTACCAAGTTAATATTTGAGATTGACAAAAATTAACTGCAATTCTCAATCAAGCTTTCCCCTGGAACCTGCAAGCCTTCAATACACCAAGATCTCCAATCGACTTACTGCCGATAGATTATGAAGTACAGTTGTTGTTTAGGTAGAGACACAGGCTCCCAGTGTTTCCTATTCCACAGTCTTCCCTAAATCTTCACATTTTAATGATCTCAACTGGTTTTTTAACAGAAACCTGGGCACCGTGGCTTGGCTAACTTGAAACAAGAACATCATCATAGACTCTAGCTAAGAGCATGTTAAAACAAGTCTGGTGACTATTTTCTCTGCAGTTTTGAAGAAGATTTGTCTGTGTTGGGCAGCTTGCATTCAGAGAGTTTATCCACAGAAATGCAGAGGATGAAAAATTCAAGAAGCAAGGTGATCACCTGTAAAAGTCTAGCTGGAAGTTTCTAGAACTATACACAAGAGGATCACTTGAAGTTACTATGGAATCTGAACACAATTTTTGGGTGGAGTGGATTACCAAAGAAGCAATATCTCAATTGATGCAGGAAACCAAACAAAAAGACAATCCTGACTTGATCCTGGAACAAGCTCCCTGAAAGTAAATGCCACTTTTACTCTTCAATGTCAAACTCAAAGAATAAGCAATATGTTTATGAAAGAACTAATTATGAACTTCTCCATTGCCCTTATCTTTCCTCTCCCTTGTTCTATCCCAGAAGAGTCAGGCACTTTGAGAAGGCAAATAAGGAAGGATGAGAGTGATTCAGTAAGGAAGCTAGACAGACCAAAGTCTTCTAAAATGTTCTGCCTGAAGCAAGCTCCAGTGATGCAAATAGGAGTAACTATAGTTTTATATAAGATTGTAACCTTAAATAAGTGTGACTGAACTCTAAGGACTGATTCAGATCTGTAACTATGTCTTAAGAGTTATTATAAACCATTGTACTTATCAGGAGTGACCAGAGAAAGGTCAGAATCTTCAACTAAGGGAAGAGGAAGAACTTGCTCCATGTTTTGCATTTAGAAGTTAGGTTAAGAGAGAAAACACACACACACACACACACACACACACACACACACACACATTCTGATTATTTACTATGAATTTTTTTCTCAACAAAAAGTGCAAATTTAAATGACAGTATTTTAAAAAGTCAGAGTCTATGTTGCCATACTGTATAACTTATAAATTTTCAGATTAACTGATAGCAGTAAAGAAGAGAAAAGACATTGAACAATGACACTATCAAAAGTAAAAGAAAAATGCTGCATTTATGAACTCTTATCCACAAATCTTGCTAGCTTATGACAGACTGTGTAAAATTGTTCTAATATTTAAATCTTTTAAATGTTCACTTCTCTTGATTTAACTATATGCCACTTCTAAATGTTTACCTATTTCTCTACTTATTTTTTCCCTCAGTTCATAGAAAATTTGGTCTTTTCCATGGTATATGCACATGCATCTGCACATTTAAATGACTGAGACCAAATAATTTAAGTCTGAAGTATACCACAAAAGTAATTTATATTGGAAATATATTGGTAAATTATACATAACATCTTACTGATACAATTATTTTGTGTACTTATCACAATGCACATTTTGTAACATGAATTATAATGCTCTATAGACAAAGAAGCAGAAGTAAAAAGAAAAATAGTATAGAATTTTGGCATGAAGTACTACTGTAAATGTGTATGTGTAGAAATCCTATAGAGCACATTGCTTAACTCAGAAGAACATTATTCTATATATCTTCATTACCTCATTATATTAGCTAACTTCTATGAAATACTCCATACCCAAATGTTATTGGGCAGAAAGGATTGTTTCTATGTTTCCAAAGAAGGAATGTCAGCTACCTGGAGAAAATATTTGCAAGTTTGAAGGGGTCCTTGAGGTTGGAAAGTGTCATTGGTGCTAAACTTTGTCCTGAAAATCATTTAGAATCTCATGTGTCCTATCATGGTGTGGTTATGCTATCATGTTGTTAAAATAAATGATTCCTATCAGCGTCAGTGAGTTCTTACCCGCAGTTCATCTTCTTGGTCCCACCTTCAATGTGTGATGTATAGAACAAGGTTAAATCTGGTCAAGGTTACTAGATAAATGGGCTTTGGAGATGGATAGTGAAGTGGACAATCAGATTTAACAAGTGGAAAATAAAGTACTTCAGGCTTTTGACAACTGAGTGCTGTCCAAATAAATTCTCTAGGTGTTAAACTGTTGGGAGAGCATCATCAACTGAAAACGTAATTTTGTTCTTAAGGTTGCTGCTGTTACCTTCAACTGACACAACTCTATATATTGGTATGCATCCACATCACAGGGAATGCAATGATTCAGAATTGGAATGAAAATCTCAGCATCATTGTATTGCATTTCTTCTACAACCTTCACGGCAATGTGCCTTCCTGTCCAATTAGAAATCTATTTTTCTTAATATATCTAGGGGCCTTAGTGTATCTTGTCTATTTACCTAACAGTTACTGAGTGCTGAATAACTGCACCTAGGGCAAAGATATCATATACTTTCTTGCCATATTATTTCTCTACTCACAAAAAAAGATTTCAGTTTGGATGGATCAGTTTGAAGGACATTCTAGTGCAAATATGAAAAGTTTTAACAAGGCAAGGCTATCAGTGCTTATGAGACTTGTTCCATTAACTCTTTTGCTTTTTATATTATGAAAATGATAATGACTACAGCTACTCATTTAGGGTAATCTCTGTGAAGAAATGTTTTACTTTCACTCTTTAGTATCAAGACCAAGAATTTATGCTAAGATCTGAGAAGGTCTAGAGCATACAGTTTCAGTCCATTCTGTGGTAGGCATCAGGGACAGATTTTTATTATTTTTGTTGTTTCATATTTTTCTTTTTCTTTTTTTCAGCTGACTGTTGGTGAATGTACACCTTTAACACTGAAGTGCTAAGTTATATTACTTCAACTTATTTATTTTTAGCTATGGTAATTATGAATTCAAGAAAGAGAACTTACTGAACCACATTTATGACTCAGCTATTTTTTATTTTGATGTTAAATTTTAGTTCTGGAGTCTCAACTTATAAAGCACTACTTCCCTGGCTTTTCCACTATTTACTCCCACTCATTTGAAGACTATATTGGATGGGAAGGAGGTTAGATCAACATAAGTTTATTCATTTCTATATTTTCTGGTTTATTAACAATTCACATTATCTTTTCAATATGACACTTTAATAACATCCCATCATTGCTTCTATAGTATGCATTTTTATATTGGGACCTCTTCTTCCATAGCTAGTAGAAGCTATTTAACTTCCTTAGCTTTGCTTTAAAGTATAAGTCTCATGATTTTTACACAAATTAGAAAATAACCTCATCTCATTGTTCCAGTAAGTCTTAAAGGATTCAGCACTTTTCATCACCATAGCAACTAGTAGCCTAAACAGGGAGAAGGTTAAATATCTATAAAAGTCTTACTATAATTTCATATATTTGTTTCAGAAGATCTTCTCTCTCATCTTTCCAAATATCAAAAATCACAAGACAGGATGTCAAACATATGGAAAAATACAATATATGTATCTATTGTATTCTATATCTATATATACTTCTTAGAAATTACAGGAACCTAGCAGCATGTATTTTAAATTGGAATTAGAAAAGTAGGTGGAAAATTACACTTCAGGTCATTTCTATTAAATTTAATTTTTTAAAAGAATGAAAAAAATTTAAAGCAAATATTTAAGCTGGGATTTTGTGCCAGGATATTCATTCTCAATTGTTTGAATGATGCAGGATTATTTGCAGGTCAATCAGATTGTCTATTTTAAACTTGGAGATGTGTCAGTATGCAATAGAAGTATAATTTTAAAACAAGGTATGTTTTAGGCATTGCTATTCAGTCAATCATTTTTATGACAAAAATTATAATAAGCTAGGTATGGTGCAAAATCCATCTCTTTTAACAAAGCTAGAAAATCATATTAAATTATACCATCCTCATTACAATCCTAATTCAGTCACTTCACATTACTTTTTGTCCAGATTGATATGTACATTCACAGTCATTGCCAGATTTCCATTACTACCTTTCCGTCATTTATCATTAGTGTAGGAAAGAAAGTCAACGTGATAAGAAATACATAAAGGGAATATAGCAAGTAAAATGAAGTGTTCCAAATAATATTCCTTGCATGTTATGGTGCTTATAAGTTAGGAAAAGAACGTTATTACCTTTTTTGTTTCCTTTCTAATATTATTATAATATTGTTCATATGGCAGACATGCTAATGAGATATTATTAAGCAATGTATAATTATGAACAATTTATAAATTAGCAAAGTCAGTTAAAAGCTAGCCTTTTATCCCAGCTCCCTTCTCAGAGTTCATAGAGATGGGAAAATTACAGAGCTGTGATGAAAGACTCAGGTGAAGTTATACTACAGGAAATTGAGCCTGATCCTACGCTGCTTTCCATTATTGAAGCCCAGATCAAAACGAACCCTTGAAAGGCTAAGATGGAGAAAGATTTTCTATCTAAAAAAGTCAAAGAGACCTGTTAATAATGTAGGCTCTTAGGCATGGTTCACATTATTATCAAGGATGATGGTTCACATCATTATCAAGCATGATGGGCACTCTGTCCTCCAAGTCAGGTACTCTGTCCTTCCATATTTTTAGCTATTAAATCCATTAGGTTATCCTAATAATTGCTGTAAAACTGGCAAGATGGACTTTAAGGAAAAGAGTAAAGTAAGACAGTGAATTACATAGACCCTCTCTTATTGTCTATAAAACTACTGCTTGGATTTTCAGGAAAAACAGCAACAACAGAAACAACATTATACCATGGAAAAGAAAAACATGCAGCTCGGATAGGAATATGATTGGATTATCTCAAATGTCAATATATGTAAATTTAGAGTCATTAGTTGTTTGCATGGGGATTGTAACAGTACTATGTATAACTCAAAATGTAAAATTAATCAGAAGCCTCTAACTTCAGAGGTGAACATGAACCAATGATATGCACCCAGGACATAATAAAAATGTACCAGATATTCAGATCAAAATCCAGTGTGTATCCAAGGCAAGATTTTGGTCAATATTTTTACTGGTGATTAAAAAAACAGAGATATCATCACCATTAAGTATACTCTTATCTTTCAAAATGGAAAAGCAAAACTAACAACACTTTTGAAAAGGAAAGTGTTCCTTATTAAAATCAAGGCATTTTCATCATGTTGAATATGCTTTCTTAATTCTCTTTGCTTCTCCTATATGCCTTGCTCTATGTCTAAAAACTAATCTTCCAGAATCTCTTGCTAGATATTCAAGATGCAGATTAGCTGTTACTGATTTTATGAATTTAGAAGATGTATAAGGCAGAAAGGAAGCTAAGACCATCTGACTGATGTTTTATTCTGTTATTCAGCAAGAAAAACCTATGAGGGCATAGGTATCTCCTTCAGTCAACACCTTCCTGGATGCTTAAGGCAACTGCCAATTCAGGGCGGCGTTTTCATCCTGACTTTCTTATCCCATAACCAATAGGTTCAGTAGTGACCTACTGATTCTTGCTCATTTAACCTTTCCAATTATTATTATTATTTTTTAAATTCTTAGATTAAAGGTCTTTCTGTTTAAAGTATCTGGAATACTTTTGATTTTTGGAAGAAAATCTAACTAATATAAAGCAATAAAAAGTAGAAAATGATGTTAGTCTATTTTGTATGTTCAAACCATTTTTTTTTTTTCCAGCACAAACTATATTTACTGTGAAAGAGAAAGAAGCAATAGACAAAAACACAAAGGAAAAAGTCTTTCTTCAATATTTCAGTCTCATAATTTTCCAGTTATGGTTCAGGATTGGTGTGTCTGCTATGGAACTATTAAATACAGAATGTTTTCCCTTGGTCACTAAGGGAGCAATATGAACAGGGTTTCAACATCACTCTTCCTGTGATCCATTCCCTTGTGATCCAAAAAAGTAAATGAAAGACATCATTAGAAAATATCATAGAAAATAGTGTTAAATATGTACCACTGAAAATTCAACATCCTTTTTTTTTGTTTTTTTGAAAAAGAAAGGAAGCAGAGAAGACTACAGAGAAAGGGGCATTAAGTGTGAACAACTGGAAAATTCTACATTAAAAAAGAAAACATTAACTCACTGATTATAATTGTGAAAAGAAGCATGCATTGTTTATATTGCTTATATAAAACTTTTTATTATCTTATGAAAAAATTAAGTTTATAGAAAGAAATATGATTGCAAAAGCTATTAAACAAGGGCATCATGGAAGGCTGTACTCAGTGATATCATTCAGGTGCAAGCCTATCATCACCATCTTGTTGATCTGTTTCTAATAGTTTGTAAATAATAAAGCATAAAAGGAAGTCTTGTAGAGCCTTGCTATTCATTAAATTTCAGACACTGGTCCTGCAGGAACATTAAGAAAACTCACAACTTTCAATGAATCAGACAGTCTGAAAAGCACTGATTCTTCTACCTACAGTACTCTCCCTAGAATTTTCTTCAGTGTGGGTCTATCTTTCAGTTCAGTTCAGTCACTCAGTCATGTCCAAACTCTTTCTGACCCCATGGACTGTAGCATGCCAGGCTTCTCTGTCCATCACCAACTCCCAAGCTTGCTCAAACTCATGTCCATTGAGTCAGTGAGGCCCTCCAACCATCTCATCTTCTGTCATCTCCTTCTCCTCCTGCTTTCAGTGTTTCCCAGCATCAGGGTCTTTTATAATGAGTCAGTTCTTCGCATCAGGTGGCCAAAGTATTGGAGCTTCAGCATCAGTCCTTTCAATGACTACTCAGGGTTGATTTCCTTTGGCATTGATTGGTTTGGTCTCCTTGCAGTCCAGAGGACTCTCTCAAGAGTCTTCTCCAACACCACAGTTCAAAAGCATCATTTCTCTGAAGGGTATTTGCACTGGAACTAGAGTTCTGAGATGAGAGCTTATTTTCATTCAGCATTTTAAAAGTGTTCTGTTTTGTTTTCTTCTGTTGAGAAATCAGATTCAAAATTACTGTCCATTAAATTTTATTTTCTCAATCGTTTATGTATATAAAGGATATAAAGCATACAGAGTGTGCCTTTGCAGTAGAACTAAACTAGAACCCAGTAACAACAACAACAAAAAACCCTAGAAAATATTTAATGCTTAGAAATTAATCAATACACTCCTATATAATTCATGTGTCAAAGAACAAATCACAGTGGGCTTTAAATAACACTGTGAAATGATGTTAATAAAAAATCTTTCATGTCAAACCTCAACTGATTCAATTAGATAATCTTAATAGAAAGATAATCTCTTTAAAGCATATAATAAAATGACTGAAATAAAATGACTGACTCAGGACTGAAAATCAATGAACCAAGAATTCTCCTTAGAATTAAAAAAAAAAAAATAGCAAATTAAAGTAAAAGTGTGGAAAGAATGAAATAATAGAGTCAATAGAAGAAATTAAAAGAAATACCGTACATAAAGTTGTTAAATGTAAAGTTGCTTTTTGAGCAAAAAAAAAAAAAAAAAAAAAAAAAAAGATAAATCATTAGAAACAATTTGAGAAGTAGATAGAGAAGGTATACCTTAATGAATTAAGAGCACTGATATTTAGAAAGATTACTATAGGACCTAGAATTATTATGGTCTTTCCAGGTGACAGCTGTAAAGAATCTGCCTGCAATGCAGGAGTTGGGAGTTCTACCCTGAGTCAGGAAGAACCCATGGAGAAGGAAATGCAATCTACTCCAGTATTCTTGCCTGAGAAATTCCACGTAAAGAGGACCCTGGAAGGTTATACACGGAGTCGCCAAAGAGTAGGACACAGCTTAGTGAATAAACAAAAATGACAGGATACTATCTTTACAAATGTCACCTCACTTAAGCAAAGGCGGGTATGAGGCAGGGTTTTAACATTCTTGTTTTGTCAACAAAGACGTCGAATTCCACAAAGTTAGTTGATTAGGGTCACAGCCAATTAATCATGGAATTAATGTTCAAATCTGTTACTATCCTAAATCACACATAGAGAAAATGTGCATTTATGGGTCAAAGCCATTTAAAATTTTAAGAGAAACTTTTCCTCAATTTCTCTAACATTGTTAACATCAGTGTGAGTTTTGGAGAAATAAAACTCCCTAAGTGTGTGCAGGGTACCATTGGTGGCATTCATGAACTCCAGCTCCCTCCCTGGGTCACCACACCTTTACCAACAGTCCAAATTGCTTTCAGTTATAGGTTTTGTCAGAGCTGTTGATGGGACATCACTGTCTTTAATGCACCAAGAGAAACAGCTCATTGCAAATCTTCTCTAATATCTATTTCAATAGTTTACAGAGTGAAAGGAACAGCCAAGCAGGAGTGCCAATTATTTTTTATTGGTCTTTCCATCTAACTTTTAGGCTAGAGGGAAAACAACAGGATCTGTAAACACTAAACTCACATTAGAGTTCTGCATTTTCTTCCAATTACTGTTTATTTTCCTGAAATTCTGGTGATTCATATCCCCGTTCTGCACTATTTACCAGTGTCTCTCTCATCACTCTAATTTATTCTCTAACCACCATCCACTGTTCTCATTTTATTTACCTAGTCCAGGTGCTGGGAATGTTACCCTGTTTCTCTGTATTGTGCAGGCAGAGAATGAAATAATAAGCTCAAAGATATTTTCAAATTCACAGCTTCTTCCTTCATGTGAGAGAGGGACTTGCACATGTCTGAACTATGGAGAGATCTAATTTGTATTCCTCTTATGCTGAGCAATTCCCCACAGAGTCCGGAGCAATCAATTGTACATTGTAGCAGTGAGACTAGCCATGCTCCTCCCATGGCTGACATTTCATTGATTATCTCAAGAATGTCCTTGTATCACTTTCTATTCTTGTTGATGAAACATTTGACAAATTGTGTCCCTGTTCTGTGTTTCATTCTTTTTCTCATCCTTTAGATTAGGAATAGGAGATAGTTTAAAATTTTCGTATAATTTACTTCTTTCTTGTTTAAATATTTACCTGTTGTGTGTGACTTTCTTAAACATATTTAGATTAAGTCTAAACTTGTGACAACCCTTTAATGTGGTACAGAATAGAGCATATATTTCAATAATTTAAATTAGGCTTTTGTACTATTAATGCTATAAGCAATTTCTTCACAAGATAATTTATTTCCTCCTTTAATTAGAGCAGGAAAGATTGGTAAATTGGTAACAAAGTGCAATTATCTTTCTGTGGCTTCTCTGAACATCTGTATACAGCTAGATGTTAATGTATCTTATTTAGATTGGAAAGCTTTTTATTTCCCTTGACAATTCCAGTAAGTTAAATACTATTCACATGAACATATGCTATTTTAAGTTAAATGAGAAAATTATTGATTTCATTATAAAAAAGGCTTTAATTTTAATGAGATGGATATAGCTGATGTTCTAAATATTAAATTTATTATTAAATTTTAAAATTTAATTTTATAGAATTTTCTACTATCTCAAATAATTATTTTAATCTTCTAGAATATGTTCTTAAGTTATATGTGAATATTTATTTCAAAATGTTAAGTATCTGTGTATGTGGTCAGCCCATATAATGCATTTGAACACATGGAAAATGCCATTCATTAAATCATTTAATAAAAATTATTGGATAGTATTTTGTGCCAGATACTTACCTAGGTGTTAGTGACAGGGACAATTTAAAGGAACAAAGTAGGTAATTAAATAGGTAACCCCATTAGGGGATTGTAAGCAAAGAAAAAATGTATGGGAGACACCTGTAAGTTAATGATCTCTCAAGAAATCTTCCCAGGTGGTGCCTGTGGTAAAGAACCTGCCTGCCAATGCAGGAGACGTAAGAGACTCAGGTTTGATTCCTGGATCAGGAAGATCCCTGGAGAAAGGCATGGCGACCCACTCTGGTATTCTTGCCTGGAGAATCCCATGGACAGATGAGCCTGGTAGGCTATAGTCCATGGGGCCAAACAGTCGAACACAACTGAAGTGACTTAGCCCGCCCGCCCACCAAGAAAGCAGGATTGCTTAACAACGAATACAAACAGTCTTGCTCAGCAATAAAACCATGCAGTGGAAGCATGAGACATACCCCAAAACGATAGAATAATGTTGTCATGAGACCCTTGTCTTGCCCAGTGAGCTCAGTAAGTTAATGATCCCTAGGACATGCTCTCTGCATACATTAAAAAATAAAAAAATTGGAAAGGCAACATTTCAAAGTGAAAGAACTTCATTGTACTAAGATATGAAATATTATTTCCATAGTGCCATGTCAGTCCTGGCTAGACCTTATAGGGACAAGAAAACTCTCCTGCCCAACCTGGAGGAGGTGCTGATGATGGAAGCTTGATGTCTACTCAAGAATGAGGAAGAAAGTGACCTTTTCTCCCTCTCCACTTTTCCTTTGATTATAAAACTGTATCCCACTAAGTTCTTGGGGCCACTCCCTCTGGCATGCCTGCGTGCGACCCTCACATTCGATGCTAGTAAACCACTTCTTATCTATCACTTCACCTCTCATTGAATTATTTCTGTGCTGAGACATAAAGAACCAGATCTTCTTGGAGCCCCTCAAAATGCCACCTAGCAATTTCACTAGGAATGAAATATTTCCTAGAGAAAATTACAGTTCAACAGTGAAACACATGAGCAAGTAAATATTTTTAATTGTTTTAGTAAATGATTATAACTGTTTCCAAGAAACACAGATACAACCAGATAATTTCACCTAAAATGGTGAAGGGAGTTTGTTTAGGATTAAAAACTGTGTATGCTGTGGAGAATGGGAAGGCAGACATTTTTATCAGGCAACCAACATCAAGGGCATGTAAAGCACACAGTACGGTTTGGGAAAAGGAAGGACTCTCTATTAACTTTCTAGGGTTGCCTTAACAAAGTGCAGCTATCTTGGTGGTTTAAAACAAAAGAAAGGCATTCTCTTACATTTCTGGGCACTTGAAAACTGAAATCATTGCTCACTCTGAAGCTCTAGAGAAGAATCCTTCCTGTGTCCTCTAGCTTCTGGCACTTCTTGGCCTGCAGCTGCATCATGTCCATCTCTGCATCTGACATCACATGACTTTCATCCCTCTGTGTCCTCTCTGTTTATATTTTCCAATATCTTTATCCTTTTAAGGACACCAGTTATTGGATTTGTGGCCTATCCTAATATAATAACACCCAACGTGAATTTGATTATATCACTGAAGACCCTCTTTGCAAATAATGTCACATTCATAGGTACTAGAATTAGGACTTGTGCATATTTTTTTTTTGGGAACACAATCTATCTCATAACGAAATCCCACCAAAGACTTTTTGAAAACAGATTTAAAGCAGCTAATAAAGTATGCTGAGTTTGGATTTCAGGCATTATAGAAATATCAAAGTTTTTAATCCAGGTATCTGCTGAGGTGCTAATGTTTGTTTTAGAATGTTAAATGCTGGAGCTGTGGAAGATAAATTGGAAGGTCGAAACCACAGACTTGAACTAAGAAATTTAGAGAGTCAATTCCTAGGCAGGTTGATAAGAGGTCTGGGGGTCCCCAAGGAGAGAGGGGTCTGGGGTTCTCGAGGAGGAGATAGGGGTCTGGAATTCTGAAAGAGGAGGAAAGGACAAGTGTTTTTTTCCTCTACATTTCTTGGTCTTAGTCACATAAAACCTTGAACTGTCCAAGCTTGGAACTGATGATTACACAACAACTCAGTTTAAACTCTGTACTAAGGATTATATAAAAATAATGTACCCTGCTTGGGGACAGTTTCTGGAAAAAACCTGGCTAATCCTGTTATCTTAAAATGTTAATTATGGGAGTGGCTCTAGTAAGATCTTTACAACCTCCAGACATTCTTTTGATTCATTGTAATAACTAATTTAAAAAAGTACATAGAAAGAAAGAAAGTGAAGTTGCTTAGTTGTGTCTGACTCTTTGCAACCCAATGGACTGTAGCCTACCAGGCTCTTCCATCCATGGAATTTTCTATGAGTACTGGAGTGGGTTGCCGTTTCCTTCTCCAGGGGATCTTCCCAACCCAGGGATCAAACCTGGGTGTCCAGCATTGCAGACAAATATTTTACTATCTGAGCCACCAGTCAATTGATTCATTGTAATAACTAATTAAAAAAGTATGCAACTTCATTGCTAACACTATAAGGGGGCACTCTTTCTGCCCTCTTCTCATGTCTATGTCAGAAGCTTTCTCTCTCTTTTATACTTTAATAAAACCTTATTACACAAAAGTACTGAAGTGATCAAGCCTCGTCTCTGACCCTGGGATTGAATTCTTGACCTCCAGAGGCCAAGAATCCCAGAGTCTTTCGTGGTTCAGCAATAACCTTTCAAAATAACTACCAAAGATTGCCAACAGAGGATAAAAGTAAAAACAATGGCCATTCGTGACTTATGAATTTTCTAAATTCATGCTGGTATGGAGTACAGGGTGCTGGATGGTATATCCTGTTTCAACAACAGAACACAAGAGAAAATAAGATAAGGCAGTTTATTACTCCCAGGTCCTGGAAGAAGCACCTTAAAATGCCTCCAGAAACCATAGGGGGAGGGAAGGTCAAGGCAAAGTGCACATAGGGAGAAAGGCAGTACCTAGGGTTACATGCACTGCACCCCAGGTACATGCCTTTACTAGGAGTAAAGGGTGGAATGTGGATAGAGTACTTGGAGTTCCTGGACTGAGGTCAGAGTGGTCGATTTAAACTAAAAGAGCACTGATGGCTCAGCGGGTAAAGAATCAGCCTGCGATGTGGGAGACCTGGGTTTGATCCCTGGATTGGAAAGATCACCCAGAAAAGGGAATGGCTACCTACTCCAGTATTCTGGTCTGGAGAATTCCATGGACTGTACAGTCCATGGGATTGCAAGGAGTTGGACACCCCTGAGTGGCTTCCACTTTCATGGGGATTTTATCTAACAGTGGCATAAGGTACACTTCTGCTAGTTACTCTGAGCGTTCTTTTTAGGGCAGGTGTTTGTGGGAGGAGCTGGAGTTAGTTTAAGGTTCCTGCAGTCATCTTGGCCAATGAAATGGATGCAGAGGCAGCAATACCATGGGGTAGTTAAGGAAGTTATAAACAGTGATAACATGTATGAGTATTTTTGGAGAGAGAAAAAAGGAGGAAGAAACCTGATGCAAAAATCATGATTGGGTGTAAATCAGTGTTCATAAACAGTGGGAGCAAAAATAAAAGCAAACAGATTTGGAGCAGGGAATATGGAAGAAGAAAATTAATTTAATTTTAATCTTCTACAAGGAAATCTTAAGATTTGGGGAATATATTAATGAAAAAAACTCCTATGGGCAGCTATAAATACTAACCTGTATTTCAGGAAAAGGTTAGATGCTGAAATGATGTCATTAGATGGAAATGATGTCATTAGATTTAAATGATGATTTAGTTCTTGGGGAATCATAATCACTGCTCAATTGTACTGAGGTAGGAGAAGAAAGAGTAATCAAGACCAAAATCTTGGGAAAAATTTGACACTCTGTCAAGTGAGACACTATCATAAATGTCATATATAAAATTATATTTATAATGTTTTTCAGAATTGAACAAGAAGGATACATTCAAATCACTTAGAACTATTGCTGGCACATAAAATTTTTAATAAATATTTGCTAACATTATTACAGGCATTATCATTATTATTGCTCAAGTGAAACATGCTCACTTTCTATAAGTTGGATAAGATTTTAGGTTGTTAGATTATCAATTTTTTTTTTACTTCTTTTCTTAATTCAATATAAGACTCTTTAAATTCATAATGCTTTACAATTTTCAAAATTTCACACATGTGATATCATATAATTCTATAACAACTTCTTTCCCCCTACTCCTATATTGCCCCTCCCTCTTAGGTGATCATATTTTTAATAAAAGTTTTAGAGATATTTTAGATTTAAAAAAAAAAACTGTGGAGGTAATGTAATGTTTTCATATATTTAATGTTTAGTCTCCCTTGTTAAAACTTACATTACTATGGTAACACTGTCACAATTAGTGAATGAATATTATTGCATTACTATTAAGCAAAATTTAAAATTTTTAGATCATTTTCTTACTGTAGTTGTGTTTCCTTTGGCTTCTCCTAACTGTGAGTTTGTCAGACTTTACCTGTTTTTGGTGACTGACCATCGTGAAGGTTGCTGGTCACATATTTTGCTGAATGTCTGCCAATGGGAATTTGTCTGTTGTGCTTCTCACAATTAAACTGAAGTTATGGGGAAAAAAACAAACAAACAAACTGAAGTTATGGGGTGTTGTGGTCCTTTAATGGACGGGAACCTGGTGGTCCGGAGTTGACGATAAGAAAGTGAAAGAGAGAAAGAAGCTAATATTCCCTGGTTTACACAGAGAACCAATAAAACCCTTGAACAGGGCTTGCACCGCTCATGAAGGCACAGGGCGCCCTCTTGAGGGGGTCTTGGAAGCCAGGGCAGGAGAGAAGAAAGAAAGACACCGGGACCCAAGCCTCTGGTGGAGGAAGGGTGCTTTAATGATCTTTCTGTGAGTATATATAGGCTGTTGTACAAGAAATTTCTTTCGACAATGATAAAGGTCAGAAAACCAAAGGTACAGCAACCATTACCAAGGGAACAAGGGATTAATAATGGTTGCAAGGTCAGGAAACAACCCATATCTCAAGAAAGAGGATGGAGGCTAAGCAGTTTTGTCCTAAGGAGAATGTTTACTGAAGTAGATTCATGCCTGTCTCATCCTATGACCTCAGTCCTGGCAGCGGCCTGCCGTTCCACTCGTTCCACTCGTTTCTGTTGCCAGAAACTGAGAAGGAACAGAGGATTTATGAGAAACAGCACGTAGAAATTCTCCTGACATTAAACTTTCCCTGACAATGGGGGTTGGGGGAAAGAGCTCAGAGATGAAGTATTAGTGTCATTTTATCATATCAGGGGCTTATATATTAACTTGATTTTCATTATTGATCTAAACTTTGATCACATGGCTGTGTAGTGTTTGGAAAGTTTCAACTCTCTAAATTACTCTCTATTTTATCCCCTATGAAAACTTCAGAAGAAAGTCACTATGAAAAGTCCACATTTGAGAAGTGGGGAGTTATGCTTTCCCTTCTTCAGAGCAGATTATCTACATAAATTATATGGAATTCCATATGGAATGTTTGTCTTTTCTCCTGCAGTCATCTATTTATTGAATCATTATTTATATCAATATATGGCTTTTTTTTTTTTTTTTGGATGTCTTTACTGTCTGGCACTATTACTTTGTTCCAAACTTGTCTTCTATCTTCCTTCCTCAGTCCCCAAAACAACTATTTCTCAAGGTTGTCTGGATTGTTTTACTGGATAATGGTATTGAAACCAATTCTGAGTGCTGCACGTGCTTATTGCTAAAGGGGTGTCAATACTTCTACACCCACTCAGATGATAGAGCAACAAAGTATGTGTGTATATAACATATCTCTAAATGTTTCTATATGCAATAATTTGTATGATGTGAACATGAGTTTATGTTGATATCTCCACCTGTAATACATTACCACATAGATTATTCTAGCCTCCTCATTTTATCTCTGTAACTTTCAACCCAACGATGAGAAATCTGGTTCCAACTAACCACTCGACATGTGCAGGTTTACTCAATTCCAGTATTCATGTGTAATGGTTTCAGAATTCTTAACCGGAATCCCTGTGGGAAAAAACACTTATCAACTAGAGTACAGTGCAGCTTATTGCATACAATTATTTTGCCTTTAGTCTTACGTATTTTATCCATAGCCAAAGTTACTTAGATTAGTACCTATTCCCATTCTGTCTCAGTGAGGTCAATTTATATATTTGCATACATTTTAATATTTTAAAAAAATGATAAAAATATTTAAACCCAAGTACAATATAGTCATATTTCTTACAAAAAAAGGAAAGGAAGAAAAAATATTTATTAATAATCACTAAGTCTGAATAACTGCAATTATGAGATGATGCCCTTTTCAAAGGCAAAATAGATGCATTTTAATTATCCTTATAAAATGTTCATTTAGTATTATTTTCTAATTGTTTTTTCAGGGTAAATTTTTTTGTAATTATTTTATTTCAGTAGGATTTACCCAGATTATTCATCAAAAATGCAAAGAAGGAAATAGAGACCTAGTATTTATGTTAAAATGTTTACACAATTAAATTTGTAAGGTTTTCTACAACTGAAAATGAAACAACTATCTTGAGAAGAATAAACCAACTTGTGATTTCTTCTAGCAAATTTTATGTATTCCTTGTGTTTCTATATCAGTTATCATTTTGGAAAAACTAAATAAACTATGATTATTCTAGGATTGCATTACCAAAATTAATCAACTAACAGTCATCTGTGTATGAAGATCTGTACTAGTGAAGTGTTAGTCCTATAGTAGGACTGTTAGTTCTATAGTAGTTCTATAGTAAAAAAGGAGAAAAATATACATACTTTATCATTTAATAATGTCTTTAAGATATCATTGGTAATAAGAATACTTTAAAACTGAGTAAAAGAAGATTTTAGGCATTTGGAAACACTGTGAGACTTGTTCCTTTCAGTTCATAAAACTACTCTCCGTCAGTACCTATATTTGACGTAAGACAGTCAGTCAGTTCAGTTGCTCAGTCCTGTCTGACTCTTTGTGATCCCATGAACTGCAGGATGCCAGGCCTCCCTGTCCATCACCAACTCCTGGAGTCCACCCAAACCCATGTCCATTGAGTCGATGATGCCATCCAATCATCTTATACTCTGTCATCCCCTTCTCCTCCTGTCCTCCATCTTTCCCAGCATCAGGGTCTCTTCCAATGAGTCAGCTCTTTGCATCAGGTGGCCAAAGTATTGGAGTTTCATCTTCAGCGTCAGTCCTTCCTATGAACGCCCAGGACTGATCTCCTTTAGGATGGACTGGTTGGATCTCCTTGCAGTCCAAGGGACACTCAAGAGTCTTCAACACCACAGTTCCAAAGCATCAATTTTTCGGTGGTCAGCTTTCTTCACAGTCCAAGTCACATCCATACATAGCCACTGGAAAAACCATAGCCTTGACTAGATGGACCTTTGTTGGCAAAGTAATATCTCTGCTTTTTAATATGCTATCTGTGTTGGTCATAACTTTCCTTCCGAGGAGTAAGCGTCTTTTAATTTCATGGCTATAGTCACAATCTACAGTGATTTTGGAGCCCAGAAAAGTAAATTCTGCCACTGTTCCCACTATTCCCCCATCTATTTGCCATGAAGTGATGGGACCAGATGCCGTGATCTTAGTTTTCTGAAAGTTGAGCTTTAAGCCAACATTTTCACTCTCCTCTTTCACTTTCATCAAGAGGCTTTTTAGTTCTTCTTCACTTTCTGCCATAAGGTTGGTGTCATCTGCATATCTGAGGTTATTGATATTTCTCCCAGCAGTCTTGATTCCAGCTTGTGCTTCTTCCAGCCCAGCGTTTCTCATGATGTACTCTGCATATAAGTTAAATAAGCAGGGTGACAATATACAGCCTTGAAGTACTCCTTTTCCTATTTGGAACCAGTCTGTGTTCCATATCCAGTTCAATCTGTTGCTTCTTGACTTGCATATAGATTTCTCAAGAGACAGGACAGGTGGTCTGGTATTCCCATCTCTTTCAGAATTTTCCATAGTTTACTGTGGTCCACACAGTCAAAGGCTTTGGCATAGTCAATAAGGCAGAAATAGATGTTTTTCTGGAACTCTCTTGCTTTTTTGATGATCCAGTGGATGTTGGCAATTTGACCTCTTGTTCTTCTGCCTTTTCTAATACCAGCTTGAACATCTGGATGTTCATGGTTCACACATTGCTGACATAAAACATAAGACATACTGACAAAAGACAATTGAAGACTTATTCATTACCTGAAAAAAAACAATGTCTAGGTAAGGTACCCAGAAATCAAACTAAGATGCAGTGTGAAAAAAATAATAAATCCATTACTAGAGCTGAGTTCTAGATTTTTCACTAAATTTCTTCTGACCTTGATCCCTTCCCTTAAGTCTTTGTGTTTCCACTTCTTTTTTTAAAAACTGTTTCACTTAGACATACTCTAATGAATTCTCTAATATTAGTATGATATAATTTTCTCTAAAAATTACATATGACATTCTCTATTCCTGTAATCACACTCATGAGCTCATACAAGGTAACATGTTTCCTCAGCATGAAATAACATAGAAAGTAGCTAGAAAAACAAACAAATATAGTTATTTAATTTTAAAATTATTGTCCCTGAAAACCTCTATAAAGGTTAGCTGATGCTGTGAAATAATAATTTTAATTCTGAATATGTACCTGACTATTAATCAAAATCTTATCTACAACCAAGGAAACCTAACAACCCAAATATATTTCACTAGAGTTATTTTTATTTTCTCAGTACAGACACTACTCCATAAAGGTGCTTGGAAATAACAAGTAGAAGTTGCAAAACAATTTAGCATATGGCATCTCAGTAAATCATTGAAAGCTCTGCTCTTGACACAGGGTTTGCTTTAGTCAGCTTTTTACAATTCTGTAGCTTTAAATATTGTGCATTTTCATTCTTCAAATTTCAATTCCATAGAAAATATAAGTACATATTTATAGCCTATTGCTTAGTACCCAAGTTCTTCATCATCTAGCCCATGCCTGCATCTGAAACCTCATGGCTGCTCCTCTGTTGGTTATGTATGCCTCAGCCTTGCAAATGACCCAGAGCTGCCCAAACGAGACTCTCCATCAAATGCTTCACATACTTGTCTTCACATGCACTGTTTCTCCTGAATGTAATGACTCTATATTCATTTCTTTATCTGGGTGATTTCTAAAGATTGAACTGACTCATGTACTTTCTGAATCTCCGCCACTGCTTTGGAGTTTACCTTAGTTATCCTGTTTCTGACCCCAGAGTACAATTTTATGTACAACTCTATGTACTGCACTGCGTATTATTGAATTACAAGGTCTCTCTCCTCTAGTTGTGCTTTCTTTAAAACAAGGGACAATGTTTTATTTTATTTGACATTGTGTGTGTGTGCACTGGTCATTTCTGAGTCTTTGTGACCCCAAGAACTGTTGCCCGACAGGCTACTCTGGAGTAGATTGCCATTTTCTTCTCCAGGGGATCTTCCCAACCCAGGGATTGAACCAACATTATTGTATCTCCTGCATTGGCAGGTGGATTCTTTACGACTAGTGCCACCTGGGAGGCCTATTTGGCATTACCAGCACCTAACCAAATGTGGCAGTCACTCAGTAAACGCCTCTTGACTGAATTGGTGAAAAGCTAGTTTCTTTTAAAATGTGTGTGTGTGTGTGTAGGGGGGGTGGTGGTAACAAAAACTCATCCTAGGCTTATCAATGCAGCCATTTCAGTTCAGTTCAGTTGCTCAGTTGTGTCTGACTCTGCGACCCCGTGAATCGCAGCATGCCAGGCTTCCCTGTCTATCACCCTGTCTATCCCGGAGTCTACCCAAACCCATTTCCAAAAAGTCGGTGATGCCATCCAGCCATCTCATCCTCTGTCGTCCCCTTCTCCTCCTGCCCCCAATCCTTCCCAGCATCAGGGTCTTTTCAAATGAGTCAACTCTTCGCATGAGGTGGCCAAAGTATTGGAGTTTCAGTTTCACCATCAGGCCTTCCAATTAACACCCAGGACTGATCTCCTTTAGGATGGACTGATTGGATCTCCTTGCAGTCCTTGGGACTCTCAAGAGTCTTCTTCAACACCATGGTTCAAAAGCATCAATTCTTCAGCACTCAGCTTTCTTCACCGTCCAACTCTCACATCCATAATGGCCACTGGAAAAACCATAGCCTTGACTAGACAGAACTTTGTGGGCAAAGTAATGTCTCTGCTTTTTCATGTGCTGTCTGGGTTGGTTATAGCTTTTCTTCCAAGGAGCAAGCATCTTTTAATTTCATGGTTGTAGTCACCCTCTGCAGTGATTTTGGAGCCCCCCCAAATGAAGTCTCTCACTGTTTCCATTGTTTCATCTATTTGCCATGAAGTGATGGAACTGGATGCCATGATCTTAGTTTTCTGAATGTTGAGCTTTAAGCCAACATTTTCACTCTCCTCTTTCATTCCCATCAAAAGGCTCTTTAGTTCTTCTTTGCTTTCTGCCATAAGGGTGGTGTCATCTGCATATCTGAGGTTACTGATATTTCTCCTGGCAATCCTGATTCCAGCTTTTGCTCCATCCAGCCCAGAATTTTGCATGAAGCACTCTACATATAAGTTAAATAACCAGGGTGACAATATACAGCCTTGACATACTCCTTTCTCAATTTGGAACCAGTCTGTTGTTCCATGTCTAGTTCTAACTGTTGCTTCCTGACCTGCATACAGATTTCTCAGGAGGAAGGCCAGGTGGTCTGGTATTCCTATCTCTTGAAGAATTTTCCACAGTTTGTTGTGATCCACACAGTCAAAGGCTTTGGCATAGTCAATAAAGCAGAAGTAGATATTTTCCTGGAACTCTCTTGCTCTTTCAATGATTCAGTGAATGTTGGCAATTTGATCTCTGGTCCTCTGCTTTTTCTAAATCCAGCTTGAACAACTGGAAATTCACAGTTCACATACTGTTGCAGTCTGACTTGGAGAATTTTGAGCATTACTTTGCTAGCATGTGAGATGAGTGCAATTGTGTGGTAGTTTGAACATTCTTTAGCATTGCCTTTTTTTTTTTTTTTTGGCATTTTGGCATTGCCTTTCATTCTTTTGGATTAGATACTGTTAATTAACAGGGCAGTTCATCATCAGATATCTTGATCATTTTTGTCCAGAAAAATTTGGGGCTTGTAAAAGCCATCACATTTAGGAAAAATGTAGTTATTTTGTAACTCTGATGTGATCTCTTTTTTTTGAAAAATAAATTATTGGACTATAGGTAATTCACAATATTGTGTTAGTTTTGTTGTTCAGCAAATTGAATCCATTATATATATATATACACACATATACACACACAAACACATATGTCTGCTCATTTTTAGTCTTTTCCTATGTAAGTCATTATAGGATATTAAGTAGAGTTCCATGTATTATACAGTAAGCCCTTATTTGTCATTGTTTTTATATGGTAGTGTGTATGTGTCAACCCCAGTCTCCCAATTTATCCCTCTGCCTGCTTCCCCCCAGTAACCATAATTTTTTTAACATCTATAACTCGATTTCTTTTTTGTAAATAAGTTCATTAGTTACATTCCACATATAAATGGAATTATATATTTGCCTTTCTCTGACTTACTTCATTATGTATGACAATCTTTAAGTCCACCCATGTTGATGCAAATTGCATTATTTTGTTCTTTTTCTTTATTTATTCCTCTACTGATGGACATTTATTGATAGGTTGCTTCCATGTCCTGACTTTTGTAAATAGTACCACTTGACTGTGTTCTCTTAGAACCTGTGTTGATATAAAAAAGAACATATTGATTCCAAATAAGATTGGTTTTCACCTTCTCAGAGCCCAGGGGCACCGTCCATCTGTTTAAGAGAAAAAACAGTATTTTCACAGTGACCAATGAGGCCTCAGTAAACGTCATCACACATCTCTGACCTAGTTTATTCCTACTACTTGAGAAGGGGACAAGAAAGGATGAGATGGTTGGATGGCATCACCAACTCAATGGACTTGATTCTGAGAAAGCTTCGGGAGATGGTGAAGGACAGGGAAGCCTGGTGTGCTACAGTCTATGGGTCGCATGTCAGTCGGACCCCAGTGAGTGAATAATCAACAACAGTAACTGGAGTCACTTATTTCTATACACAGTCACCTTTCCTTTTTTTGCAACAACCAAATGATCTCCTACTTGGCATTCTTATATCTGAAATTAATCTGCAGGACCGGCAGAGAGTTTACTTACTCTCCTTCACATCTTCACTCATATAGCACATTTTCAATGTTCCTTTCATGGTCACATTTGCATTTTAACTTTGCAAATCCCACTCTGCAAATATTCTCTATCTCCTCCTTCTTGCTATATTTTATTCCCAGTAACACATTATGCATTGCATTAATAGCTTGCTATAGACTTTATATAGGTCAGGTCTTTTTTTTTACTGCCTCCTTACTTGTACTAGAATCTAAATTCCATAGTGGCAGATATTTTTATCTGTCACATTCATTGATGGGCCTACTGCTGAGAACAGTGTTGAATACAAACTAGATGTTCAATAAATATACATTACAAGAAAATAATGAGTAGTACTTTGTCTTCATTGAAACTTAATCTCTTTGTAAATTTCAGCAGTTTAAGACAACAATTTTTTTCTACCTTAAGGCTGTTGTCTATGATCATTTGAACAATGATAGACTTTTTAAAATCAGCATTAAGTTAATCCTAAAATTAGAAAACAAGAAATAGCCCAAACAAGGTAAATACAAAATCACTTAAGGAGTTTAGCATGAACATTATGGGAGGGACTTTTAGGAGATGAAAGTTCATGAGGAGACTGAAAAAAATATTTTGATTGGTTTTTAGTTTTGATCTTATAGACAAAAATGAACAGCATTACATTTAAGTTGGTCTTAAATGCAGTGATGTTGTTTGATTGGTACATTAAATATAAATTGGAAGCAACATGGAAAATTATCATAAAGAATAAGATGGGACATGATCACAACTGGCTGATATAGGTGTTTGAGTTTCCTATAGGAGGAATATATTGGGGGACAAACCTATTAGGAAAAGGTAAATGTTAGTTTAAATCATA
Organism: Muntiacus reevesi; assembly: GCF_963930625.1. Lineage (NCBI taxonomy): Eukaryota > Metazoa > Chordata > Mammalia > Artiodactyla > Cervidae > Muntiacus > Muntiacus reevesi. Next base: position 36,119,988 of record NC_089261.1, on the reverse strand, counting down.
TATGCAATACAAACAAGACTAAAATTTGGCAACTGTTGAAGTTGTTGTTGTTGTTGAGTAGCTCAGTCATGTCTGACTCTTTGTGATTCTGTGAACTGCAGCAAATCAGGCTTTCCTGTCCTTCACCATCTCCTGGAGCTTGTTCAAACTCATGTCCATCGAGTCAGTGATGCCATCCAACCAACTCATCCTCTGTTGGCCCCTTCTCCTCCGACCTTCAATCTTTCCCAGCTTCAGTGTCTTTTTCAGTAAGTCAGTTCTTCACATCAGGTGGCCAAAATATTGGAGTTTCAACTTCAACATCAGTCCTTCCAATGGGTATTCAGGACTGATTTCCTTTAGGATTGCCTGGTTTGATCTCCTTGCTGTCCAAGGAACTCTCAAGAGTCTTCTCCAACACCACAGTTTCAAGGCATCAATTCTTTAGTGCTCAGTTTTGTTTATAGTCCAACTCTCACATCCATACATGACTATCGGAAAAATCAAAGCTTTGACTAGATGGGCCATTGTCAGCAAACTGATGTCTCTGCTTTTTAACATGCTATCCAGGTGTGTCATAGCTTTTCTTCCAAGGAGCAAGCATCTTTTAATTTCATGGCTGAGTTATCACCATCTGCAGTGATTTTGGAGCCTAAGAAAATAAAGTCTGTCACTGTTTCCATTGTTTCCTGTCTATTTTCCATGAAGTGATGGGACCAGATGCCATTATCTTTATTTTGTGAATGCTGAGTTTTAAGCCAGCTTTTTTACTTACTCTTTCACTTTCAACAAGAAGCTCTCTAGTTCCTCTTTGCTTTCTGCCATAAAGGTGGTGTCATTTATGTATCTGAGGTCATTGACATTTCTCCCAGCAAACTTGATTTCAACTTGTGCTTCAGCCAGACCAGCATTTCACATGATGTACTCTGCATATAAGTTAAATAAGCAGGGTGACAATATACAGCCTTGGTGTACTCCTTTTCCAATTTGGAACCAGTTTGTTGGTCCATGTTTGGTTTTAACTGTTGTTTCTTGACTTGCCTACAGATTTCTCAGAAGGCAGGTAAAGTGGTCTAGTATTCCCATCTCTTTAAGAATTTTTCAAAGTTTGTCATGATCCACACAGTCAAAGGTTTTGGTATGGTCAATGAAGCAGAAATAGATGCTTTTCTGTTTTTTCTATGTTCCAGTGGATGTTGGCAAAATTTGATCTCTGCTTCCTCCGCCTTTTCTAAATCCAGCTTGAACATCTGGAAGCTATTAGTTCATGGACAGTTGAAGCCTAACTTAGAGACTTTTGAGCATTAATTTGCTAGTGTGTGGAATGAGTGCAGTTGTGCAATAGTTTGAACATACTTTGGGATTGGAATGGAAACTGATCTTTTCCAGTCTTGTAGCCACTGCTGAATTTTCAAATATGCTGGCATGTTGAGAACCCCTTGAACAATTGCTGACCTACTTGGAATTTTTTTTTATTTCCTATAAGATACTTAATTTGTGGATATTCATTGTATCATATATTAACAATTGAGTAGGTTCCAAAAATGAGTTTTCTTCTTTGAAGAAAATATCCTCATTCAAACATTGCATCACCTTTTACAATATTTTTTAGAAAACCTATTAAAAATACATAAAAATAAGTGAAATAAAATATAAAAATAGATAAAAATTAAAAAAAATAAAAAATATCTAAAAATACAGTATTAAACTAAAAATAAAACTTTTAAATCACAGAGCTTCAATGATTGATCGCATACATTAGTACTACTGATTTAATCCTTTGTAATGATTAAATAAATGTGTATATTTTTAAGCTGAAGCACTTGTTTTCCTTCTCTAATAAATGCTAACCATTGCCATAATTAGTATCCTAATAAGAACGTATACATAGAATTCGTTAACAATATAATTCACATTATATTGAGCAAAGAAAAGGAAAAAGAGACAATGACTCATAAAAGATGCACAGCCTTTCAAGCTTGTATTTTAGCAACCCTGGGAGCATAAAGACCTGAATAAGGGCTTTAACAGGTGAAATAAAATACTGTCTCAAAAAGATCAATATGAGCAAAACACTCATTAGTGTTAACAAAATACTAGTGTAAACAGCATTAAATAAAACAGAACAGGGCATCAAAAGCAAGGAGAGAGATGTTTGAACATTTTCTTACACAGATTGCTTGATTCGAATTTCTTCTTGATCAAAAGGAAGAAATTGATCTTTGTCTGTGCTGAGAAATCTATTCACATCAACAGTTAAATTTACTTTTTTGTCAAAATCTACTTTCTTTTTTAGCACAAGAAGTTCTGACTGTAGACTTTTATTTCCTGAACAGAATTCAGTTCAGTTCAGTCACTCAGCTGTGTCTGACTCTTTGCGACCCCATGAACTGCAGCCTGCCAGGCCTCCCTGCCCATCACCAACTCCCGGAGTTTACCCAAACTCATATCCATTGAGTTGGTGATGCCATCCAGCCATCTCATCCTCTGTCATCCCCTTCTCCTCCTGCCTTCAATCTTTCCCAGCATCAGGGTCTTTTCAAATGAGTCAGCTCTTTGCATCAGGTGGCCAAAGTATCGGAGTTTCAGTTTCAACATCAGTCCTTCCAATGAACACCCAGGATTGATCTCCTTTAGGATGGACTGATTGGATCTCCTTGCAGTTCAAGGGACTCTCAAGAGTCTTCTCCAACACCACAGTTCCAAAGCATCAATTCTTCAGTGCTCAGTTTTCCTTATAGTCCAACTCTCACATCCATACTTGACTACTGGAAAAACCATAGCTTTGACTAGATGGTCCTTTGTTGGTAAAGTAATGTCTCTGCTTTTTATTGTGCTGTTTAGGTTGGTCATAGCTTTTCTTCCAAGAAGCAAACATCTTTTAATTTCATGGCTGCAGTCACCATCTGCAGTGATTTTGGAGTCCCCCAAAATGAAGTCTCTCACTGTTTCCATTGTTTCCCCATGTATTTGCCATGAAATGATGGGACTGGATGCCACGATCTTAGTTTTCTGAATGTTGAGATGTAATCCAACATTTTCACTCTCCTCTTTCACTTCCATCAAGAGGCTCTTTAGTTCTTCTTCACTTTCTGCCATAAAGGTGATGTCATGTGCATATTAAGCTTATTGATATTTCTCCTGGCAATCTTGATTCCAGCTTGTGCTTCATCCAGCCTGGTATTTCGCATGACATACTCTGCATTTAAGTTAAATAAGCAGGGTGACAATACACAGCCTTGAAGTACTCCTTTCTTGATTTGGAACCAGTCTGTTGTTTCATGTCTAGTTCTAACTGTTACTTCTTGACCTGCATGCAGATTTCTCAGGAGGCAGGTCAGGTGGGTGGTATTCACATCTCTTGAAGAATTTTCCACAGTTTATTGTGATCCACACAGTCAAAGACTTTGGTGTAGTCAGTAAAGCAGAAGTAGATATTTTCCTGGAACTCTCTTGCTTTTTCAAGGATCCAATGAATGCTGGCAGTTTGATCTCTGGTTCCTCTGCTCTTTCTAAATCCATCTTGAACAGCTAGAAGTTCACGGTTCACATACCATTGAAGCCTGGCTTGGTGATCTTTGAGTATTCCTTTGCTAGTGTGTGAGATGAATGCAATTGTGTGGTAATTTGAACATTCTTTGGGATTGCCTTTCTTTTGGATTGGAATGAAAACCGACCTTTTCCAGTCCTGTGGCTACTGCTGAGTTTTCCAAATTTGCTGGCATATTAAGTGAAGCATTTTAACAGCGTCATCTTTTAGGATTTGAAATAGCTCAGCTGAAATTACATCATCTCCACTAGCTTTGTTCACAGTGGTGCTTCCTGAGTCCCACATGAGTTTGCATTCCAGGATACCTGGCTCTAGGTGAGGGATCACACCATTGTGGTTATTTGGGTCATGAAGATCTTTTTCTGTATAGTTCTTAGGTGTATTCTTGCCACCTCTTCTTAATAATCTGCTTCTGTTAGGTCCCTGCCATTTCTGTCCTTTATGTGCCCATCTTTGCATTAAATGTTCCCTTGGTATCTCTAATTTTCTTGAAGATATCTCTAGTCTTTCCCATTCTGTTGTTTTCCTCTCTATCTTTGTATTGATTACTTAGGAAGGATTTTACAATCTCTCCTTGCTGTTCTTTGGATCTGCATTCAGATAGCTATATCTTTCCTTTTCTCTTTTGCCTTTAGCTTCTCTTCTTTCTCATCTATTTATAAATCCTCCTTGTAAAACCATTTTGCCTTTTTGCATTTTTTTCCCCTTGGGGATTGTCTTGATCACTGCCTCCTGTACAATGTCATGAACCTCAGTCCATAATTTTTCAAACACTCTGTCTCTCATATCTAATCCTTTGAATTTATTTGTCACTTCCATTGTATAATCATAGGGTATTTCATTTAGGTCCTATCTGAATGGTTTAATGGTTTTCCCACTTCCTTCAATTTAAATCTGAATTTTGCAATAAGGAGTTCATGATCTGAGCCACAGTCAGCTCCCTGTCTTGTTTTTGCTGACTGTATAGAGCTTCTCCATCTTTGGCTGTAGAGAATATACTCAATCTGCTTTGTTATAGACCATCTGGTGATGTCCATGTGTAAAGTCTTTTCTTGTGTTGTTGGAAGAGGGTGTTTCCTATGATCAGTGAGTTCTTTTGGCAAAACTCTGTTAGCCTTTGCCCTGCTTCGTGTTGTTTTCCAAGGCCAAATTTGCCTGTTACTCTAGATATCTCTTGACTTCCTACTTTTGCATTCTGTCCCCTATGATGAAATGGACATCTTTATTTTGGTGTTAGTTCTAGAAAATCAATCCTGAATATTGGTAGGACTGATGCTGAAACTGAAGCTTCAATGCTTTGGCCACCTGTTGCAAAGAACTGACTCATTGGAAAAGATTCTGATTCTGGGGAAGACTGAAGGCAGGAGGAGAAGGGGTGCTGGATTGAGATGGTTGGATGGCATCACTGACTCTATAGACATGTGTTTGAGCAACCTTAGGAAGTTGATGATGGGCAGGGAAGCCTGGTGTGCTGCAGTCCATGGGGTCACAAAGAGTTGGACAGGACTGAGTGACTGAACTGAACTAAACTGTGCGGTTGATGATTTTGATACATAGAATTTTATGTCTAGAGATTAGAGTCTTTATTCATGCTCATGAAATTTTTCCTGAAAACTATTAGGCAGAATTTTCCAAATAGTATTATTTTATGTATTCATGAATTCATTTATTTAACTTCTAATATATCTCATTTATTTCTTTTATGTCCCCACCCTTCTCCCTTCTGCAACCACAAGGTTGTTTTCTGTATCTATGGCATTTTTTCTTTTTAGTTATCTTTATTTTATTGTTTATATTATACATGTAAGTGGAATCATATAGTGTATTTCTTTCTCTGTATGAAACTTAAGTTAGCATAATGCACTCAAGGTTCATCATTCAAATGGCAAGATTTCATCAAATATATTCTTTCATCTGTTTATTGAAACAGAGCATCATCCTTGCCCTGTTCCCTTATGTCCTGTCCTTGCCTTTGCTGTGGAAAAATTTTAGCCAAAACGATTTTAATCAAAGAAATCAGAACATGTAGGAAAAAAAGCAGAACAAGTAGGAGACCAAATAATAATAGTTTAGTCATTAAGCCAAGTGAAGAGCCTTTATTTCCTTCTCAAGTACTGTAGATAGCATTCTGAGCCATATCCCACGATCTTCCCAGGTGAAGAATTTAACTTCATGATGACCAGACTGTAGCCATGACGTAAGCTGCCACAGTTCCAAAAATTGGCCTCAGGGAAATGGAAAACATGCTGACCCTGGAACTGAACATTAATTGTAGCTAAAACAATCAAGATGACACTGAATAGACCATCAAAGACCAATTTCAAGATTGCTGTCAGAACTGATTTTGCTATTTCTCATACAGCCCCCCTGTGTGTCTGAAAAGGTCTTGCCCACTGACTGTCAGTGAGAGGAATTAGCCTTTGAACAGATGTCTGCCCTCCCCTCATCAGTTGCCAGCATCCAAAAGAAAGCAAATTTTTCTTTCTTCAACCTGGTGTTTTTATTGGCTTTTGAGCAGTGAATATCCAGATCCCACTTTTGACACTTAAGTTGTTTCCATAGCTTTGCTTTGGTAAATAATACTGCAATGAACATAGAGGTGTATATATGTTTTCTATTTACTCTTTCTTTCTTTATTTTTTCAGAAAAATGTCCAACAAGGGAATTGTTAGATCATATGGTAGCTATATTTTTAATTATTTGAGGAGTCTCCATATTGGCTAAACTAATTTACAGCCCCACCAATAGCTTATGAATGTTCTCTTTTCCCCACATTCTTACCAACACTTGTTATTTGTTTTTGTTTTGATAACAGCCTCTCTGACAGGTTTGAGGTAGCATTGCATTGTGGTTTTATTATACATTTTTCTCATGATTAGTAATGTCTAGCAAACATATTTCCATGTTTCTGTCAGCCACCTGTATGTCTTCTTTGGAAAAAAATCCATATCTTCTGCCCATTTTGTAATAGCTTTTTGTTTTTTGGATGTTCAATTGTATGAGTTCTTTGTACATTTGGATATTAATATCTTATTGGATATATTGCTTGCAAATATCTTCTTATTCAGTAGAATGCTTTTCTGTTATTGTTTTTTTTTTAATTTTTTTATGCCTTCCTTCACTGTGCAAAAGCTTTCCACCTTGAAATTTTCCCATTTGTTTATCTTTGCTTTTATTTCACTAAGAAGGCAAGCATATTGTTAAGACCAATGTCAAAGAGCCTACTGTATTTGCTTTCTTCTAGGAGTTTTATGGCTTCAGGTCTTATGTTTAAGTCTTTCTGTTTTGAATTGGTTGTTATTCATTGTTAATCGTTACTTTCGTAAGAAAGTAATCCAGTTTGATTCTTTTGCATGTACTGTCCAAATTTCCAAATTCCACTTACTTAAGAGGCCATTTACTCCCCACTGTATATTCTTCTTCATGTGTCAAATGATTCAGTTCAGTTCAGTTGCTCAGTCGTGTCCGACTCTTTGCGACCCCATGAATCGCTGCATGCCAAGCCTCCCTGTCCATCACCAACTCCCGGAGTTTACTCAAACTCATGACCATCGGGTCGGTGATGCCATCCAGCCATCTCATTCTCTGTCGTCCCCTTCTCCTCCTGCCCTCAATCCCTCCCAGCATCAGGGTCTTTTCCAATGAGTAAACTCTTCACACAAGGTGACCAAAGTATTGGAGTTTCAGCTTCAACATCAGTCCTACCAATAAACACCCAGGACTGATCTCCTTTAGGATGGGCTGGTTGGATCTCCTTGCAGTCCATGGGACTCTCGAGAGTCTTCTCCAACACCACAGTTCAAAAGCATAAATTGTTTGACGCTCAGCTTTCTTCATAGTCCAACTCTCACATCCATACATGACCACTGGAAAAACCATAGCCTTGACTAGACGGACCTTTGTTGGCCAAGTAAAGTCTCTGCTTTTTAATATGCTATCTAGGTTGGTCATAGCTTTCCTTCCAAGGAGTAAGCATCTTTTAATTTCATGACTGTAATCACCATCCACAGTGATATTGGAGCCCCCTAAAATGAAGTCTGACACTGTTTCCACTGTTTCCCCATCTATTTCCCATGAAATGATGCGACCAGATGCCATGATATTAGTTTTCTGAATGTTAAGCTTTAAGTCAACTTTTTCACTCTCCTCTTTCACTTTCATCAAGAGGCTTTAAGTTCCTCTTCACTTTCTGCCATAAGGGTGGTGTCATCTGCATATCTGAGGTTACAATCTTGATTCCAGCTTGTGCTTCTTCCAGCCCAGTATTTCTCATGATGTACTCTTCATATAAGTTAAATAAGCAGGGTGACAATATACAGCCTTGACATACTCCTTTCTCAATTTGGAACCAGTCTGTTGTTTCATGTCCAGTTCTAACTGTTGCTTCCTGACCTGCACACAGGTTTCTCAAGAGGCAGGTCAGGTGGTCTGGTTTTCCCACCTCCTTCTGAATTTTCCACAGTTTGTTGTGATCCACACAGTCAAAGGCTTTGGCATAGTCGATAAAGCAGAAATAGATGTTTTCCTGGAACTCTCTTGCTTTTTTGATGATCCAGAGGATGTTGGCAATTTGATTTCTGGTTCCTCTGCCTTTTCTAAAACCAGCTTGAGCATCTGGAAGTTCATGGTTCACGTATTGCTGAAGCCTGGCTTGGAGAATTTTGAGCATTACTTTACTAGTGTGTGAGATGAGTGCAATTGTGCCATAGTTTGGGCATTCTTTGCTTTGCCTTTCTTTGGGATTGGAATGAAACTGACCTTTTCGGTCCTGTGGCCACTGCTGAATTTTCCAAATTTGCTGGCATATTGAGGTTCAGCACTTTCACAGCATCATTTTGATTAGAATTTGAAATAGCTCAACTGGAATTCCATCACCTCCACTAGCTTTGTTCATAGTGATGCTTTCTAATGCCCACTTGACTTCACATTCCAGGATGTCTGGCTCTAGGTGAGTCATGATTATCTGGGTCATGAAAATTAATTGCCCATAAAGCTAAAGATTTGGATTTATATCTGAGGTCTGTTCTTTTCCGTTGATCTATGTGAATTTTTTTTTTTTTTTTATATCAGTGCCATATATTTTTGATTCTGCAGCACTGTAATGTAACTTGGAATCAGGGAGTGTGATACCTCTAAGTTTGTTCTTCTTTCTCAATACAATATTTTGCCATTTGGCATCCTTTGTTTCTCTCAGTTCAGTTCAGTTGCTCTTTGCGACCCCATGGACTACAGCATACCAGGCCTCCTGTCTATCACCAACTCCCAGAGTCCACCCAAACTCACATCCATTGAGTTGGTGATGCCATCCAACCATCTCATCCTCTGTTGTCCCTTTCTCCTCCTGCCCACAATCTTTCCCAGCATCAGGGTCTTTTCAAATGAGTCAGCTCTTTGCATAAAGTGGCTAAAGTATTGGAGTTTCAGCTTCAACATCAGTCTTCCCAATGAACACCCAGGACTGATCTCCTTTAGGGTGGACTGGTTGGATCTCCTTGCAATCCAAGGGACTCTCAAGAGTCTTCTCCAACACCACCGTTCCAAAGCATCAATTCTTCAGTGCTCAGCTTTCTTTATAGTCCAACTCTCACATTCATACATGACTACTGGAAAAACCATATTTTAGAATTATTTCTCCTATGGACAGGGGAACATGGCAGGCTACAGTTCATATGCTAAGAGTTGAGGAATTCCCTGGTAGCTCAACTGGTAAAGAATCTACCTGCAATGCAGGAGATCCTGGTTTCATTCCTGAGTCAGGAAGATCTGCTGGAGAAGGGATAGGGTGCCCATTCCTGTATTCTTGGGCTTCCCGGTGGCTCAGCTGGTAAAGAATCTGCCCTCAATATGGGAGACCTGGGTTCAATCCTTGGGTTGGTAAGATTCCCTGGAGAATGGAATAGCTACCCATTCCAGTATTCTGGCCTGGAAAATTCCATCTTCCTCAAATAATTAAATAAATAGAGATGCTTTCAGATTGTAACTGATAGAATCCAAGAAACAAAGGAATCTGGTATCCAGATGGGATCTCAGGAAAAAAAAAAAAAGAACATTACTGAAAAAAAAATTGTGTAATTCAGGTAGCGTCTGGATTAGATAATAGGATTATCCTACTGTTAGTTTCATGTTTCAGATAATTGTACTGCAGTTGTTAAAGATGTTAATACCAGGGCAATTTAGTGTGTGATTTAGGAAAATTCTGCAATATTTTGCTACTCTTCTGTAAGTCAAAAATTAATTGAAAATATGAATTTTTTTCTGTTTTTTTAAATTATATCTTTAATAAAAGAGGAAACACAAATTAGGGAGGACACCAATTTGCATGGTTATCTTTGCTGTCTCCCGGTGGCCAAGAAGCATTTTACTAAAGAGTTCTTAAAAGACATAAAATACCCTGGATAAACCGTGAAAGTAGAGAAAGGATCTGCTATTACAACGTAAAGTGGGGGAAACCAGATAATTTTCCACAGTGCGCTAGGAGATGGTGAGAGATTTGCCAGTGTCTGCTTTGTTTGGGAGTGAGTGGAAAACAAAACAAAGCAGAAACAAACACAAAAACAAAATGACACAGCACAGGAGAAAAGTGAAAAAAAAAAGGTGTTTTCTTTTAATCAGATGGCATTCCTCACACTGAAAGAAAAATACAAAGGCAGAAGAAATTTTAAATGTTCTCAGATTAATAGAAACCAAAACTCATGGCACAACTAGATATGTTGTAAATACAGACCTGATATAATTGCTACAAATAAGTACACAAGAGTCATACCAAAAAATGCAAACAATCTTGGAAACAAGTCACCTTGAAGGAAAGCCAGCAGATAAGCACACAGACTGGTTTTTTTTAAAGTACTGATACATCCAGACAGTGAAATATTACTCTGTGCTGAGAAGAAATGAAATATCAAGCCAGACAAAGACATGGAAGGAATTTAAAAGCATATTATTAAGTGAAAAAATCCTCAATCAAATAAGCTAAATCATGTATGATTCCAAATACATGACAGTATGGAAAACTAAACGCTGAGGAAATAATGAAAAGATCAGATTGTCAGCTTTTAGGCGAGGAGAGAGGAATAAATGGACAGAGCACAAAGGATCTTTAGGACAGTGAAACTACTCTTGATGATATTGTAATGGTAAATATGTGTCATTATAAATTTGTTCACATACATAGTGAACTTAATAAGAGTGAACACTAATGTAAAAAATGACGGTTCATCAATTGTAATAAATGTACCTGGTGTTTGGGGATAATAATAATAGGGGAGGTTATACATGAACAGGAGGAGGGGATACTTGGGAAAACTCTGTACCTGCCTCTGAGGTTTTTTTTTTTTTTTTTTTTTTTTTTTTTAGTTTTTAAAATATACAAAATAAAATACTGTTAAAGTATATATATTTAAAGACATGAAAAATAGCATGTAGCATTTAAGAAAGGAGCAGGTATCAAAAGTGAAACAATTTTGAAAAATCAAATAGAATTTTAAAAATACAAATTGATTAGAATATGAAACTATGGGACTGGTGTCCAGTGGTTAAGAATTTGCCTTCCAATGCAGGGATACATGTTTGATCCCTGGCCAGGAAGCTAGGAGCCCACATGACGCAAGGCAACTAAGACTGCTTACCACAGCTATTGAAGACCGCGAACCCTAGAACCTATTCTCCATAACACAAGAAGCCCACATACCACCATAAAAAGCCCATGCAACTACAACAAAGATCCCACATGATACAACTACTGAAGCCTGTACTTGCTAGAGGCCATACCTTGCATTAAGAGAAGCCTGTGCTTAATGAAGAGCTCACATGCTATATGCAACAAAGACCCAGCACAACAAACATAAATAAATGGATAAAAGCCATATTGAGCTTTCATAGAACCGAGAACTCCAAATGGACAAGCTGGACTTAGAAAAGTTAGGGGAACCAGAGATAAAGTGTCAGCATCTTCTGGATCATGGAAAAAATTAAGGGAATTAAAAAAAGAAAGAAAAATATGGTTACTTCTGCTTCATTGGCTATACTAATGCCTTTCTGTGGATCACAACAAACTGTGGAAAATTCTTAGAGAGATGGAAATACCAGACCACCTTACTGGTCTCCTGAAAAACCCATTTTCAGGACAAGAAGCAATGGCTAGAACTGGACAGGAAACAATGAACGTCAGGTTCCCAAAATTGGGAAAGCAGTATGTCAAGGCTGTGTATTGTCACCCTGATTATTTAATCTGTATTCAGAATATCATAAGAAATACCAGACTGGATGAATCACAAGCTGGAATCAAAATTGGTGAGAGAAATATCAACAACCTCAGATAGCAGATGATACCACTTTAATGGCAGAAAGTGAAGAAGACCTAAAGAGAGTCTTGATGAAGGTGAAAGAGGAGTGTGAAAAAACTGTCTTTAAATTCAACATTTAAAAAACACTTTGAATTGTTTTGAATATTGAGTGCAGCACTTTAATAATATCATTTTTTGGGATTTTCAAAGCTCAGCTGGAATTCCATCACCTCCACTTGCTATGTTCATAGTAATGCTTCCTAAGGCACACTTGACTTCAGACTCCAGGATGTCTAGCTCTAGGTGAGTGACCACACCATCATGGTTATCTGGGTCATTAATATCTTTTTGTATAGTCCTTTTGTGTATTCTAGCCACTTCCTAATTTCTTCTGCTTCTGTTAGATCCATACAATTTCTGTCCTATATTGCACCCATCTTTGCATGAAATGTTTCTTTGATATCTCTAATTTTCTTGAAGAGACATCTAGTCTTTCCCATTCTATTGTTTTCCTCTATTCCTTTGTATTGTTCATTTAAGAAGCCTTTCCTTTCTCTCCTAGCTATTCTTTGGAGCTCTACATTCAGTTGGGTATTTCTTTCCTTTTCTTCTTTATTTTTCACTTCTCTTCTATTCTCAAGCTATTTTTAAGACCTCTTCAGGCAACAATTTTGCCTTCTTGCATTTCATTTTCTTGGTGATGGTTTTGGTCACCATCTCCTGTACAATATTATGAATCTCCATCCATATTTCTTCTAGCTATGTGTCTATCAGATCTAACCCCTTGAATCTATTTGTCACTTCCACTGTTTAGTCACAAGGGATTTGCTTTAGGTCATACCTGAATGATCCAGTGGTTTTCCCTACTTTATTCAGTGTAAATTTGAATTTTTCAATAAAGGGTTCATGATTTGAGACAGACTTGGCTCCTAGTCTTATTTTTACTGACTGTGTAGGGCTTCTCCCTCTTCAGCTGCAAAGAATATAATCAATCTGATTTCAGTATTTTCCATCTGGAAATGTCATATTTAGAGTTGTCTCTTGTGTGTTGGAAGAGGTTGTTTGCTATGACCAGTGCATTCTCTTGGCAAAACTCTGTTAGCCCTTGCCCTGCTTCATTTTATCTCCAAGCCCAAACTTGCCTGTTACTCCAGGTATCTTTTGACTTCCTACTTTGTTTTTTTTAGTTTTATTTTTTTATTTTTTATTATCTTTTGTCATTTATTTTTATTAGTTGGAGGCTAATTACTTTACAATATTGTAGTGGTTTTTGCCATACATTGACATGAATCAGCCATGGATTTACATGTGTTCCCCATTCCGATCCCCTCTCCCACCTCCCTCCCCACCCCATCCCTCTAGGTCTTCCCAGTACACCAGCCCTGAGAACTTGTCTCATGCATCCAACCTGGGCTGGCGATCTGTTTCACCCTTGATAGTATACTTGTTTCAATGTTATTCTTCCAGAATATCCCACACTCACCTTCTCCCACAGAGTTCAAAAGTCTGTTCTATATATCTGTGTCTCTTTTTCTGTTTTGCATATTGGGTTATCATTACCATCTTTTAAAATTCCATATATATATATTTTAGTATACTGTATTGGTGTTTATCTTTCTGGCTTACTTCACTCTGTATAATGGGCTCCAGTTTCATCCATCTCATTAGAACTGATTCAAATGAATTCTTTTTAATGGCTGAGTAATATTCCATGGTGTGTATGTACCACAGCTTTCTTATCCATTCATCTGTTGATGGGCATCTAGGTTGCTTCCTTGTCCTGGCTATTATAAACAGTGCTGCGATGAACATTGGGGTGCACGTGTCTCTTTCAGATCTGGTTTCCTCGGCATGTATGCCCAGAAGTGGGATTGCTGGGTCATATGGCAGTTCTATTTCCAGTTTTTTAAGGAATCTCCACACTGTTCTCCATAGTGGCTCTACTAGTTTGCATTCCCACCAACAGTATAAGAGGGCTCCCTTTTCTCCACACCCTCTCCAGCATTTATTGCTTGTATACTTTTGGATAGCAGCTATCCTGACTGGCATGTAATGGTACCTTGTTGTGGTTTTGATTTGCATTTCTCTGATAATGAGTGATGTCAAGCATCTTTTCATGTGTTTGTTAGCCATCTGTATGTCTTCTTTGGAGAAATGTCTGTTTCGTTCTTTGGCCCATTTTTTGACTGGGTCATTTATTTTTCTGGAATTGAGCTGCAGGAGTTGCTTGTATATTTTTGAGATTAATCCTTTGTCTGTTTCTTCATTTGCTATTATTTTCTCCCATTCTGAGGGCTGTCTTTTCACCTTGCTTATAGTTTCCTTTGATGTACAAAAGCTTTTAAGTTTAATTAGGTCCCATTTGTTTATCTTTGCTTTTATTTCCAATATTCTGGGAGGTGGGTCATAGAGGATCCTGCTGTGATTTTTGTCGGAGAGTGTTTTGCCTATGCTCTCCTCTAGGAACTTTATAGTTTCTGGTCTTGCATTTAGATCTTTAATCCATTTTGAGTTTATTTTTGTGTATGGTGTTAGAAGGTGTTCTAGTTTCATTCTTTTACAAGTGGTTGACCAGTTTTCCCAGCACCACTTGTTAAGGAGGTTGTCTTTTTTCCATTGTATATCCTTGCCTCTTTTGTCGAAGATAAGGTGTCCATAGGTACATGGATTTATCTCTGGGCTTTCAATTCTGTTCCATTGATCTATATTTCTGTCTTTGTGCCAGTACCATACGGCCTTGATGACTGTGGCTTTGTAGTAGAGCCTGAATTGACTTCCTACTTTTGCATTCCAGCCCCCTTTAATGAAAAAAACATCTCTTTTTGGTGTTAGTTCTAGAAGGTCTTGTAGATCTTCATTAAACCATTCAAATTCATCTTCTTTGGCTTTAGAGACTGGGGTGAAGACTTAGATTACTGGGATATTGAATTGTTTGCCTTGGAAGAGAACCAAGATCATTCTGTCATTTTTCAGACTGCACCAAAGAACTGCATTTTGGACTCTTTTTTTGACTATAAGAGCTACCTTCATTTCTACTAAGGGATTCATGACAAACCTAGATAGCATGTTAGAAAGCAGAGACATTACTTTGCCAACAAAGGCTCATATAGTCAAAGCTATGATTTTTTCAGTAATCATGTATGGATGTGAGTGTTGGACCATAAAGAAGGCTGAGCAGTGAAGAATTGATGCTTTTAAACTGTGATGCTGGAGAAGACTTTTAGAGTTCCTTGGATAGCATGAAGATCAAATCAGTCAACCCTAAAGGAAATCAACCCTGAATATTCATTGGAAGGACTGATGCTGAAACTGAAATACTTTGGCCACCTGATGCAAAGAGCTGACTCACTGGAAAAGACACTGATGCTGGAAAAAATTGAGGGCAGGAGGAGAAGGGAGCAACAGAAAATGAATGGTTGGATGGCATCATTGACTTACTGGACATGAGTTTAAGCAAACTCTGGGAAATAGTGAAGGGGAGGGAAGACTGGTGTTCTGTAGTTCACGGGATCACAAAGAGTTGGACACGACTTAGTGACTGACCAACAACGCATCAAGAAATGAAAATAAATACTTGAATTTTGATATCCAGTATATTAAACAATGGGGCTTCCCTGGTGGCTCAGAGGTTAAAGCATCTGCCTACAATGTGGGAGACCTGGGTTCCATCCCTGGGTCGGGAAGATCCCCTGGAGAAGGAAATGGCAACCCACTCCAGTATTCTTGCCTGGAGAATCCCATGGATGGAGGAGCCTGGTGGGCTACAGTCCATGGGGTTGCAAAGGGTTGGACACGACTGAGCGACTTCACTTTCACTTTCACTATATTAAACAATGAAGAAGAAAGAACTAGTGAACTGGAAGACAGAGCTTAAGAAAATACCCAGAAAGAAAGGTGAAATAACTTATTTATATTAGAAAAATGTATATTTTGGGCAAAATCACCAAAAATTTTGCATGATATGTGGAAAGTGATGTTTAACAAATTCTCGTGTAGCTGTAGTGTGTGTTTGGATCAGAGGCAACAGTAACAAAAGGAGTCCTATTTCTGTGGTATATTACAATAATGCAAATGTTAGATGATAATCCTTGCAGCAGGGTACCGACAGAGGCAGTGACGTGGATGAAATCAATGCAGGAGCCATTTCGAAAGAACACATTGGTATTTGATAGTTTGTTTATAAGGTTAACAATGTTTTCTTCTTCTTCTTCTTCATTTTTTTTTATATTGGCAAAACTAGAAAAGTTTATTTGAAATCATATTAGAATATGTTTGACATCCAGATATTTAGGTATACACTTAGCTTAACTAACTTGGTTGTCCTGTTAAAATGTAAGTATTATGCTTCTTAATCTGTCTTTTTAACACCCTGGGTGTCTGGGTCATCTATGGCCATTTGTGTCACTCTGATGGAAGGTAGATGGTTACAGCTGGTGTTTTAAATAAATTTTTAAGTATTATTAAAGGACATTCTTATTTGTTTTTAATGACTTATAGTTGATTTACAGCATTATGTCAGTTTCACGTTTGCAGTAACCTGATTCAATTACACACACACACACACACACACACACATATGCACATTATACATATTATTATAAGATATTGAATGTATTCATATATTCTATATAGTAAACCTTGCCTATCTACATTATTCATAGATCATTATAAGATACTGAATATAGTTCCATGTTTTATACAGTAAACTTTTTGTTACTTATTCTATGTATAATAGTTTGTGTATGTTAATCTCACATTTCTCATTTTCCATCCCCCACCTCCATTTCCCCATCAATAACTATAAATTTCTTTTCTATGTCTATAAAACTGTTTCTGTTTTGTATAAAGACCATTTATATTATTTTTTAGATTCTACATATAGGTGATATCATATATTTGTCTTTATTTGACTTACCTCACTTGTTATGATATCCTTTAGATATATCCATACTGCTGCAAATGGCAATATTTCATTTTTCATCACTGAGTTATATTCCATTGCATATACAAACCACATTATATTATACCGATTGTCATTAAAGGGACATTTGAGTTCTTTTCACAACTTGAGTATTGTGAATAGAACTCCATGCATACCTCAAGAAAGGGTGAAAACTCTCATTTGAAAAGATACATGTACCCAAGGTCACAGCTGTTTTTATAAATCAAGGCATTAAAGGAGTTAAGAAGGCAAGATAAATTCAGCAGCAACTCTCTTTCTTTGCATTGTTTTCTGATTTTGCCAGCATCTCTCCAGTACCATTTGTTCATTCCAGCATCCAGACTGGTATGGCGAGAACTAGGCTCTCACCTTTTAAAAGTGTCAGTATCAGGTGATTACTGCCCCCTTATCAGATGCCTGGTCCCCACATCTGAGGGACTTCTCTGGAATCTTGAATTACCTAGTTTTTAATCATTGAATTTTGATCAAATAAATATTATACCTGAACTATATTGAGGAGATGAAAATTGTGTGTGTGTTTGTGTGTACTAGTTGGGTATTGGGTAATAATCAGCTGAATCTTCAACTTCCAACATGAAAAGCAAAAACAACAAAAACAAAACAAAGATTTTAAATGAAGAATAATCCAATAATTAGAAATAAAAACATATTTAGTATCTAGAAATTAGTTCAAAAGCATCAGATTAAAGACTACAAATAAAGTGTGTTGAGGGAATTATAAATGGAAGGGGAGCAGTTGACATCTTTAAAAAAAAATCTTCCTGACTTATTTAATAGCTTAAATGCATGTTACAGTTCAATTATTCAATAGCAAAACTAAATTAGGATAATCAATTCAAGAAACCATTATACAAAATAAAGTCTAACTACACCAAGTAACAGGAAATACAATATTAAATATTACAACTCTGAAGACATTTCTATTAAATTCAAGAACAAGATTCTAATAGCTGTGGTTACTAATAGCTTGAACCATGTTTGGGATGATTTAGCTACTATTATACGACAATACGGAGAAGGCAATGGCACCCCACTCCAGTACTCTTGACTGGAAAATTCCATGGACGGAGGAGCCTGGTGGGCTGCGGTCCATGGGGTCACTAAGAGTCGGACACGACTGAGCGACTTCCCTTTCACTT
Source organism: Muntiacus reevesi (assembly GCF_963930625.1). Taxonomy (NCBI): domain Eukaryota; kingdom Metazoa; phylum Chordata; class Mammalia; order Artiodactyla; family Cervidae; genus Muntiacus; species Muntiacus reevesi. Next base: position 36,102,075 of record NC_089261.1, on the reverse strand, counting down.
TTCACTTTCATGCGTTGGAGAAGGAAATGGCAACCCACTCCAGTGTTCTTGCCTGGAGAATCCCAGGGACGGGGGTGGGGGGCCTGGTGGGCTGCCGTCTATGGGATCACAAAGAGTCAGACACGACTGAAATGACTTAGCAGCATACGACAAGAAAAAACTGAAGTTTGTAAATTTTGAAAAGTTAGATACAATTAGTTTGCATATTACAGTCTTACCAATTGTTAGTATACTTTTATTAATATACCCATAGGCAACAAAAGAGCAGTCACAATACATGTGCATGGGATATTTTGCCAGGGAAGTCAACATTGCCCATACTTCACTGGAGTTATGTACATTTTTGGAACTCCATCTGTTAAGTTTAACTGTCACTTAGTATACTTTCAACTAAAAGAGCATACTTTGTATGACATTGAAACCAAAAGTTATTTGGTACACAAAAGGTTTGGAAATAGTAGTGGGTATTTACATTAATACAATAAAACAGATATTTATTGTTTGAGAAATGTCTACAATTTTATGTTTCCTTGCATGGAAAAAACACAATGGTCTAGGAAAACTGAGAAAAGAGGAAACATATAAAAACATAGAGCTTTGCTACAGTTTGTCATTTATATAGGAGCAAAACCTTTTCTATCACATGCCAAGTGGTACAATGAAAGGCAAGAGATATTGACAATTTATTGGAAGAGATTAAAAAAAATCAATGCAATGAGAGATTGATTTGTCCAATTTATTGTTTATACATCACTCAACAAGAAAATAAACATTGTTTTGTTAGAAAATTTCTGCTCATTTTGAACAGAGACTAACTTCCAACAACACATGGTGCAAATGAGGAAAAAATGAAATTATGATTTAGTCTTTAAGGAAATGCTGACAATATTTAGTGCTCTGAAGCATATTCAGACATTACACTGTCAATGTTAAAGATGAAAAATATATAAAGATCAAGATCATCAACATGGGTTACAAAATCTCCTTCTTAATTGTGGCTTTATTGCTATGCTTAATTTGAAACTGCAGAAGAATAAGGCCACTTCCAAAGGATTTTTATCATTGGGGAAAAAAGCAGTTTGACTAAAAGCTGAAAAGGAAGTGAAGGCAAACAACTAGGAATAGTCATAGAAAATATAACTAGAATATATCTGCTTAATAATTTAATTTCTATTCAAAATATTTCCCACAGTGAAAATTTTAGAGCAGGATGGCTCAAATGCTGATTTTTTTGTTCATTATTTAAAAAAGAAAAAACATTCCCTATCCATGGACTGTCTCAAAGCAGAGCAGCAAATAGCTCTGCCAAACTCACATTGTGAAGTCTGCCTTACTCTCTTTTCCAAGTTGGGATAGATGTTATAAGAAAAAAGAAGGGCAGGAAAAAAGCTTCCAGAAACACTGATATCAAATTTCTCACCATATAGTGGTAAAACTATGATACAATATGAAAAATTAGATTTCTTCAGGGGTTGAGTAATATTTTTATATTTTAAATTTAATTAAACTATTTCATCACATTAACAGAATAAAGGATAAAAACCACACAGGCCTCCCTCAATTGATACACAAAAAACAGATGATACAATTCCACAGATATTTATGACTTAGGAAGAAATGTTCAGTAAAGTAATAGAAGAATATCCTCAAAAGACATCTACAAAATGCCTTTTGTAGATGAAACAACGTTGATGTCTGATGAAACAACGTTGATCCATTTCCCCATATCTTCAGGGGGAGAAAATGCCTTAATATTTATCCTCCCATCTTCTATTTAATCACTTACCAGAAATAACTCAAGAAAAATAAGTAGAATGAATAAAGAGTCCAAATAAACTGCTGATTATTTGTCTGTTTATATAGGGATCCTAAATATGCACACATCTGCTACAATTAATGAAATTTTTAGTTGTTAGGATTCTAGGTCAATATGTATATGTATATATATATATATATATATATATATATATATATATATATAAATCAATTACATTCCTATATGTTAGAAGTACACATTTGAAAAAATTAAATAGGATAAAAGTTCTATTACTCATAGAAATTTTATATTATGGTCTATTATACATTGCCACCTAATGTGTGGCACTTTTCTATAACAGCCCTAGAAAATATAGTATTTAACTAAGAAAAACTAAAAATTATATGTCAACAATCTTGAACAGAACTTATATCAGCTTTATTCATGACAGATCTCAGAGTGGAAACTATAAACAATAGTTATGATCAGAAAAGTAGAATACCAGTGATATAACTTACAATATATAACTACCCATCAATAAGAAATAATCCACTGTAACTAATCAACAGGTGCTAATCTCAAAACATTGTGTTGAGGAAAAGAAACCAGACTAGAAAGGTTAAACATTTTATGATCCCATTGGTATGAACTTCAAGATGAAACCTGAGGGAATGCTTTAGGTTGAAATTATGTTCTCTGTCCTGAGTTATTCTGCATCATCCTTCACCTTCCTTCTCCTAGTGTTTTTCTGTATCGCAGAATTTGTCTCCATCACTCTCCTCTCTCACCACGTAAGTCAATGGCTTCTTCTCTTTCTGAAATTTGCTAAGCAGTACTGTCCTCTCTTCCTGGAACCCTTGCTCTTAAGAGACCATATGACTTTCTTGGTCATAACTTTCAGGTCTCTAGGTAATATTTCATTTTAAAGAGGTCTCTTTTCCTTGTTGTTCAGTCGCTCAGTCATGTCCAACTTTTTGTGACCGCATGAACTGCAGCATGCCAGACTTCACTGTCCTTCGCCATCTACCGGAGCTTGCCCAAACTCATGTCCAATGAGTCGGTGATACTATCCAACCATCTCTTCCACTGCTGTCCTCTTTTCCACCTGCCTTCTATATTTCCCAGCATCAGGGTCTTTTTCAATGAGTCAACGTGTCACATCAGGTGGCTTACTCTGTCTGAAATTATCATTCTCATGACTCTTTCTCCCTGCTTTAGTTAGCCTTGTCTTCTTAGACAAGGGAATCGAAACCAGAAATAAACAAATGAGACTATGTAAAACTAAAAAAAAAAAACCCTTGCAAGGTAGAGGAAACCATTTTCAAAATGAAAAGATCACCTACTGAATGGAAGAAGATATCTGCAAATGATATATCTGATAAAGATTTAATGTCTAAAATATGCAAATAATTCATATAATTAGACATCAAAAATACAAGCAACTGTCTCACAAAATGGAAACATATACACTACCATATGTAAAATAGATAGCCTGTGGGAATTTGCTACATGACATAGGGAACTCGACCCAGGGCTCTGTGATAATCTAGAGGGATGGTTTGGGGTGGAAGGTGGGAGTAGGTTTAAGAGGGAGGAGAACCTCTTATACCTATGGTTATAGTATACATATATTCATATTGATTCGTGTTGATGTATGGCATAAAGCAACAGAATAAAAAAAGATGGTAGAGGGCCTGAATAGACGTTTTTCCAAAGAAAATATATAGATGGCCAGAAGACATTTGAAAGGATGCTCAACATCACTGATCATCAGAAAATTCAAATCAAACCCACAGTGATGCATCACCTCACACGTATCAGAATGGCCATCATCAAAATGTCTACAAACAAGTGTTGGTAAGAATGTTGAGAAAAGGGAACCCTTGTGCACTGCTTGTAGGACTATAAATTGGTGCAGCCATTGTGGAAATCAATATTGAACTTCTTATAAAATTAAAAGTAGAACTGTCATATGATCCAGCAATTTCACTTTTGAGGATTTACTCAAAGAGAAAAAAACAGTTTCAAAAGATATGTGAAAATTAATGTTCATGATAGCATTATTTACAAAGCCATGAAAACTTGCTGTCCATTAATATATGAATGGATAAAGCATATTTTTTTTACACATTGGAATATTATTCACCCATAGATATTGAAATCTTGCTTTTGTGTCAACATAAGTGGACCTAGAAGGTATTATGTTAAGTGAAATGTCAGACAGAGAAAGACAAATATTGCATATTCTCATTTATATGTGAAATCTAAAAAACAAAAGAAGCAAACTAAACAAAATTAAAACATATTCATAGATATAGAGAACAATTAGATGATTGTCAGAGGATAGAAGGCATAAAGGAGACAGAAAAAATAGATTAAGAGCTATAAACTTCCAGTTATATAATAAATAAGTCACCAGAATGCAATACACAGCATAAAGATTATGGTAAATAATATTGTAATATATTCTTTACATGGGCAGACTGTTACTAGATTTATCATGGTGCTCATTTTATAAGGTATGGAAATGTCAAATCATTATGTTGTACACCTAAAACCAGCATAATGTTGTATGCCAATTATATTCAACAAAAAATAGTTAAATAACTTGTGGTAAAAGTACTTTTTCTAGTAAATAAAAAATAATAATATCAGACAATTAGTTAGACCCTCTGTGTCTGCATAGATTCTTGCTTACAGAATATTAATTCTCTTTCTCACTTCACTCCCTACATAGAGAATCACCATAGTCATTTTCCAAACATAAAATAGTGAAAACCAATATTATCTTTGTTTCTATACAACACATTTCTAGAAAATACATTCCTAGAATGTATTACTCAGTATGATATAGGAAGTTACCAACAAATCAAATATTGTTTTATAGAATTCCAAGAGGAACTTTTCCATGACTTTTACTTGAGATGTCCCAATGAGGTAGGCCTTGCTGGCCCTGTTTCCTTCACAATGATGGGTTATTTCTTATTGAGTAATGGACTCTGTGTAGAAGGGAATCAAATAACAGCATTACTTATCAAGAAAATTTGTGATTGAGCATCACTGTGTGTCCAAAATGTCATCAGGCCCACAATGGAGGTAGCAAAAAAGACCAGAGCCCCAAAAGTGACTGAGGGTCTAAACGAAAAAAAAAAAAAAAGAAAGAAAAGCAATCCTGGTGAGACTTTGCTTTTACACATTTCATAGATAAGTAACGACATCTTGCAACTGATATTATAAATCCTTGAGCAATGCTTGATGGGGTAGGGATAGGAATTTGGTTTCTTTAAGTGAGCAGAATGAGACAGAGTCCAGAGAATATACATATACTCTCTCTTTTAGGGAGGGAGCCTTATTATTTCAAACTCCAAGCAAGTCCAGCTAACTGACATTATTATAATTACTGTTATTTTTACTGCTTAACATATGGGATCTTATTTCTCCAACTAGGAATAGAATCCCCTGCAGTCCCTGGCAGTGTGCAATCCTAAACACTGGATGGCCGGGGAATTCCTCCAAGTCTATTTTATTACTCTTTAAATTTGTTTCAACAGTTAAAGTTTTCCCAAATAAAAAGATGCTATGTGACCTTGCTCCTTAGCTATTTAAGTTAGATGACTATTCAAGAAAGATGTCGTAGAGAACTTTTTCTTACAAAGGACCTCTAAGGTGCTGACCACCACAGGGATTCTACAGTTCCATTAAATTAAAAACTATTAGAATCGAACTTCATGTTTATAGTTTGGTCAGAAAATATGTCAATCCATATGTAGTTATCATGATAACTATATACTTTAGTTAAGAAATTATGTATCTCCAATAACTCTTAGCCTGAAAATAAGCAAGTAGTGAACTCTTGTAGAGAATTTCAACCAATATGTTTGCAGGTATTGGGTTGCTTTTATCATACACATTTTGTAGACATTTTGTACACATACACTTTTGTATTAGATTTGACCCTTATAGTGAACATGGAGGTTCAAGAATGCAGAATACAGACCCAAAAGATATTAGACTTTTTTTTTATAAGAGGAAACTATTGAATATTTAAAGCACTTTTGATTTGAAATTTGTAATAATGAAGAGAGGTGTGGATTAATGTTTCTTTGCCATTAAGAGAAGGTTCTAATAAATAAATAGCATTTAAAACTGACAGGATATATTGTTTAAGTGGCTCAGTTGTGCACTGTTAAGAGCATTCCAGAATATTAAAGCAGCAATCTCTGAAAGAGTAATATAAAAAAGTATTTACATACACAGTATCATAGATTTTTACAAAAAATTTATGACATATTATACATTTCTCTACTGAAGCAAAGGACATTTGTAGGGAATTCTAATGGTTGATACAGTTTATAAATAACAGATATAAAATATACTTATTTATTATCTTTCATGGACATTTGAGGGGGAATATCAACCATGAGCTGAATAATGGGAAATCTTACAAAGTAAAAATATAATTTTTTTATGATCATAAACATAAAACATAATTGATATAAACAGAATAATAAAATACATAGTTTTCCTTTCTAAAAGGACATAACATTATAAGATCATTGTGAATTAATGCTCCACTAATATGGACATAGTGGAGGAGAATTTAAAAGAGAAAAATAAGATACTATGTCAATTTTATTCTATAATATCAAATATCTAAGGAAACAAGAAAAGATGAAAAATGCCATTACTACCAAATATAACTTGATAAACTGAAATACAGAAAAGGGATTCATACTATATTGATTTTAATCTGTGGGGAATGGAGTTTGAATATAAACTAAATTCACAGCATAGTGATCAGCTCCGTTGCTCACTCACGTGAACTCTTTGTGACCCCATGGACTACAACATGACAGGCCTCCCTGTCCATCAACAACTCTTGGAGTTTACTCAAAGTCATGTCCATTGAGTCAGTGATGCCATCCAACCATCTCATCCTCTGTTGTCCCCTTCTCCTCCTGCCCTCAATCTATCCCAGCATCAGGGTTCCTTCAAATGAATCAGTTCATCTCATCAAGTGGCCAAAGTAGTGGAGTTTCAGTTTCAACGTCAGTCCTTCCAATAAATATCAGGAATGATTTCCTTTAGGATGGACTGGTTGGATCTCCTTGCAGTCCAAGGGACTCTCAAGAGTCTTCTCCAACACCACAGTTCAAAAACATCAATTCTTCAGTGCTCAGCTTTCTTTATAGTCCAACTCTCACATCCATACATGACTACCAGAAAAACCATAGTTTTGACTATACGGAATTTTGTTGGCAAAGTAATGTCTCTGCTTTTTAATATTCTATATAGGTTGGTCATAACTTTTCTTCCAAGGAGCAAGTGTCTTTTAATTTCATGGCTGCAGTCACCATCTGCAGTTTTTTTGAGCCCCCCAAAATAAAGCCTCTCACTGTTTCCATTGTTTCCCCATCTATTTGCCATAAAGTGATGGGACCAGATGCCATGATCTTAGTTTTCTGAATGTTGAGCTTTAAGCCAACCTTTTCAGTCTCCTCTTTCACTTTCATTAAGAGGCTCTTTAATTAGTTGCTTTGAGTCATAAGGGAGGTGTCATCTGCATATCTGAGGTTATTGATATTTCTCCCAGCAATCTTGATTCCAGCTTGTTCTTCGTCCAGCTCGGCATTTCTCATGATGCACTCTGCATGTAAGGTAAATAAGCAGGGTGACAATACACAGCCTTGACGTACTCTTTTCCCGATTTGGAACCAGTCTGTAGTTCCATGTCTAGTTTTAACTGTTGCTTCTTGACCTGCATACAGATTTCTCAGGAGGCAGGTCAGGTGGTCTGGTATTTCCATCTCTTGAAGAATTTTCCACAGTTTGTTGTGATCCACACCGTCAAGGGTTTTGGCATAGTCAATAAAGCAGAAGTAGATGTTCTGCTGGAACTTTCTTGCTTTATTGATGATCCAATGGATGTTGGCAGTTTGATCTCTGGTTCCTTTGCCTCTTTTAAATCCAGCTTGAAGATCTGGAAATTAATGGTTCACATACAGTTGAAGCCTGGCTTGGAGAATTTTGAGCATTACTTTGCTAGCATGTGAGATGAGTATAATTGTGTGGTAGTTTGAGCATTCTTTGCTTTGCCTTTCTTTGGGATTGGAATGAAAACTGACCTTTTCCAGTCCTGTGACTACTGCTGAGTTTTCCAAATTTGCTGGCATGTTGAGTGCAGCACTTTCACAGCATCATCTTTTAGCATTTGAAATACCTCAGCTGGAATCCCATCACCTCCACCAGATTTGTTTGTAGTGATGCTTCCTAAGGCCCACTTGACTTTGTTTTCCAGGATGTCTGGCTCTAGGTGAGTGATCACACCATAGTGATTATCTGAGTGTGAAGATCTTTTTTTTGTACAGTTCTTCTGTGTATTCTTGCCACCTCTTCTTAATCTCTTCTGCTTCTTTTAGGTCCATACCCTTTCTGTTCTTTATTGTGCCCATCTTTGCATGAAATATTCCCTTAGTATCTCTAATTTTCTTGAAGAGATCTAGTCTTTCCTTTTCTATTGTTTTCCTCTATTTCTTTGCATTGATCATTGAGGAAGGCTTTCTTATCTCTCCTTGCTCTTCTCTGGAACTCGGCCTTCAAATGGGAATATCTTTTTCTTTTCCTTGGGGATGGTCTTGATCCCTGCCACCTGTACAGTATCATGAACCTCCATCCATAGTTCTACAGGCATTCTATCAGATCTAATATCTTGAATCTATTTCTCACTCCAACTGTATAATCGTAAGGGATTTGATTTAGGTCATACCTAAGAGGTCTAGTGGTTTTCCCTTCTTTCTTCAATTTAAGTCTAATTTTGGCAATAAGGAGTTCATGGTCTGAGCCACAGTCAGTTCCTGGTCTTGTTTCTGCTGACTGTGTAGAGCTTCTCCATCTTTGTCTGCAAAGAATATAATCAATCTGATTTCAGTGTTGACCATCTGGTGATGCCCATATGTAGAGTTTTTTCTTGTGTTGTTGGAAGAGGGTGTTTGCTATGACCAGTGCATTCTCTTGGCAAAACTCTATTAGCCTTTGCCCTGCTTCATTTTGTACTCTAAGGCCAAATTTGCCTATTGCTCCAGGTATTTTGGGCCTCCCAATACAGATGGGTCATGGTGGAGAGTTCTGACAAAGCATGGTCCATTGGAAAAGCGAATGGCAAACCACTTCAGTAGTCTTGCCTTGAGAACCCCATGAGCAGTATGAAAAGGCAAAAAAATAGGATACTGAAAGATGAACTGTCCAGGTCAGTAGGTGCCCAGTATTCTACTGGAGATTAGTGGGAAAATAACTCCATAAAGAATTAAGAGACAGAGCCAAAGCAAAAACAACACCCAGTTGTGGATGTGACTGGTGATGGAAGGAAAGTCCGATGGTATAAAGAGCAATATTGCATAGGAACCTGGAATGTTAGGTCCATGAATCAAGGCATATTGGAAGTGGTCAAACAGGAAATGGCAAGAGTAAACATCGATATTTTAGGAATCAGCGAACTAAAATGGACTGGAACGGGTGAATTTAACTCAGATGACCATTATATCTACTACTGTGGTCAAGAATCCCTTAGAAGAACTGGAGTCACCACCATAGTCAACAAAAGACTCCAAAATGCACTACTTGGATGCAGTCTCAAAAATGCCGGAATGATCTCTGTTCATTTGCAAGGCAAATCATTCAATATCACAGTAATCCAAGTCTATGCCCTGACCAGTAATGCTGAAGAAGCTGAAATTGAACAGTTCTATGAAGACCTACAAGACCTTCTAGAACTAACACCCCCAAAAGATGTCCTTTTCATTATAGGGGATGGGAATGCAAAAGTAGGAAGTTAAGCATAGTGATAATATAATGGAAATTAGAACAAACATTTCATTGGATACTTTTCAATAAATCTACTTATGAAATAATGAATTGATTATAGGATAAGTAGCAGAATATTTTTCTGATACATACCAGAAATATTCCTGGAGGTAAGGGTTTTATTTTTTCTTCCTAGTCAAGATATAATTCAACATGTGTGTAATTGCTTGATGAAGGGGACATCAAATGCCATACGTAATTAAAGGTAAGTTTTTTAAGAGATAGAAATGTAAATTCTAAGACAAATATGATGATATAACAGTTTAAATAAAATTTACAATTTAACTTTGTACACACAACACTGTTAAAAATAGTATTGTGTTCATAATCTGCAGTGGTAAATTCAACAAAGTATACCCCAATGCATTCTGTATATACCTAAAAAACATTCAAAATAATTAATTTATTGATCCCATTTTAGATTAATCATAGTTAAAGGGTAAGTCTTGATGAAGACAATTTCTATAGAGACTCATCTAAACAAATTTAAGCAACATTCTAATTAATTATTGCTTAAAGGTGTCAAGAGGAGTAAAACTACCTACATGGAATTGATAACTAGTGTTCTGTGTTGAGAATAGGTGTTCTGTAGTATTGAATAAAATTTATTGGATAAAACAGATAATAAGATAATAATATTACTTGAGTGCTGTATATTTCTTTTTTTCTTTTCTTTCTTTTTTTCTTTAGGCCACACTGTGTCATGAGGGATCTTACTTCCTGACCAGACATTGAATCTGTGTCTTCTGCAGTGGAAGTGCAATCTTAACCACTGGTCTGTCAGAGATGTCCCAATATTTTTACACTATTTTATTTTACTATCATAGAAAACTGACAGCTAACAATCCACATTTTACTGAGGTGAGTAAGATTGAGATGAGTGGTCAGGATATAAACTAATTTAGTTTGTCTTAATAGGTTGTACAAATTTTGAATAGATAAATAGTTTGTCAAGAATCATGGGCATACGAACCAGCAATCCCACTGCTGGGCATACACACTGAGGAAACCAGAATTGAAAGAGACACGTGCACCCCAGTGTTCATCACAGTGCTGTTTATAATAGCCAGGACATGGAAGCAACCTAGATGCCCATCAGCAGACAAATGGATAAGAGAAAGCTGTGGTACATATACACCATGGAATATTACTCAGCTATTAAAAAGAATGCGTTTGAATCAGGTTTAATGAGGTGGATGAAACTGGAGCCAAGTCAGAAAGAAAAACACCAATACAGTATATTATTGAATGTATATGGAATTTAGGAAGATTGTAATGATGACCCTATATACGAGACAGCAGAAGAGACACAGATGTAAAGAAGAGACTTTTGTCTCTGTGGGAGAAGGCAAGGGTGGGATGATTTGAGAGAATAGCATTGAAACATATATATTATCATATGTGAAATAGATCACCAGTCCAGGTTTGATGCATGAGACAGGGTGCTCAGGGCTGGTGCATGGGATGACCCTGAGGGATGGGATGGGGAAGGAGGTGGGAGGGGGGTTTCAGGATGGGGAACACATGTACATCCATGGCTAATTCATATCAATGTATGACAAAACCTCTGCAATATTGTAAAGTAATTTGCCTCCAATTAAAATAAGTAAATAAGTTAGAAAAAAAAAAGAATCATGGGCAGTTTGTTTCAATTAGTAGAATGACCATATTTCTCCATCCAGCCAGGATAATACTGTTGTCTGAGGGTGACTAATCATGACTCTTACTCTCAAAGGTATTCCTGTTTGGATGACAAATTATCTGGTCACTGGAACAATGGGGAACCATGACAGGCTTTTTAGTGGGATACTAATATAATGGGGACAATGCTTTGCAAAGGTTAATTTGAGAGAAATGTGTAGAAAGGAATGAAGATGAGAAAGATGAAGCAGAGACACAAGTTGGTTTTTAATCATCTCAGGAAATATATTGAAAATCTGAGCTAGGGAAGAAACATTGGAGAGGAAGAGAGAACATATATTACAAGCTGAATGAAGCACTGTTACAGATATAAACTGAATAGGCGTTGGTACTTACTATGAGGAAGAGTGAGGAATTAGCAGTGGTTACAGTGTTTGGTTCTAGCATGACTGGGAATGTGAGGCCCTAGTATGTGCAAGATACTCTGATTGGGTTCTTGGCCTGGGAAAAATTTTTTTTTAAAGAAAGTTGCTTCAATTATTATGGATTCTCTGATGATGCTTTCCTGTGAATTATGACACTTCAAATACTAAGATGCTAATTTATATTTATCTACAGAATTCCTACCTATGTAGGTTATTCTTAAAAGTACAGGTAATTTTGCAACCTGTTAACCTAGAAAATCATATGCTCCAATATTTTCACAATTGATTTTTCTTCTCTCTTTTCCTATATTATCCTACACAGCAAGCCATCTATCTCTTAGCACAAACAATAATTTTAAGAAGTTGTTTTGGTGCCTATCATTTTTCCATACAATCAGCATAATATACTAATATAATGAAGATTAGAAGCCCTAATCTATGATCAAGTTGTCCAAGTAAATAATGCTAATATTCTTTATATTTCTTTGAAAATCAAGAAAATCACAGTAACAGGTAAATAATACTGAAATACCATGTTATCAATAAATAATGTTCAAGGTAACACGGGGAATAAACATATTTCTCTGGAGAAAATATCAGGAAAGCTCCTCTGTCCATGGGATTTCCCAGGCAAGAATACTGGAGTGGGTTGCCATTTCCTTCTCCAGGGGATCTTCCCAACACACTGATTGAAACTGAGTCTCCTGCATTGGCAAGTGGGTTCTTTACCACTGATCCACCAAGGAAGCCCTAGTTCTACTTATATATATCAATTGCTATTAGGGCTGTTCCCTCTCCCTTCATATTTTAAATTTGCTCTTTACTTTCTGTAAATACAAATACATTTGATAGATATAGTAAATCCAGTATCTAACCTTTGAGTATCAAATTCTGCAATTGTTTCTTTCTAATCACTTTATTGAGCTATGAATGATACACAAAAAACTTTTAATAATCATACAAGATGATGAATTTGGAGATCATTATTTGGACATGAAAGTCTTTCCAGGTGGCTCAATAGGTAAAGAATCACTTACAATGCAGGAGATACAGGTTCGCTTCTTGGGTTGGGAAGATGCCCTGGAGGAAAGACTGGAAACCCACTCTAGTATCCTTGCCTGGAGAATCCCATGGACAAGAGGAGCTTCACAGACTACAATCCATAGGGTTGCAAAGAGTCTGACATTGCTGAAGTGACTGAGCATGCATGCACACACATGCCCATTAAATGATCACCACAATGGATGGCATAGACATACCCATTACTTCCAAAAGTTTTCTCCCACCATATGTACTTGTTTATCTATGATAAAAACATTTAAGACAAGATCTTCTATTATCTTAGTGAATTGTATAGTTCAGTATTATTAACTGCATCTCCACACTGTATAGTAGATCTCTAGTACTTATTCACCTTATATAAGTGAAACTTTGTAGCTTCAGCCTTTTAATTTTAAATTATAAATGGAATGAAAGTGATAGAAAGCATAAAGGCAGATATTTTATTGAACTCTCTGAGTAGGTGATAAAGGGAGTACATTAAATATATATATATATAATATATATATATATATATCTGTACTTTGAAAAAGTGGACACTATGGTCAACTTAAGTGAAATGTAAGTAAGCAAGGAAAAGTCTATATATAATTATGAGGAAATCCTGTATACAAGAAAACAGACAAATTATGGGAAGGAAAATTTCTTTTAAGAAACAACTTGGCTATAAAGGGAATGGTTTGCTGGTACATAAAATGAGTATAGTATCCACAGAGAAGCTATCACATCAGTCTTAATAAGTTAGTGTTTATCTAATCCATCAGTGGGCAAAAAATAATTACACCACCACCATTGTTGTATCTACTGTTACCTTCCTATCATTTACCAGGTAATGTGCTATGCAATGTACACAGAGCTGCACAATATTATTTCTCCACTTTATGGAAGAGGGAATTGAAACCTAGATTATACACTTTGCTGAAATCCCCTCTTCTCAAGGAATTTTAGGGACTCTATTCTGTGACTTTGGACAAACAACCAAGATCATGTCCTTAATGTGTACTACATATATTCTGTAAACCAATTCAATAGTCTAGACCTTGAATTCCAGGTATTTCTAACATAACAGTTGAACATACTTATAAATGGGCTTACTTTGTTGCTCAGTGGTAAAGAATCTGCCTGCAATGCAGGAGACCTGGGTTTGATCCCTGGTTGGGAAGATCCCCTGGAGAAGGGAAAGGCTACCCACTCCAGTATTCTGGCCTGGAGAATTCCATGGCCCATATAGTCCATGGGGGTCACAAAAAGTCAGACATGACTGAGAGACTTTCATACTTCACAGTTCACACATACATATAAATAGACATTTTATACTATACAGCTTGGCTATACTTTAAAAGAACTGCATTGAGAAATGAATACCCAGTCTTTTATTTCCATGTAATCTATGAAAAATTAAAATTATTTCTCAGCCCTGTATTGGGGCTGTATATATATGTAAGTATATTGTAATGAAAATATGTATCTTTTAATTGTGAGAAACTGATATTTTTCAATCTAATTTTTGCTTTCAGATTAAAGAAATATTTCTCACTATATATGTGTAGACTATTTGAAGATTTTTTTTCCCAATTTCTTAACAATAAATGTTACTTGCCATTTTTCTCCTCTATCTTCTATGCTTTTTATGCTTTCTGATTAATATTTTCTGTGGAAATCTTTAATAGAAAAAGGAAATTACCTAAATCTAAATGTTTTCAAAAATAGTATCTCTTAATAAAAAAATCATTTAACTCTAAATAATAGTCTCTCGTAGGTATTTAATAGAAAGTGGAAAAAATGAAACATATTCTAAAAACTACTGAGTATGTGGTGAACATTTTACTTTTGGTTCTCCAGATGCACTCTACCCAACTCCCCCTATTTTTTTTTTTTTCTTGAGCTTAAGATATTAGTGGGTTACATTAGTGGGCTTTCCAGTTGAGTTCAGTCAATGGGTGATATCATAAGGACATTTGGACATGGGAAGCTGCAAAGCAAATTCAAGGCATTTATTTCTCTACTTTTGGTTTGAGGCAATTCCTTGGACTACACGTACTACCAGCATAGCAAGTAGTTGAACAAACTTGAAGGGTAGGAATGCCAAGACTTAGGAGGAAACATAATACTTAATAGTGAAGTTGTTCCAGTGGAATTAAAAACAAGATCACTTAATTGCAGAATAGGAGTGATGGTGACACTGATGGAAATGCATGTGGAGTACAAATGGAAATGATATTGTACTAATGTAAAAGAAAATGAATGTAAAATAACTGGTCTACTAGATGCTCAGACACTCTATTTTTTTCTTCTTAGTAATAAAGTTTCTTACGGATTATATGTATGAAATGTATACATTTGTTGCTGTTGTTTTTGTCGCTAAGTCATGTTCCACTCTTTGCAAATTGCAGAATCGTAGGCCCCTCTCTGTCTTCCACTATCTTCCAGAGTTTGTTCAAATTCATGTCCACTGAGTCAGTGATGCTATCTAAACATCTCATCCACTGTCACCCTCTTCTCTTTTTGCCTTCAATCTTTCCTGCATCAGCGTCTTTTCCAATGAGCTGACTCTTCACATCAAGTGGCCAACGTATTGGACCTTCAGCTTCAGCAATATTCCTTCCAATGAATAGTCAGGGTTGATTTCTCTTGGGATTGACTGGTTTTATCTCCTTACAATCCAAGAGTCTTCTCCAGCACCACAGTCCAGAAGCATCAGTTTTTCAGTGCTCAGCCTTCTTTTTGATCGAACTCTCACATCCATACATGACTACTGGAAAAACCATAACTCTGACTGTGTGGACCTTTGTTGACAAAGTTATATGTTTATGTATAACTCCAGTATTCTTGCCTGGGATTGCCCATGGACAGAGGAGGCTGTGGGCTACACTCTATTGTGTCACAATGAGTTAGACATGACTGAGTGATTAAACCACCACTACCAACACATATTTCTATGTATGTATATGTAATATTATGCTACATATTATATATAATTATTCTTCCAAGATAACTAAGATCTTAAAAATAAGTGAGAGTTGTTTCAAAGTCCCTTTAATTTACCTTATGACTTCACCAGGAACTTAACAAAATCTGAAAATTTCAATAACTAGAAAACTATATTTCAAGCTCCAAAATGATCCTCAGAATTGTAAACCCTTGTTGGGCAAAGGCTCTGGGGTGGCACATACTCGGCTGTCAGTGGTACTGTGGGTTTGCAGCTCAGGGTGGCTGGTCTTCCATCAGGGCAGGTGGGCATGGCCACTGGACATATGGATGGACAGAATCCAAGGCTACCCAAATGTTTGCTCCTTGAGCAGGAATGCAAATCTCATGTGCACAAGCCCTCTTTGACACTGTGTCCAGCCCTCCATCCTTTGTTTGGATGAAGTTTAAAAATAATGCTTCTAATGTCAAAAATAAATAAATGTTAAATGGTATTATAAGTGTGTATCTGAGAAAATATAAAGTAGAAAGAGGTCTTCGCTAGTGGCTCAGGCAGTAAAGAATCTACCTGCAATGCAAAAGGAATGTCTACTCACTGTGTTATTCTTGCCTGGAGAATTAGATGGACAGAGGAGCCTAGGAAGCTACAGCCTTTGGGGTCACAAAGAGTCATACATGACTGAGTGGCTAACACTTCCACTTTTTTTCAAAGTAAAAAGAAGAAAAAAGTAATTAGCTTTAGGCTTTATTTTGACAAGATCCTTGATGTTAATCATTTGTATCTTGGATTAGGACAAAAGGCAGATTAAATTAAGCCTAAATATTTATAGTCATTGTAGGAATATTTAATTCTGAGAGCATGTCAGTCATTATTCTGCCATTTACTCTGCATATTTGTTTAAACGCTATGCTTCTGGGAAGGAAGTAAGAGAGCTTGTGTGAAAGCAGAGGGGAAATGCTACAGAAAATAAGGCTGCAGATGAGGCAGGAGGATGATGAGATAAGGGTCAGGAAAGTCATGGTCAGTGAAGTCACAGGAGAGATAGAGAAAACTATAGTTTCACAGAAAAAAATACATATATATTAAAAAAAAGAAAAGTATATTTTTTATATTATAAATCAAAAAGAATACAGAAGAAATGAAAATAAGAAAATTAGAGAATAAGAGCATTCATACATTAACTTGAGAAAAATTCAATTGAAAGAATGAGTTTCCGAGGCGGCAATGAGGTGAGTGTAAGATAAGGATAATGATGGTAAACCTGAAAAACATGAATTTTTATTGCCCAATAAGTCAAATCAGGAATTTCTTACCATCAAGGTTGGCTGGATTCTATGCCATGGAAAAGGAGCATAATTAGATGAGAGAGTGCATTTATTTGCTAGTCAAGCATCAATAATCATAGACATTACTATAGTCTAGGCAATAAATGTGGATCTTAGTGGATACTATCGTCAGTCAGCTGTCTTTTCCTTCTCTACCTTCTCCATCCTTAAGTCTGCATATATAGACATAGTAGTATCTTGTGTCTACTAGACTCCATTTAGGAACTAGTTTTCACCAGGGCTGAGAATACACAAATGACATCAGCCTTCTCCATTCATGAAGTTAAAAATTACTTGTGATCCTCAAAGCTATATGGTGGTGTCCATGACTAGTAAGCATATATTTACTATCTAGAAATAAACTCTTGAAAATATCTGATACAGTAGAAGAAATTATAAATTCTGGAGTCACATCAATCAGAAGCTACCTTGTCATTATCTTTGAAATGAAAGTGAAGTTGCTCGTGTCCGACTCTTTGTGATGCCATGGACTATAGCCTACCAGGATCCTCAGTCCATGGGATTTTCCAGGCAAGAATACTGGAGTGGGTTGCCATTTCCTTCTCCAGGGGATCTTCCCCACCCAGAGATGGAACCTGGGTCTCCCGCATGGTAGGCAAACGTTTTACCGTCTGAGCTACCAGGGAAATCTTTACCCATGGAAAAAAAGCAAAACAAATCAAATAAGAAAAACGTTGCACTGATCCAGTCTAAAAACCTGGGCTTTTGCTGAGAGACACAATTGTAACTATTGGTGGAAAAAATCATAGTTGCTGGATGAAGGCAGAATTTTATGTGAAGCCTAGTTTTAACCTTTTCTGGACACTATACTTGAAAGTAATAGTTTTCTCCTCTAAGATAAGGATAAATTTAAGGATGAACTTTTAAATTGTGTTGAAAATCACATGACAAAAAGTTCAGCATCTTAAACATTTTTAACTGTGCAGTTTAGTAGTATTAACTATATTCTCTTAGTTGTGCAACAGATTTCTAAAACATTTGCATTGGAGGAAAGAAGTGAAACTCTAAACCCTTTGAAAAACGCCTAATTTCCTCTCATGCCAGACTCGGGCAACCACCACTCAATATTGTGCTGCCATGAGTTTGACTACTTTAGACACTTTATATAAGTGGAGTTATACATCATGAGAAACGCTGGGTTGGAGGAAGCACAAGCTGGAATCCAGATTGCCGGGAGAAATAGCAATAACCTCAGATATGCAGATGACACCACCCTTATGGCAGAAAGCAAAGAAGAACTAGAAAGCTTCTTGATGAAAGTGAAAGAGGAGAGTGAAAAAGTTGGCTTAAAGCTCAACATTCAGAAAACTAAGATCATGGCATGTGGTCCCATCACTTCATGGCAAATAGATGGGGAAACAGTGGAAACAGTGGCAGACTTTACTTTTTTGGGCTCCAAAGTCACTCCAGATGGTGACTGCAGCCATGAAATTAAAAGACATTTACTCCTTAGAAGAAAAGTTATGACCAACCTAGATAGCATATTAAAAAGCAGAGACATTACTTTGCCAACAAAGGTCCATCTATTCAAGGCTATGGTTTTTCCAGTAGTCATGTATGGATGTGAGAGTTGGTCTATAAAGAAAGCTGAGCACTGAAGAATTGATTCTTTTGAACTGTGGTGTTGAAGAAGACTCTTGAGAGTCCCTTGGACTGCAAGGAGATCCAACCAGTCCATCCTAAAGGAGATCAGTCCTGGGTGTTCATTGGAAGGACTGATGTTGAAACTGAAACTCCAATACTTTGGCCACCTGATGAGAAGAGCTGACTCATTTGAAAAGACCCTGATGCTGGGAAAGGTTGAAGGCAGGAGGAGTACGGGATGACAGAGGCTGAGATGGTTCGATGGCATCACCGACTCGATGGACATGAGTTGGAGTAAACTCCAGGAGTTGGTGATGGACAGGGAGGCCTGGCGTGTTGCATCCATAGGGTTTCAAAGAGTCGGACATGACTGAGCGACTGAACTGAACTGAGTTGATACGGTATTTATCTTCATAGGACTATCTTGTTTCACCTAGCATAATGTCTTCAAGTTTCATCCATATTGTAGCATGTTCCAGGATTCCTGCTTTTCAAAGGCTGGAAATAATCCCACCGTATGTGCAGACCACAGTCTTGTATTCACTGATTGGCTTTTGTGTTATGTCCACCTCTTGATTATTGTGAATAATGCTGCCATGAACCTGGATATCAAATAACTCTTCAAGATATTGCTTTCAATTCTTATGGGTATGTATTTGAAAGTGGTACTTCTGGGTAACATCATGATTACATATTTTATTTCTCAAGGCACCTCAATTCTATTTTCCATAGCAGCTGCTCCATTTTACATTCCTATTAACAATGCATTAGGTTTCCAAAAAGCATTCCAATTTCTGCACATCTTCAACACTGTTTTTTGTTCTGTGGGCTTCTTTTATTTTATTTGCTTTGTTTGATAGTGACTCTTATGGCTATGAGTGGTTTCTCATTGTAGTTTTTATTTGCATTTCTCTAATGGTTAGTGATGAGAATCTTTTCATATACTTATTGGTCATTTGTATATTTTCTTCTTAGAAATATCTATTTAAGTCTTTTGTCCATTTTTGAATCAAATTTCTTCCTTTTTTTTTTTTTTGTTTTTAGTTGCAGGATGCATGAATTCTGAATATTAACTCTGTATCAGAATATGATTTTCAAATATTCTCTCTCTTTGCATGTCTCTTTTTCATTCAGCTGGTTGTATTCTTCATTGAGCAAAACTTTAAAAGTTGATGTATTCTCATTTATCTGTTTTGCATTTTCTTGCCTGTGCTTTTACTGTCGTATGAAAAAAAATCTTTGCTAAGTCCAGTATCATGAAGTCTTCCCTTTGCAAGTCCTTCTAGAAGTATTTACAATCTTACATTTTGGTGTTTAATCCTTTTGGAGTTAACTTTTGTATATGGTGTAAGGTGGTTCCAACTTACTTTTACATGTGGATATTCAGTTTGTTTTTCCCCACTCCATTTGTTGAAGAGACCATCCTTTTCCCATGTTAGGTCTTGGAACCTGTGTTGAAAGTTATTTGACTGCATAAGTGAGGGTTTATATCTGGGCTATCTCTTCTTTTCCATTGGTCTATACATCTGTCATGCCAAAATGACAGTCTTTTGCCTTTTGTGGCTTTTCTAATATGTTTGAAATTAGGTTGTGTGAGGTCTCTGCCTTTGTTCTTTTGTTCAAATTGGTTTTGGCTACTCAGGGTCCCTTGAGATTTCATGTAAATATTAGCTTTTCTTTTTTTATTTCTGGAAAAAATTCCAAGGAATTTTGATAGGGATTGCATTGACTCTATAGATCATTGAGGTAATATGGATATTTTCAAAAGATGAAATCTTCTAATTCACAAATATAGATTTTTTTCTGTATTTATATGCATCTTAATTTCTTTCATCAATGTTTGGTAGTTTTTAGTGAACATGTTTTTTTTGCCTCCCTGATTAAGTTTATTCCAAAGTATTTTATTGTTTCTGATGTTATTATATTGAATAAATGAGATTGTTTTTATAATGTATTTTCAGATTTTTCATTGTTATTTTACAGAAACACAACTTATTTTGCATGTTGATATTGTATTCTGTAATTTTGTTTAATGTGTCTTTATGTTCTAATAGATTTCTCATGTTTTGAAATTTAAATATTTCCATATATGAGATCATATTATCTGTGAACAGATATCATTTTGCTTTCTGATTTCCAACTTGGGAGCTTTTATTTCTTTTTTATTGACTAATTTATCTGGTGAGGGCCTTGAGTAATATGTTAAATGTAAATGGCAAGAATGGGAATCCTTGCTTTATTCTTGATCTTAGATGAAAAACTTTGTCTTATTGAGTATGATGTTACCTGTGACGTTTATACCTAATCTTTATTGTTAGCTGCTCAGTCATGTCCAACTCTTTGTGATCCCATGGACCGTAGCCCACCAGGCCCTTCTGCCCATGGAATTCTCCAGGCAAGAATATGGGAGTAGGTTGTCATTTCCTTCTCCAGGGGGTATTCCCAACCCAGGAATTGAACCCAGGTCTCCTGCACTGCAGGCAGATTCTCTACCATCTGAGCCACCAGGGAAGCCCTTTTTTATATTGATGCAATTTCCATCTATTCCTAATTTTTTTGTTTTTATCATGAAAAGATGTTAATCTTGTCAATGGTTTTTATACATAAATTGAGATAATCTTATAGCTTTTGTCCTTTATTCTGTTAATGTGGTGTATATTTTCTCTCTACTACAACCACATTCCCAGTGCTTATTATAGCAACTGACCCAAAAGTGCTCAAAAATATTTCTATAATGATTAAAATAATAAACATGTCAAATGATAAAATTCCTCCTTTGCATTTAATATCAAGCTGTTTTTCTAAGAACTAAAATTTGCTTTTTTGTTATTGTTATTCTGTTGCCAAGTCGTTTTTGACTCTCTGCAACCCCATGGACTGGAACACACCAGAATTCCCTGTTCCACACCATCTCCTGGAATTTGCCCAAGTTTGTGTACATTAATGAATCTGTCATGGCATCCGATCATCTCACTGTCTGTTGCCCTCTTCTGCTTTCAATCTTTCCCAACATCAGAGTCTTTTCCATTGAGTCATCTATTCACATCAGGTGGCCAAAGGATTGGAGCTTCAACTTCAGCATCAGTCCTTCCAATGATTTCCTTTAAGATTGATTGGCTTGATCTCCTTGCTTTCTGAGGCACTCTCAAGAGTCTTCTCAAGCCCCACAATTTGGAAGCATCATTTACTCAGTGCTCTGTCTTCTCATATCTGTACATGACTACTGGAAAGACCACAGCCTTGACACGCTGTTTAGGTTTATCATAGCTTTCCTGCCAAGATGCAATCATCTTCTAATTTCACGGCTGCTCAGTCACCATCTCCAGTGATTTTGGAGCCCAAGAAGAGAAAATTTCTCACTGTTTCTACCTTTTCCCATTCTTTTTGCCATGAAGTAATGGGACCAAATGCCATGATCTTATTATTATTATTACTTTAATATTGAGTTTTAAGCTAACCTTTTCACTCTCCTCCCTCACCCTTATCAAGAAGCTCTTTAGTTCCTCATTGATTTCTGACTTCAGAGTGGTATCATCTGCATATCTGAGGTTGTTGATACTCCCAGCAATCTTGATTCCAGCTTGTAACTCATCCAGCCAGGCATTTCACCTGATGTGCTCTGCGTATAAGTTAAACAGGGTGACAACAAACAGCCTTGTTGTATTCCTTTCTCAATCCTGAACCTGTCAGTTATTTCACACAAGGTTCTAACTGTTGCTTCTAGACCCACATACAGGTTTCTCAGAAGACAGGTAAGATGGTCTGGTATTCTTGTTTTTAAGAGTTTTCTATAGTTTGTTATGATCCACACAGCCAAAGGCTTTAGTATAGTCAATAAAACACAGGTAGATATTTTTTCCAGAATTCCTTTGCTTTCTCTTTGATCCAATGAATGTTAGCAATTTGATCTCTGGTTCCTCTGCCTTTTATAAACCCAGCTTGAATATCTGGAATTTCTTGGCTTAAGTAATGCTGAAGCCTAGTTTGGAGGATTTTGAGCATAACCTTACTATATGGGAGATGAGCACAATTGTCAGGTGGATTGAACATTCTTTGGTACTACACTTGTTGGGAATTAGAATGAGGATTGACTTTTTAGAGTCCTGTGGTCACTGCTGGGTCTTCCAAATTTGCTGACATATTGAGTGCAGCACTTTAATAGCATCATATTTTATAATTTTAAATAGCTCTGCTGGAATTACATCACTTCCACTAGCATTGTTGACAGCAGTACTTCCTAAGGCCTACATGACTTCACACTCCAGGTTGTCTGGCTCTGAGTGAGCGACTAGACCTTTGTGGTTATCCAGGTCACTAAGATCTTTTTTTGTTTAGTTCCTCTGTGCATTCCTTCCATCTCTTCTTGATCACTTCTGCTTCTATTAGGTCTTTATTGTTTCTGTCCTTTATTGTGCCCGTCTTTGGATGAAATGCTCCTTTGATATTTCCAATTTTCTTGAAGAGATTTCTAGTCTTACCCTTTCTATTGTTATCTTCTATTTCTGTGTATTGTTCATTTAAGAAGGCCTTCTTGTCTCTCCTTGCTATTCTCTGGGACTCTGCATTTAGTTGGGTGTAACTTTCTCTCTCTCTGTTACTTTTCACTTCTCTTCTTTTCTCGGCTATTTGTAAAGTCTCCTCAGACAGCCACTTTTCCTTCTTAAATTTCTTTTTCTTTGGGATGGTGGTGTTCTCTGTCTCTTGTACAATATTACCAACCTTTGTCCATAGTTCTTCAGGCACTCTTTTTACCAGATCTAATCCCTTGAATCTATTCTACACCTCCACTGTATATTCATAGGGGATTTGATTTAAGTCACACTTAACTGGCCTAGTTGTTTGCTCCTCTTTCTTTAGTTTAAGCCAAAGAAGAGACGGGGTAGCCCTCATAATTAACAAAAGAGTCTGAAATGCAGTACTTGGGTGCAACTTTAAAAATGACAGACTGATTTTGGTTTGTTTCCAAGACAAACCATTCAACATCACAGTAATTCAAGCCTATGCCCTAACCACTAAGGCTGAAGAAGATGAGGTTGATCAGTTCTGTTAAAACCTAGAAAACCTCCTAGAACTAACGACAAAAATGATGTCCTATTCATGATAGGGGATTGGAATGCAAGAAGTAGGAATCCAAAGATGCTTGGAGTAACAGGCAAGTTTAGCCTCAGAGTACAAAATGAAGCAGGGCAAAGGCTAACAGAATTCTGCCAAGATAACTCAATGGTCCTAGCAGACACCCCTTTTCAACAACACAAGAGACAACTTTATACATGGGCCTCAACAGTCAATACTGAAATCAGATTGATTACATTTTTTGTAGCTGAAGATGGAGAAGCTATATACTGTCAGCATAAACAAGACCTGGAGCTGACTGTGGCTCAGATCATTAGCTCCTCGTAGCAAAATTTGCTTACTTTAGCTTTATTTATATGACAATATTGGTGAAGCTAATTCATGTATATATTTCAGGCAGAAAAATCTGTAACTTAGAAGCAAGCCATAGAAGATTTTCTCTTTCATATTTGGAAATAGACATGAAGCATGGTTAAAGTTAAATTAGTATCCAGTCATACATCTTTGTCAAAATATCTCATGAAAATGTTAAGGTTGTAGCAAATGCAATATCATTTGTAGGAAAAAATAGAAACTTCTGTAATAAATGAGGTGGAGAGTGTTAAGAATCCTCAACTCCGGTTTAATTAGGAATGATTAAATGTTAAAATGATAATGAAAGAAGGGGACTGAAACTATTAATTGAACACAGAAATAGATAATAAGGCAGGTTGTCTGTGACCTGAAACCAAGAAAGCGGCTCAGTGAAGTCAGCTATGATTATTCTAGGACATATATTGTGCAGCTAAGCAAAACTTGTCACTTGTCTGGAGTACATATATAAAACATTGTGCAAGTAATATGGCCTGATTTGAAATAAAAATAAATAAATCACCAAATAAAGCATTGCATTATGTGTGCACAGAGTTGTTACTTAAGTTGAAAGCATCTGATTACTTTAATTTTTTTTACAAATTTTCTTTACTACTTTGCCTTGATATTTTATGCTCAATAGTAAACATAGCAAATAAAACATGTTTATCTTTAAGACTCACTTTAAAATATGTTATTTCTCTTTGTTTAGAACTTTTAATTTCTTTCTTATATTTCACTAACAGAATGCTTTTATTTATTCAGGGTGAAATGTCTTCATAGAACTATTTTCAATAATTTAAGAAGCATTCTGTAAAAGAAATATTATTATTGTGCTTTCTTGACTAAGATTTTATACAAAATTTAGTAACATTGTATTGTTATTCATAATTGATATGCACCATTGAATATAACTTAAATAAAATTGTTTTCCTGTACAACAACTATATTGTGTTTTTTCTGAATTTCTGTGTCTATGATAATTTCATTAGTTTAATATCAATTTTAGGTAAAAAACTGTATCCTGTACATAATATTAATATTTAGATCCTATAGTAAAGAAATATTTAATTTGTCATCAATTTTCTCCTACTAATAGTTTAAAAATTCCTTAAATTGCATATATTCCTTAAACATAACTGTATAGTGTCTGTTGATTGTTTTTCTTCATAAAGCAAGGTGTTGCATTTTTTTTAACTGACAGGAAGTAATATCACATTGGTAGAACTTAGTTTACCAGTTTCTTTGCTGCTGTTTAGTAAAAGCGTTAGTCGTTCAGTTGTGTCTGCAACTTCATAGACTATAGGCCAGCATACTCCTCTGTCCATGGAATTGGAGTAGGCAGCTATTTCCTTCTCCAGGGGATCTTCCTGACCCAGGCATTACACCTGGGTCTCCTTTATTGCAGGCAGATTCTTTACTATACGAGCCACTAAGGAAGCCCCACAAGGGAAGGGCTTTAACAAAATCACTCAACAAATACAATAAATTCAACTAGTAATTGCTAGTGATTACATATTTGGCAGATTACCCAATATAAAAATTACTATTTAGTTGTTTAAAATGAACATGTAATGTCCATATTCTGTATATCAAATTGTATTTTGCAAATTATGTGCAATCTTATAAATTGTGTTTGTGTCATGGACAGGACTGTGGCAAAGAGGAACTGAATGTAAGGTGTATCCATGTAAGATTAACAAGTATTCTTTTGTCAGTATAAATTTGGTTTAAAAGTTCTGAACTTTGAAGTATATATTCTTAAGTTATCCTGGTTTGCATCGCCTCTCTCCTATATTTACTGAGAATAAGCATAGACTAAATGAAGAATAAATAAGACACTTTACAGAGTAAGGTAAGTCACCTAACTTCATGTCAGGAAGTTGAAACTTACAAATCAAAGGATATACAGTTTATTCTCAGATAATACATTTTCTAGTCACACAATGCCTAGAAGCTGGAATCATTTTTCTTCCTTAACCATTCATAAAATATTAAATTAACCATTTGTTTGATAAATAATTAGGTGTAATTAAAATTCTATTAATCTCAAAACACTGCTTGATCAAATAAGCAATTTAAGGGATTATAACAGAATTATAAATTTTGGAATAAATTTACCAGCTTATAATGATACTAATGTTTTGACTGACAATGTAAAAGATAATTTTAGAGAACATGGAATTCAGTGAGAAAATGTCCAACCTGTTTTATTCTTTGAGCAACTGTCAGTGGGGCTTCTCTTACTTGCCAATTTCTGTCAAGGAAGTGAGGATATAGCAGTGAGTACAATAGAAGGTCAAACTCCCCTTTAGGGACAGACAACAAATATGTAGATAAGTAAATAAATATGCTTCTAGATTATGTGTTTTTTGTGAGTTAGAAATTCACATTATATTCTGGATATCAATCTTGTACAGCATAGCTGTTTTCTCTGAGGTGATCATTGTCTAGTGATTGGAGAAATTAATTAAAAGAGTAAAAAGACTTTGAACAGGATCATTAAGAGGTTTATGATAGATTTCTACACTGGTTCAGAGGAAAAAAGCATCAAAAGAGCTTGTAAATCAGATAAACTTTATGAAAGATATAGCATTCAGTATACTCTTGAAGAATGTGTAGATTTTGAAAATTTTTAAAAAATATAAACAACTGCATCAATAAATACATGAATGTATTCACTCAGTAAATATATTGAACATTTACATTAAAGGCAGCTCTCTGAATGCACAGAATCCAAATATGAACAAGTTGGGTCTTACACTCAATGAATTAATATTTGAGTGGAAGTAGACATAATATTGATGAATGTATGAATGAATGATATACCTTAAAGTATAAATGTAACTTGTGAAAAAAAAGTAGCTGTGAAAAGGCTAAGAAATGGCAGTTTAGAAAGTTGGTAATCAGATAAAGGCCAATTCACACGCATGAATGTCAAAGACTCACCTATAACAAAGTCTGGGGAACATAATTGAGAAAAAGAGGCTTCAAGTATAAAATCATTAAAATGAATATGAGATATGAAGATATGTTCAAAGAACAGCAAGAGTGCTACAGTGATTGAAACTCATAAAGATAAGGTAAGGAGTAGCCTCTAATCTGAAGATGTGTGCGTCTAGTGATGGGAGGACCTGTGGACAAAAGTTAGGGATTTAGTGGACATAATGTGACATATATTTAAAAAATAACTATACCTGATGTTCGGAATGCATTTTAACAGAGATTAGAGTGTAAGTAAAGAGATCAGTTAGGCAGCCAGATAATAGTAGGTGATAGGATTGTGTCTAATGTAGATGTTCCTAGGCCATAGATGATGATAGATTGAAACAACATGTGTAGAAATGACAAATATACAAAGTTCAGTGAAACTTTTTCTGTCCAGTTTTAATTGTGTGTGAGGTGAAAGAGGAACTAAGGCAAAACTACCAGTTTTCATTTAATTTGCTAGACAAGAGTATCTCCTTAAAGAGTATTTTGTTATTGGTGATGGTAGTGGTATTTATTTTTTATTCTACTCCTTCTTCAATACAATAAGTCTTGATCTTTTAATGTAAGTTTTCATATGAAGTATTATTAATACTTTGCTGAAATTAAATTCCATGGTTTGTAAAATTCTTTTGAAATCCAGTAGATAATTGCTATTTTCCCTGATTTTAAGAGCTTCTTGATGAGAGTGAAAGAGGAGACAGAAAAAATTGGCTTAAACCTCAACATCCAGAAAACTAAGATCATGGCATCCAGTTCCATCACTTCATGGCAAATAGATGGGGAAACAGTGGAAAGAGTGAGAGACTTTATTTTTTGGGGCTCCAAAGTCACTCCAGATGGTGACTGCAGCCATGAAATTAAAAGACGCTTGCTCCTCGGAAGGAAAGCTATGACCAACCTAGACAGCATATTGAAAATCAGAGATATTACTTTGTTGACAAAGGTCCATCTAGTCAAAGCTTTGGTTTATCCTGTAATCATGTATGGATGTGAAAGTTGGGCTATAAAGAAAGCTGAGCACCGAAGAATTGATACTTTTAAACTGTGGTGTTGAAGAAGACTCTTGAGAGTCCCTTGGACTGCTAGGGGATCCAACCAGTCTATCCTAAAGGGAATCAGTCCTGATATTCATTGAAAGGATTGATGCTAAAGCTGAAACTCCAATACTTTGGCCACCTAATGCAAGAAATTGACTCATTTGAAAAGACCCTGATGCTGGGAAAGATTGAAGGTGAGAGGAGAAGGGGACAACAGAGGCTGAGATGGTTAGATGGCATCACTGACTTGATGGACATGAGTTTGAGTAAGCTCTCGGAGTTGGTGATGGACAGGGAAACCTGGCGTGCTGCAGTTCATGGGGTCACAAAAAGTTCACATGACTGAGCGACTAAACTGAACTGATTTTTAATTTATACATAATTACCACATCCAGGAATGTGAAGTCAAGTGGGCCTTAGAAAGCATCACTACTAGCAAAGCTAGTGGAGGTGATGGAATTCCAGCTGAGCTATTTTAAATCCTGAAAGACGATGCTGTGAAAGTGCTGCACTCAATATACCAGCAAATTTGAAAAACTCAGCAGTGGCCACAGGACTGGAAAAGGTCAGTTTTCATTCCCATCCCAAAGAAGGCAATCCCAAAGAATGCTCAAACTACCACACAATTGCACTCATCTCACACGCTAGTAAAGTAATGCTCAAAATTCTCCAAGCCAGGCTTCAGCAATATGTGAACCGCGAACTTCCAGATGTTCAAGCTGGTTTTAGAAAAGGCAGAGGAACCAGAGATCAAATTGCCAACCTCCGCTGGATCGTTGAAAAAGCAAGAGAGTTCCAGAAAAACATCTATTTCTGCTTTACTGACTATGCCAATGCCTTTGACTGCGTGGATCACAATAAACTGTGGAAAATTCTGAAAGAGATTGGAATACCAGACCGCCTGACCTGCCTCTTGAGAAACCTGTATGCAGGTCAGGAAGCAACAGTTAGAACTGGACATGGAACAACAGACTTGTTCCAAATAGGAAAAGGAGTATGTCAAGGCTGTGTATTGTCACCCTGCTTATTTAACTTATGTGAAGAGTACATCATGAGAAATGCTGGGCTGGAAGAAGCACAAGCTGGAATCAAGATTGCAGGGAGAAATATCAGTAACCTCAGATATGCAGATGACACCACCCTCAAAGGAGGTTATTATAAACAGTGCTGCGATGAACACTGGGGTCTGGGGCACTGGCAAGTCCCAGAGGGATGGGGTGGGGAGGGAGGGGGGAGGGGGGATCGGGGTGGGGAACACATGTAAATCCATGGCTGATTCATGTCAATGTATGGCAAAAACCACTACAATATTGTAAAGTAATTAGCCTCCAACAAATAAAAATAAATGGGAAAAAAATAAAAAAAAAAAACAATTGGACACAATTTTTAAAAGGAAATTCTTTTTGTTTCATTAGACTCCCTTCCAAGGACCTTATACACCTTATTTTTTTTTCCTGGGCTAGGTTACTTTACTAAACCATCAAACAAAGAGCTCTGTAATGTCTGTCCCCACCCTCCTGGTTTATCACTTTTTCTCTGCCTGGAGTAGTATCACTTTCCAGTGAAAGGATTCCTAATTTCCCAAATAGAATTGGTTGTCCCTAATTCTTTTTTGTCATGCCTCAACAAAACAAGTTTGAAATACTAAGGGTTGCGAAGACCTACTATAGTGGTAAAGTGGGGAGATTTTCTGAGTTAACTTGAATTAAATTACTGTGTTTAATTTACTTGATCATTAACAATGGACAAATTAGTTTATTTGTCTGTAGCCCCTCAACTATTCATCACTAATACATTTCAAGTTTCACAGTGGGTTATAAAAGAAATAAATTTTAAGATGCTAGCAGTATTTAATACAATATATTTTCTCACTTAATGCCAATTCCCTCCAATATAGCTTTCTTAGAACTCTAAATGAAATTTCTTGGAAATTTTTTTAAGTAGTTTTTAAGTAGTTTCATCACTTAGCACTAGCATGAGTTGGGCAAGGCAGCAAAGGGATTGAAAATACCAGACTGGCTTATTAGTTTAAGAAAGCAAGAAGTCGAATAGATGGAATTCAGAGATTTGAGCAAATCAACAATATTCAAAGAAGCAAGCATTTCATCATCAATTTTAGGTAAATAATATAGGATAATATGCATTTTAACTAGCTGATGCTCACCTATGTGGGTAGAGTATACAAACAGAGAATGCGGGCTGACAATACTTGGAAATCTGGAGTTGGGTATTTTCGATCTGGGAGTAATGTCCATGAAAAGTACCAGCAAATGCTCCTGAATGTCTTAAAGGCAGAAAACTAGTTTCTAGTAGAAATAATAACAAGGCTCACACTGGCCTGAGGTTTCTAGGCATACACCCTGTATCGCCCTTCCTGTTCGTGACATCAATTGTCTTGATGTTTGAACTATGCGCACTGTTTGCTTAGCCTATGGAAGGCAAGGCACAAGCTAAGAGACTGGGAGAAAACTCAAGGAGCCGTAGGAACTGCAGGTGTGTTTATTCTCTCCTGGCTAGGGCAGCAGCTTTAGCAGCAGAGACGCTACATTCTCTCCTCTCATGGCTGACCCAGCAGACACAGCTGTGATGCAGCAGGAAGTCAATGGCTTTTCAGATGGAGCGCATATATGGGAAGAGCACTAAGTTACCTGTGAGGAAGCTAGTACCTCGTGATGTGCATGCACAGGGCTATAAGTGATTTCAGATGTTACATAATTATTATTTACAAAATGTGAGGTGAGAGCCAGAAGTCCCTGGGGTGAGAGAGCCAGACCACACCTTCTTGACTGGTTTATTCTTTCCCTACACTACCTTTCTTTAGTGTCCACTAGGCCATATTGTAATGGCTTAATTGAGTTTTTATTTACAGTGTATGCATGGTAAGTTGCTTCAGTTGTATCTGACTCTTTGTGACCCTATGCGTGGACTATAGCCTGCCAGACTCCTCTGTCTATGGAATTCTCCAGGCAAAAATACTGAAGTGGGTTTTTATATTGGGTCTTCCCAACCCAGGGATTGAATCCTAATCTCCTACATCTCCTGCATTGGCAGATGGGTTCTTTATCACTAGCACCACCTGGGATTTTACTTATAGTATGACATATCATTTATCTGTGTATTTCTAACCCCCAGCATATCTGTTTCAGAGTAGGAAACTGATTTTTATGTGTTGAATGGATAATGGAAAGAACCACCAAGGAACTGGCTTAGTTCTAACCCTGGGTACAGGGGGTAGGAGGAAAAGAAATCCTTAACAGAAAGACAGTGAGACCTCACTATCCTTGCTAAAGTCTATTCCTATTAAGTCTAGAATAGAAGCCAAACAAATTACTCTAGAGTAACGCATGCTGGTTGGAATGATGGAAAAGTTAACTCGTCTTGGGTCAGTACACGGAGACCTTATTTTGCAAGTCTAACCAAAGTTCATTTTAAGATGGATATTAAGAGGATGAAATTTGTTTTGTTTAATTCTAGATAAACGTGAAACCTAGGGAATAAAGAAGCCTATATCTGGGATCGCTGACATTGTTCATGCAGGAAGCTGTGTGTAACAGGTGTTGTGAGAATTTGATGCAGGCATAACTATTTCAGAACCAGTTGTTGACACTTATCAATTTGGTTAAGCTATTTATGCTGTGGTAATTAATAAATTTAAAATTTTGGTGGCCTAAAAAATCAAAGTTTATTTCTTACTCATGCTCCATACCACCATGGGGTAGTGGATTTTCCCAAGAAACAACACCAATAGGACTTAAGTACATAGATGATAGAGACAGACAGGTAGATATTTGTTATAGGAATTGGCTTACAGGATGATTGAAACCAAAATATTCCTCTCCATCTGCCAGCAGGATAAGCAAGAAAGCTGATGGTGTAATTCAGTCCAGAGACCTGAGAAATGAGGGGTCGGGTGTGGGAGAGGCAGTGGTGTATAAGTTCTATTTTGTGCTCAAAGGCCCAGGAACCTGGAGTGCTGATGTCTGAGGTCAGGAGAAGATAGATGAGCCTGCTCAAACAGAGTTGAATTTGCCTGTCCTCAGTGGATCGGATGATGACCATTCATATTGGTGAGAGCCATCTTCTTTGCTCAGTCTAAGGATTAAGTTTTTAATCTCTTGGAAACATCCTCACAGACACAGACAGATACAATGTTTGACCAAATATCCTGGCATCACCTAGCCCAGTCATGCTAATATGTAAAATTAAACATCATACTCAGCAGAAACCACCCAGCTCATGAATATCCATTAGGAGTCCAGGGTAACTGAGCAGCCACTATCTCAAATGTTACCCTTTTCTTTAATAGACAGAATAGAATGCTGCAGGATATTGTTAAATTCTCAGTGCAGAAGTGAAATATCATTTCTATTCATAGTTCTTTGTATAGAAGTGGGCATGTGACTCCACTTAACCGTCGGAGGCCATGAGGTGAGATTCAAACATAGAACAGGAGGAAGGGTGAGTTGTGTGGTAAGCAGGAATAGTAAGTATAAAACAATAGAAAATATAAAGCAAATATAAAAAGGTAACACAGAATTGCCTTCAAGCTTCTTTATTGGCAGTGTTAGCTATTTGAAGTTCAAATAATATCTTAATAATGTTAGTAAGTAACAGAAATACACATCTATGGAGTGAGTCTGCAAGAAAAGTAACATATATGTCTATTTTGGTCCCTATGATAGTTCCTCCAAGACAGCAGTAGCACTGTTCTTGGGAACAGACTGGGACAGATGCTTTGATCCATATGCTCAGGAAGGATCTTATGCACACAGAAGGCTAAAAAGAGCAAGAAAACTCATAGTAATTGCTCACTTCCCCAAACTCTTCTTTTTCACTGTATCAGCTTTGTATCTATGACATTTTATTAATTTTTACTTGTGCTGTTTTAGGTATGTTTGTATTAATTTTATCTCTATCTTACATACATATATTTATTTTATATATTATATACACACGGATCAAGGCCCTTTCCCATCTGTTCTCATTGCTGGACTGAACGTCTAGCAAGTAGCTTGCTGTTTGAAGAAAAAGACCTCTCCAAGAAAAAGTCCAAATACACAGATTATGTGCACTGCTAGCAATGTATTTCCTTACACATTGCAATATTCCTGAACTCAAGACTTATAGTCATATTTTCAACATCCTTTTACAGTCTGCTTTTCAAGATTATAGCGTAAAATATATTGCTGTTTGTGCTTCTCTTGAAATTAGAAAATGCAGTTATTTTGATGCTACTGAGAAATCACTGATGGCAGCTAATCTGAATAATGACATATAGATTCTAAGAAACAACAAAGTTTGAAAATGTTGAAATGTGAATATAGCCTTACACAAGTTTTATAAGATCAACTCCCATATGTGTTTTTATTTGCTTAATACTTTAAATCCAGCAATAAACATGAAATATTTATGTCATAAGTCCCTTCCTCAACTTGTATGTAAAGAATTGTTTTCATACACAGAACTCTAAGATTCAGACAGCTGTACTCAAATTCTCATATGCAATACTAACATTGGCCAATAGATGCCCTAAGAGATCTCCTAAACACAAGAACTCTGAAAATTAAAATCAGCTATTTGAGTATTGGTAAGTTCTTATACTTTATTTTCATAGTTCAATTACACTCGTGAAGTGGCATAATATTTTTAGATCCCAAAGACTCTTAAGATTACCAAATTTCAAATTATCTTCCCAAACACTTATTATTAAAATAACAGAAGAAAGAGAAACTTTTCCAAAATTGACTTTAAACACTACAATGACATCAGTGATAATCTGTTCCACTTAAGTTGATTTTTTCTAATTTCAATAAATATGGCCAATACTCTAGTGAGTAAACATAGCTCTAAGGTTAATGCATTCATAGAAGAAAAATCAGGTTGGATTCTAAAGCATTTGCTAGTATTACCTCACATGTTTGGATGTTTCTGATTTTCCTAAAATTTCGATCATTTTTGTAACAGTTATTAGCATAGTGTTCATCAAGATCTGCCAACTGGAGTTACTTTAATTATAGTTCTCTTCTTTTAAATTTTTCACATTAAAGTCTCTTTGTAGGAAAAATATTACTCATATACATTTGTTATATAAAACTGGGAAAATAGTACTATGTTGCTTTCTCTACAGTTTATAAAAATTACTCAATTACTCCTAGGTTAAATCTTAGTGGGGTCAAGGACTAAATGATTTTATTCTAAGCTTGTATCCTTATGTGTCATGCTCCTAAGGAAGTGAGTGAAAAGCATAGACATGTGGCTATATAAAAACAATTTTCAACTTACTATAAAATTGTTTTCTCAGTCCATTATTTCATTTGATACTCTCCTTTAGAGAGCAATGCATTTTGACACTGTCTTTGTGTGCCTGAGAATTCTGTTCATGGACATATTGTACGGAGCTTAGTCGCTCAGTCGTGTCCGACTCTGCAATCCCATGGACTGTAGCCCGCCAGGCTACCCGGTCCATGGGGATTCTCCAGGCAAGAATACTAGAGTGGGTTGCCATGCCCTCTTCCAGGGGATCTTCCCAACCCAGGGATCAAACCCAGGTCTCCCACATTGCAGGCGGTTTCTTTACTGACTTGAGCCACCACGGAAGCCCAAGAATACTAGAGTGTATAGTCTATCCCTTCTCATGGGATCTTCCTGAACCAGGAATCAGACTGTGGTCTCCTGCATTATAGGTGGATTCTTTACCAGCTGAGCTACCAGAGAAGCCCATGGACATAATGGTCGATGACAATTCTTGTTAAGAACTTATTCTCACTGTTTTAGGACTAAGTCAGACAAAGGACTGTTTGATCATGCCAAAAACCATAAAGAAAAATATAGATCTGGGAGGAACTCATAGTAATATCCTTTGGGAGTCAGAGGTAGTATGTCTATAAAGGAATTATTAAATGAGGAAGATAAAAATGCATGAAGGCTTGAAAACTAGAGTAGATAACACAAACCTGAGTTTGGCATATCTGTCAATGTTCATTTCCCTTGATGTGCCCATGTGACAAGCAGTTTTATTTTCCCTTCAGTTTAGAAGATAAAACTTAAAAAGTCAAGGATCCATGTTTATAGTGAGAGAAATATTAGGTTTACAGGATTTCCACACTCAGCATCCCTGGCACAGGCCTTTCCTGTTAGGCTACAGTGATCTTTTCAATATCCATCAGTATTCAGAATTTGAATTTGATCTCAAATTATTGATGATAATTATTGCTAATAAGAACCTTAGATTATTACTGATGGTGAGCAAATCTATTTCTTTAAACTCAGCATAGATTGTTCTGTTAAATGCTCTAGATTTCAGTTTTTTAGAAGCATTTTTTGAAACATGTTCTATCCTTTTTCTATTTAATATTACCTCAATATAGATTGATGTCAACCAGTTTACTTAATTTGTAACTTATTTGTGTTATACACTTGCACAAGTTCATGTGGAGTCTGAAAGGCCCATTTACACAGGGAATTAAAGGACTCATAAGCGCATTGTTCTGAGAGTTTAAAGGATAACATGTCATATACAAGTTTTAGTATAATATTTCTGAAAAAGAGATCTCTAATCATTTATGAAATGCATCATTTTGGTGGTAAGTTCATGAATAAAAATTGTAAAAATAGTCTTTCTTAGTGTATCTTCCTGGGTGTTAAAGTTAATACTAGTAAGAAAAAAGCTAATTTTCATATTACTCATGATAAAAGTAAAAATCTTGTATTCAAAAACACAATGCTTTCACTATGGTAGAAAATGAAAATAAAAAATTAAACACAATCTCAATTTTTAATATATAATAAGAGAGTTTTATTAACTAAGGTAATATAATCACATGAAAATTACATAGTTGATCAAAACTACCACTTGGGTAGAAAATGTGTACATGTAACCCAAGTGTTATTCAGTCTGTAGCTTTATATATTAGCATTAAATTTTGATTCTTACATGCAATTCATCTTATGTCTACATTTTAAATGAGATATATTTGAAAATTCTCTTCAGCACCTGCTTTCCCTTCCACATCTTGTATACAAAGTGCATTTAAGTTCATAAATCTAAGTTAGATAAGCAATTAGATATAAATACACTGTATCAATATTTCATTCCAAAGCACAATATTATATTTAAACATAGCACAACAACCATATCACTATTAAATGTCTTATTAATGAAATAATAGATACGTTTATACAGAGAAAGGCTCCAAGGGAGCAAGAGTTAGGAAAGAGGAGGGAACGAAATTACAGATGTAAAGAAGAAAAACAAAAGAGGAAGTAATATATTCAGGTGTAAAATCTTCAAATAATATTGTAAGACACTGAGTATTTAGCATTTGGAATTACATTAAAAGACAGACATGTAAGGGTATATTTCAGAAATTGTTTTTTTCTGAAAACTAATTATTAAATGCAGCATCCACTCTTTAAACCTAGACAGCATATTAAAAAGCAGAGACGTCATTTTTCTGGCAAAGTCTGTGTGAGTTTTTTAGTAGTCATGTATGGATGTGACAGTTGGACTATAAAGAATGCTGAGCACTGAAGAACCGATGCTCTTTACTTGTGGTGCTGGAGAAGACTCTTGTGAGTCCTTTGAACTGTAATATGATCAAACCAGTAAATACTGAAGGAAATTAACCATGAATATTCATTGGAATGACTGTTGCTGAAGCTGAAATTTCAAAACCTTAGCCACCTGATGTGAAGAGCCAACTCATTGGAAAAGACTCTGATGCTGAGAAAGGTTGAAGGCAAAAGGAGATGAGAGCAACAGAAGATGAGGTGGTTAGGTGACATCACTGACTGAATGCACATGAATTTGAGCAAACTCTGAGACAGTGAAGGACAGAGGGACTTGGTGTGCTGTCATCCATGGGGTCTCATAGAGTCAGACATGATTTAGCAAGTGAACAACAACACTATTTACAATATATATCAGGAGAAAGCACAATCATACTCAAGTCCATATTGCAGGAGATTCGAGGTCTCTAAATGGACATATTTTGTGCTTATATTGTAAGCTCATTGCTCTCTTTAATCAAGGAATGCTTGGTCATTATGACTATGATTATTTTCTTGTCCTTTTTTTTTTTTTGATATCCCAAAATTAAGAGAGAAAATGACCTATCACAAGGTAATGAATCTTTGCTCTTCAAAATATGCATGTTCTTAATTCTCAGCTGACCTTCTCATAATTGATTCAAAAGAACAATTAACAATACCTACACTGCTATTATCTTTAGAATATTTATAATTCTAATGTACTATAAATACATTAAAATAATTATAATTTGAATAGGAGCTTGTAAAATTTGATGACACTACAGGAGTCTAAGAATAGAGAAGTGAGAAGCATTATGATTAAAAGGTAGATCTGTCATAAATATACACAAGACAACCCACAAGACAGCACATAAAAACACACAAGGTGACAACATAATGAACTTCATGATGTCTGTTTCCTACATTTAAATGCATGAGTGCTCAGTTGCTGAGTCCCATGTCCGACTCCTTGCAACCCCATGGACTGTAGCCTTCCAGACTCCTCTGTCCGAGGGATTTTACAGGTGGGTTGCCATTTCCTCCTCTATTTTAATATGTTTATGTAAATGTTGGTCATTCAGCCCTAAAGACATTTTCCTTGAGCATATTTACTTAAGATTTTAGTCATCTTTCCAGTGACGATTACAACTAACAATTCATCTAATGGCTTTCTGCATGACTTTCATAGTGTAATATCGCTTATATAAAAGTGACTACTTTAACAGACCCATTCAGTCCTCTCTTAGTTTCATCTTGGATAGGTAAAATTCATTTTCTGACCTCTTAGTCTCATCATTGGTCCCCTTTCCACACTTCCCAAACTACCACCCTAAGGTACCATTTCCATAGTTTTAATAAAAGATGTCAATTTTTCCCACCTAAGGGGAAAGCTCTTTAGATATTGAATTCCAATATGAAAATTTCTGAAGTTTTTGAACCAGTGTAGAATCCCATTAATGCAGATATGTAAAGGACTTTAACCTTAACTTAGTACGATCCCCAAATTCTACAAGTCATTAAGTATGATGAAAAGAT
Source organism: Muntiacus reevesi (assembly GCF_963930625.1). Taxonomy (NCBI): domain Eukaryota; kingdom Metazoa; phylum Chordata; class Mammalia; order Artiodactyla; family Cervidae; genus Muntiacus; species Muntiacus reevesi. The sequence goes on along the minus strand of NC_089261.1, from coordinate 36,063,958 downwards.
AACTTGCTGTTGATCACATAGCCAATTAAAACAGAAGAAAAGCTAAAATCCTCTGGAAGGTTACAGTCCTCCCATTCATTTTCTGTATGATGCATTTCTGTGCAAGCAGAAAATCCTCTGGAAGGTTACAGTCCTCCCATTCATTTTCTGTATGATGCATTTCTGTGCAACTATTTCTGTGCAGAAATAGTTCTGTTTATTTTGCTTTTCTTTTTCTGTTTCTTTCTTTCTCTCTCTTTCAAAGACTGAAAAAAATGGTCTTTTTTTTCTTTCCACATTTAAAACGTAGGTTTGTTTTCTAGTTTTACCCCCTTAGATTTTTGCATGATATTATGCTTGCCTTAATTGAATCCATAGCCCCAAACAATATGATTACTGAAATGATCTGAAAAATAGTGTCTGTTAAACAATATACGACACAGACTTTTGTGGAATTGTGTAGGAATTTTTATAATGTCCTCTATATATTTCCATAGTGAACTTTTAAATCTTCTCTTACATTTTGGCAGGTTGGCAGGAAGCAAATCAAAATATGTCATGTGACATTTCCAAAGAAGAAAAACACATGTGCTTTGATCAGTCTAAAAAGAGGTTATTCAATTGCTCCATGGTAATTACAATTGTAGAATGGCCATCTGCCTCCAAATGTAATCTTTCCTGCTCTACTGTGCTGTTAGAAGCCATTATTAAAATCACTTTGTGAATTGAGGGGCTTTCAGAAGATGTGTGTTTATGTGAATGTGTGTATATATGTTAGTGTGTTTGTAGGGAGCAGTGCAAAAAGACACAGCACTGGTTATTTATATATTTACATAAAATCTATAGTGATTATAAGAAAATAAAATGTTGCAGACTACCTGGAATACAAACATGGTCTAGATGTGTTGGAAGGATATTCCCAAGAACTTCAATATTTGGTAAAGAAACTGACAAAGTTGGGAATAATGCTGAAAAAACAAGGTTCATATGGATACAAAACATAAAAAAGAAAAGTCCCTCAGAAACAAAAATAACATGCTTTTCTTCCCCCTCAGTGTTACTCCTGTTTAAGTAACAGTTAAGAAGGTTTCTGTGTATATGACACAAATTAAATATGCTCCTTGAAATAATTTCTTAAAAATTGCAGAAAATCAAAATTATTATTCATTTTTTCTGATAGGAAAATAAACAAGTGAATTCATTCCATCAGAGTCCCTGAAAGCATTCATGAATGAATCCAGTGCAAAATAATTTTAGACTTCAGGAATAGGATGACACATATCAGTATGTATGCATTTTTTCATGAAAATATGATATGTTGAATGCTATGAAATTTCTTGAATAAACAGTTTTCTATGAAAAATGTTTTATCCAACTGAGAAAATTTAGGTTTATTTTACTTGTCCATTTCTTTGTACAAGTCAGTCCTGATGACTGTAGGCAGCAGTTGAGGTTAGTATGTGGATACTGACCCTTTGGGATGATTGATCTTTCCTGTTCCCTAAAAATGTTTGTCTACAAGGTTAGGCACTCAGGAATCTGACAGGGCAGCCCCCTTTCTCTTGCTGTCAAGGGACTTAGAGCCTCACTGGGACAAGAAACATCACATACACTGAAAGAATTGCTAAAGGCTATGAATTGCTTCCAGCCTACCCCATCTTTCAGAGAACTGATATATTAGACATAATAAATATCGCATAACCTTCAGGATTTTGGCAATGGAAGTTGAATTTGGGAACTCTCACTTTTTTCATTGTTAAATGATGTTTTTTAACCCTGGAATCGCCAACTCCACTTAACTTGACAATGTATTTAAATCACAAGAATGCAGCTCCACAGATTTTATAAAATCCTATAGGAACACACGAAGTCAGAGATATGCTACTCAGTACTCATATAAACAAAATTAAGACAATATTGTTTACAAATGACAAGTATTGCAAGCTTTCACATTTTCTCCCAGTACTCAAAGCGTTTTTCCTTCTCTAGAACAAGTTTCTGCTGCAGTGAATCCCTCCAGCAGTTTCGTGAACCTAGGAAAAGGAACGAAGACCAAACACATTCTTTCCAGTAAACAAATGGCAGGGCGAAGCAGGGAAGTTTGATCGGAAAGATCAAAATGATTTTTTTAAATCTTCTGAGCGGCTGCATGAATTCCTTCTGTCCCCAGATCCGCAGTCCTTCACCCACCCAGCCACCCCCGCTCCGCTCCCCGAGCATGCCCTCTGCTCCGCTGCCCCCTCTGCCCCTTCTCCTGTCAAAGCTGTCAGCTGAGGTTTCCGGAGCGCACAGGAGCCAGGGTCCCGGCGAAGGCAAAGCTCCAGCTGCGCCGCTAGCGTTCGGTTTCTTCAGGGCTGGTTTTGCTGGAGCCTGAAGTCCAAAGATGCCCACGTTGATACTCAGGCTGGATTCCGTCGCCTCCACTGCCTCAGCTGACCCCAGCAGAAGCCCGATCCAGGGGGCGGCCCCGCACCTCCCTCGGAGCTGAAATGCAAAATCGTTACGTCAGATGGCAGGGGCGGGGCGCGCCCGGCTTGAGTGGCAGCAGCCCTTGCTCCGGGAGGAGGCGCGAGAATCAGCCTGGTTCAGTGACTGAGACAAACTGGTGGGGAGAGGAGCGGGTGCTGTCCACTGCGCTGGCGGTGCTGAACCTGGGACGCCGGCGGACCGGCCGCTCCCGCGGCTCCAGGCAACGCCCTCTCCCACCCTCCGAGCCCGGCCGGACCCTCTTCACTAGCTGGACCCTATCAACTTGATAAAGGAGTGTGGTATCGGACGTGGGAGAGAGTCCTCCGTTTGCCACCTGGGCGCCCATTCAGGCGTGACTTCGGGGATTTCTATAGTTTCAGACCAAACTATTTCCCTCTTTTCCCAACTAAGGTCATTTTTTAGTTTTTTTTTTTTTTTTTTTTTAATTATTTTTATTATTGTGATTTACATATCCACACTGTTTAGGAACATTTCTGGGAGACTTTTTGACTCTGGAAATAAGGTAAGAAAAAGAATATTATTATACATTTTTACAAATGGGGGAGCAATGCCAATATTTAAGAGGAAGTTATGATTATTTTTATAATTTGAAACGGGATAGTTGGTATTAATTGAAACAGCTATTTTAATAATTACTATTACAAGAACGTCTGTTGGTGATTAGGCACTGAATGCAAGAGAGGAAGTTGAGGGCTTTGTTTTTTATTTTTGTGAACTTAATGTCACTGTGTTACATCTTGCTTTATAAATATAAATTTTGTAGAGAAACACTTCTAGCATAGCTCAAAGGACAGGAAACATTCGATGCAAGTCCTCAAATATGTTAGTAAATTATGTTAAATAAACCATCCAACAAGTTGTTTAAAACAAATACAACCTTAAAAAATGTGTGAGTGGACTAATCTCTGATTAATCAATTTTGCCTATGGTATCTAAATCATAGACTGCAAAGTGCAGAGCTTTCTTCACATTATTTTGTAGAGGAGGTGGCTAGAAGAGGACCATTTATACCATGCTGGGTTCATTTAGATGTGTTGTTATGCAGTAGATCCATATAAAACTTGTGAAACTTGGTCTCAGAATTGTGCACCCCAAGGTCATGTGTATTTCCAATTTGGGGGCTGTTTGTTCTGCTATTGACTAGTGAATGTCATCCCCCTCCGCCCTCTCAGGTTAGAGGTGGATGTAAATGGGAAGCTCTGATTTAATAATACAGTATTAGCTTGTATTATAGTCGCTACTGCTGTTGGTAATTTGAATGGAACTGGGAAGCGTGGGCTGGGAAAATGTCTCGCTATTTCAGCAATGTTTAACCTCTTGCATGCTTAACAGAGAGCTTTTCTCTACTTAGGAGATTTTCTTTTGAAGCTACATTCCTTTTGTGAATTGACAGTGTGTTTTGGGTGTTTATGGAGGAAGAATTCAGTGCAGAAAACCACTCAACAGTACTTCTCATAGTGAAGAATTATTAGATGATAGAAGTTAGCTGGTGTTCTGTGTGTTTCTATTACTATTTTTGACTTTTTTGCTAGGCATGATGATTTGTCTGATAAGTAATATTATGTCCTTTCATTTATGTCATTAATGACATTAGATCAACTATAAATGATGACTGGCAAAACATGGAAAGAAGGTTTTTTACATTTCAGGAAGAGAGTTCAGGTGGCAACTAGATGTCCTTTATTAATAGGGATGGGTAAAATATGAGTTGTTTCAGATGATAAATTTTGTTCAACTCACTAAGGCTATGTTTTTCAGCAACTAAAAAGTACACTAAGTTTAAAAATTTGTGTGGTTTAATTATCATAAAAATTTCTATTCTAGTTGCATTATGTGTCCAAAGATAAACTTTAGGTTTAGAGTTTATTATTTAAAATAATTACTTTGGGTAGATTTTTCATCTTATTAATAGCACAGTCCTACATGAGAGTGATTGTTACAAGAAATGGATATTATTTCAAGCACTAGAGGTCAAATGTAAATTCTTTACCTGTTCTCAGGTTTTACCTAAGCAGATGTTTTTTGTAAGATTCCTATCAGTCATGCTATCTTACATTAAAATGGTAGAAAATTTTAAGAACTAAGCAGCTAGAAAATCAAACTATGATCTCTGGAACACTGGGCCATGAAGCTTATACCAAACAGCCTCTTTTAATTACATAGAGTATCATTCTTCTCTTCTGTACATTTTGAAATTTTCTTTTTTAAATCTTGGTATAAATATTCAGATAGTGTAATTTTAAACAGAATAATGGCTTTAATTTTTTTAAATTTTATTTATTGCACTGAAGCATAAGCATATTTTTTAATTTTATAACTTAGTTTAAAAGTAGCAACATATACAAACACCATATTCACCCAAGTAAGTATCTCATTGACTTATTTGTCCATAAAGTTTTCCAAGATGTATGTCTTTGTTTGGGTAGAAATAGTAAAGCTTGAACTGCCAGTGTCTAGCATTCTTTTAGATGAAGTTTAGAGTTGTCACAATGAGATGATGAGCCACTAAAATCAAAATGTGTTATTGGCAATAATGAGACTACTGGGGTAGGTTCAGTGAGACTGCAAATTTAAAATATGAGAAACATTTTGTACTGATTTTCTTACATTTAGCTTTTATATATTCTGAAATGAGGTAAAATTAGCTGACCATAATAAGCCCCAAATTAGCGCAAAAGAGATACCATTTGGATACAGAATGCAGTTCTAACTGTAAACAAGTAAAATTGTCAACTTTGAGGACTTCTATTAAAAATGCTCATATGTGGTGGTCCTTCAATAAATATTTGCTCCATAAAGAAATGACCATATTTTGGAATTAAAACCTGTCCATATGAAATTCAAGGGGCTAGTCAATACCGTAACAGCAGATACTCTGTTAGTCATTAATTCATTTCATTTCATAGATATTGCAAATGTATAGAGTTTTCTACTTCAAGATAATGACCTTTTACAAATTATGAAAAGTATGCAAATTATTGAAATAGTTTAATGTCATGTGATATGTTCAAATAGTTGCCTTTCTTGTTTTTCAATTTCTTAAAGCAAATTGATCTGGATAAAAAGTAAACAAATAATATTGCCAGATAGATGTCTTTTTTCCTTGCAAATATGATTAATAACTATCTATGTTTGGGGGGATTCAAGACAATGGTGAAATAACTTGGATTTAATCAAGGCTACATATTATTTTTCTTAAAAAGTTATTGACACATACAATAGAGAAATCAAAAAGTAGTAAATCTGAAGTACGATATAAAGTTTAGATAATTGACTTCTTAAAAGTAACATAAGCTATTAAGTAACTTATGAATTATAATTATTATTTGGTAGTTTATTGAAAATTTTCTCTCTGTGATGGCCAGATTTCATGTTAAATACTCTTTCATTCATGAAACCAAATACTTTAAGTAATATGTTCCTTTTAATTCTTCATAGTTGCCCCAAATTAACATACTATCTCTAGTATATTTTAACTTACTATGTAATAGACTTTATATACGTAACGTAGTATGCTTGATAACATATATATTATACTCTGTAATAAGTTCATAAGACTCTTAAGAACTAATAAGCTACTAAAGTACTTCCTGTTGTTAACATCATTCTAACAGCCATGTGACCAATTATTTTGTACAAAATGAACTTAATCACCTCCTCCAACACCTCCAAAATCCTTCGGGCTTAGTCTACTTAAGGTGAGCTATAGGGTCCCTTGTGGAAAATCCCAGTTTACTCGTTAAATTGGTCACCACACAACAAAACAATTGGTCTCTTTCTTCCTTAATCACCTTGGTATTGAAGCAGTTGATATTTTCTATTATGAGATAAACTATGAGATAAGACAGTGTTTTTGATACATTCAGAATTCTAATGAGTTTTAATACGGATTTTCTGAAACAAGAATGAAGCAATCATATAACACTCTTAATGAGTATATGCATGTTATATACATGTGCTATATATTTGTATATATGTGTATATATATATGTTATCGATCTATCTGTCTAGGTAAAGTCTGGTGTACCATAAACCAGTGGGACTGATCTGGAACTTGCAAGCTCAAGAAATGCTGCTTAATATAAAAATAATTTACATACTAAGCTACAATGCAACATATACTTTTTGGTGATGAAGCTAGTTTTTAATTATTGTTATTTTAAAAATTTATTTAGGCTAGTAAGCTTGAGCACACACGTTTTTTTTGCTTTGTTTTTGCCATGAACATGTCATTCGGAAGCTCTCTGAATGACTGATTGGCAAGGGAAAGGACAATTGGAAGCAAAACTTTGCCAAGGATAAGTAGCAGAATGAATGCGTACATAATGAAGATATTATTGTGCTGCACTGATTCTGCACAAAGTATGGTTAATGATAAATGATTTGCAAATTATAATCTCTAGAAGAAACACATGAGGTTCACTTAGTATACATCTACAGGTAATAAGCCTTGCACTTCTAAGGAACAGAGCCTGAATAGCCCTACACCTGAAATATTTTTGTTATTTATGTATCAATGTTTTCATACACAGATGTGGTAAAATGTGGGAAGAACACCTTAACTTGAACTTTCTTGCTTTAAAACCAAATAATTAATATTAATTTAATGTGACTTTTGGTATCAAATTATGTAAATCTCTAAAGCAAAGTATTTGCTTAGTGTGTTCATTTGCACAATACAGAGGAATATTATTCCAACTCAAATTGGTTCATAGCACTTCTAACAATTCTAAAACACAATGCAGAGGAATATTATTCCAACTCAAATTGGTTCATAGCACTTTTAACAATTCTAAAACACAATGCAGAAGAGTTGAAAACACTTTTTGTTCATTGAGTTTTATTTAAATATATTCATCATAATTGACAATTAAGAGAAACTTACTTCAGTGATATATTTTTTTCTGCTCATGTAACACCAAGGTACCAATTAAAACATGCAGAGTAGCAATTAAAACATAAGTCTGAATTGTATTCCCCAAAGATGATGATGAAATGAAAATAATTTTCCTTTCCACTTTCACCAAAAACATTAGACAGTGTTTTAATGACCAGCAAGGCCTTATTTTTTCTAGCTTCTAAAGTCTTCAAAGTAAAAGTCCTTATACACATAAAGTGACAAATGCCCCCTGCCCTTTGGAGTTATGTGCCCCTTTTTCTCAAAGTCACAGGTTTTGTTGTGGTTTTGGAGTCAACCGAACTCATTTAAGAGTAAGGAAGTGGTCCGATTAATCTTTCTAAAGAAAGAGGGCCAGTGAGTTACTACTAGTAAGCACTTTTTTGCTGCTCATGATAAACAACTTATTGATACCTGAGCATATGGTCTGTGAACCTTGATCTGCCTGTACAAGAAGAGGAATAATATAGAAAAAAGATGCTATTTAAGGTATTGATATGTATACATACACAGTTTATTCATATTAGGTTAATTTATCCATAGTAAGTCATTTTCCATTTACATGACTATGTAGATTTTCTATTATCTTCATTTTAGATAAGAGAAAGCAGACATCAGGTCAAAACTTTCTACTTCTTCAGCCCTTAGTCACACAATTAAGAATAGATGGATTAGGCAATTGAGCTTAGCTCACCCATTTTGCATCTACTGTCCACTTTTATCACCTGTTTAAGTCAGGTATTCAAATGGATGTGTCATTTAAACCTAGACTTTTTTTTTCTGTTGCTTCCTTTACTAAATATGAATGCTAATTTTCCCTCTTGCCCCATCTTTCCCTTAATTATTAAGTTTTGTTGAAATAATTTTATGTCATATATTCTTTGGGTTTCCCAGGTGGCACTAGCAGTAAAGAACCTGTTTGCCAATGCAGGAGATGTAAAAGACATGAGTTCGATCCCGGGGTTGGGAAGATCCCCTGGAGGAGGGCATGGCAACCCACTCCAGTATTCTTGCCTGGAAAAATCCTATGGACAGAGGAGCCCAGTGGAATACAATTTATAGGTCACAAAGAGTTGGACACAACTGAAACTAGTTAGCACGGTATAGAGCATATATTCTTTAGTATACAAACTTTAGAATTTATATCAAAAATCTTAAGGAGCTTTTCCTTTGTATTTAATGTTAGCGGTGCTACATTATTTAATCTCATAGGCCATAATATTAGGAAACAATATTTCCCTTTATATCTCAAATAGAATAAGAAACAGTATAACAGAGTAATTTCCAAAGAGTTCATGTTTTTTTTAGTTTATTTCTTTCATTCTTTAAAAAGTCCTCCTAGATATCAAGTTCAATTCCAAACACATCTTGAACTAAACTTCAAGCAATGCAACTTGTGTTATAAAACACTGCTCACATTTAAACCTTCAGGCAGTTAGCTGCTAATAATTCAGTCTATGAGATGAAATGATCAAAATAATATTAGTAGTTTCAAAGCACAATACATAGAGAGGTAGTTTAAGTGGGCTATTGAAAACTTAGGAAACAGTCAGTACTTTATTCTATTGTTTCTTCTATTTGAGGTATTAATACAAAGGGAAGTGTTGGCCAGTAATTGATGTTCTTTGCTTTCACATGGCATTTAGGTTGACTGGGTAGAAGAGGTGAGAGCTGGTGGTGGTAATAATAACACAGCTCCCAGGAGAGCCACACAGTTGCATCAGAGCCCCTGGTGAATCCTCATTATCTGAGTTTTGGGTTGTCCTTATTAAGTGGATCCCAAAGGAGATGGAAAAGTTTGATTTGTGGAAAAGTTTAACTTGAATGTGGAAAAGTGTAACTTGAAAGTGGAAAAATTTATAGGGCTTTTATTAAATATGTTACATGTTGATTAACAATACTCAGAATTTTACTTTTGAAATGAAGCCTGGTGTAAAAGTTTTTAATCTTGAAATTTCTGCACCATTTTGCACACTATTCACTGTTCCTCATTCTTACTAGAGCCCTGCAGGAAGTTCATTCATTATAATAGCTGTAGTCATTCTCCCTTCGTAGATAACTTCCAAATCCATAACTCTGGCCCACATTTGAACTCCACAAATGTATTTACAAAGTGTCTGCTAGACATTTTAACTCTGATTTTATGGTGACAGGACAAACTCCACAAACCCATCATCTCATCCGCACCATGGTCCGTGAGCCTATTTCTACCTGTCAGTTAGTGACACAATTTTTCCATTCACCTAGGCCTGGGATTTTGTACACCTTTTAAACTTGCATCATCATTGTTATATTGTGGGTCTCCATGTTTTGACTTTTTTTCCCCCTTTGGCATGTAACTTTATCTAATTCTCAATTATCTATTCTTTTATCACTTTTACCTTGACTCAGACTGTCCCATGTCAACCAGAATTTTATTTTTACATTTTCTACTTTGATTTTACTAATTCCTGGTTCTTCCTGTAGTGATAACAATTCATGATTGTAATGGCAAAGTAACATTTTTGATGACTCATAGCATGCCCTGCATTTGTTAAGTATTTATAAACATCATTCTATTTTATATTCACAACAGCTTATCAGGTAGATATTGAGAGACCAAAGCTTTAGGAGTTATGCAGCCCATGGAGCTGGGACTTAGACCAAGTTCTGTCTGAAGCAGCTGCATGATCATAACCATTATCCTCTGCAGATACAGACTTCTTACCTCTTTGAGATTCCTCTTGATTAAAGTAAGCTTTCAAATGTGGCTGCATTCTGAAATCGTCAGTGGATCTCTGATTTTTACTGTATTAAGTTGAAATTCTCTGTTTGTTTTTAAGATTCTTCTAATTGGCTCTACACTCTGCAAGCAAAACTGATTTTCAGTTCTCTCATATGTGCAATGCATATTTGTAAAACAGAGATAGGTCAACATATAAAGCATGGGCCTTACCTGGACTATTATATTTTCAGAATTCCAGCTTTCAGAATTCCCACTCCCGTATCCAGCCAAGTTTTCTCACGATCTAAGAGTGTATTATGCTCATGTGTACTTTTCAGTCTCTGGTTTTTGTTGCAACAAATGGCTTGTCACTGTCACCCTGGATATCACTAAGATTCTCTCAAAGCCTCCATGTGTCACAAGTCTGGATACAGGCGAGCTGGGTCTTTTGTTTAGGATCTCACATCAAGTTTTCATCCAGGGCTGGACTCTTATTTGAGGCTCAGCTTCCTCCTCCAGGCTGTAGGTTGGATTTATTTCTTTGCAGCTCAGAACTCATGGAAGATGGTTTCTTCAAAGCCAGAAAAGAACTCACTGGCTTTTTGGTCTGACCTTCAGAATTGCTTTTCTTTGAAAGAAACCTCATTAGATCAGGTTCAGCGAGAATAATCCACATTTTTTTAAAGGACTAATCTCCTTTTTCACATACATAAAGTGAACTGATTTAAAACCTTACTTGCTTCTTAAGATCTGTTCTCTTTACCATAGACTGTAACAACCAAAAGAGCACTATCACATAACCTTTACCATATTCTGTTGGTCAAAATCATGATAAAGGCTGTGCTTACACATAGGTTGAGGTGCTTATACACAAATGTGGGTCACTGGGATTCATGTTAGATTTCTGTCTGCTGTATTGGGTTAAAGTTTGAATTGAACTTTAGAATCTTTTTTCATCACTATAGTGCCTCTGAGTTGTTCTTTCTCCTCTCCAGCATTTATGACCTAGGTTTTATGCAGTGTACCGTTTGACATTCTATCCAATTAACTTAAATCTATTTTTAAAGGAAGAAGCTTAGGAGTTCCTTCTATGTGTATAAAACTCTGTGGTTTACAATTATTTCATATACATATTATTATTTAGTGTTCATTGAAGTTACTACATTTTTATATTTGCTTCAGTTAGGTAGTACTCTCATACGTGTAAGATTATAATAATTTTGTAGAGTATTTTGTACATATAAAACTGTTAAGGAATTATGCTCATGGATTAGTTAATGTTTTTAGATTTTAGTTTTTGGTAATCTGCTTTGTTTTAATGTTTTTGTATTTGATCCTTGACTACTTGAAAAACCACACAAAAGATTTTTTATTATTATCCTTTTTCATGCAACATCAAACATAGACCTTCCCATGAAAATAAGGAATTTATATTTAATATTATGCTCTATGGATGATAATGACCTCATGTAAAAGGTGAAAATATGTAAACTTTCCATTTAGAAAAAAATACAAGAAATATATTTTATCTTCAGTTTGAGAGAGAAATTTCACAATTTAAGAGAATGTCATTTTAAAAGAATGTCACACATATAATATCATTAATTTTATTCTTGCTTATTTGGTCTAATTATAGGTAAATAACTGCACAATTACTTTTACTGTCATTAATTATACAGAAACATTTCATTGGATTTTTATCTTTTATAGTTTATATACAATTAAGGTAATTTTATTTTGACAAAAGCTAAAAAAACTTGTGTATAAATTCAGCTTTTAATTTTAATATAATAATTATTTTTTAAATGGATCATATATATTATAAAATAAGCTATTAATTCAGTATGGACAAAGTTCCTACTGTGTTTCAGATTCCCTTTCAGCTGCTAGAAGTTAAGCAGAAATGAGAGAGAAAGAGTTCCCAACTCTTTTCTTCCTGTGGGAAGATAGATGATAGCCAAACCAATAAAGACAAAGGATAATCTCTGGTATTGATCAGTGTTATGTTAAAAAGGAGAATAGGGAAAGGATTGCTAAGGGGTGAGAGTGCTGCCTGAAACAGGGGTCATCATAGGCACCAACTCTGCTGTTCTAAGGTATTCATTAAGTAGTTTCTTACAAGTTGACATTGCTTAAGGCTATTGTGAGTAATACTGCAATGAACATGAGTGTACACATATATTTTTCACTTATTTTAGATAAATGCCCAGAAATAGGATTGTTGTGTTGTGGGATTTTATTTAAAAATTTTTAAGAAGCCTCCAGATTGTTTTTCAAAGTGACTGCACCAATTTCAATTTCTCTCAACAGTGCACAAGGGTTAACCATTTCTCCACATCCTCCTTAGAACCCGTTATTTGTACTCTTTTTGATAGTAGCTATGAGAGAAGGTGTGAGGTGATTTCTTTGTGGTTTTGATTGCATTTCCCTGGTGATTAGTGATGTTGAGCATCTCATCTATGTATGTACCTCTTGGTCATTTAAGTATCTTCTTTGGAATATCTTTCATTTTTTAAAATTGAAATATAGTTAATTTACAATGATGTATTAGTTTCAGGCATACAATGATTCATATATATGTGTATATACATATATACACACATATATATATATGTATATATATTCTTTCTGAGATACTTTCCCCCTACAGGTTTAATAAAAACATTGAGCATAGTTTCCTGTGCTATATAGTAGAAACTTTCTGTTTATCTATTTTACATATGTCAGTGTGAATATGGTAATCCCTAACTCCTAATTTATCTCTCCCCTCCTTTTCCCTTTGTATTTTCTACGTCTGTGTTTTAATGTTTTGTAAATGATTTAATTTGTATCTTTTTTGTTAGATTACATATAAGTGATATCATATGGTATTTATCTTTGTCTGTCTGACTTACTTCACTTAGTATGACAGTCTCTAGGTTTACACATGTTGCTACCAGTGGCATGATTTCCCTGTTTTTTTACAGCTGACTAATATTCCATTTTATACATGTGTCATATCTTCTTTATCCAGTCATCTGTCAATGGATATTTAGGTTGCTACCATGCCTTGGCTATTTGTAGATAGTGCTGCCCTGTACAATGGGGTGCATGTATCCATCCAAATTATTCTTTTTTTCTTTCTGGATATGTGCCCAGGAATGAGATTGTAGGACCATGTGGTAACTCTTCTTTTAGTTTTTAAGGAACTGCCATACAGTTCTCTATAGCGGCTGCATCAATTTACATTCCCACCAATAACTTAGGTGGGAGGGTTCCTTTCTCATTCTTAATGTCAAATGATAGACAAAAACCCAAAGATTGACATCATGAAAAAAATTGTATTCTTTTTATTTGTGATTTTCTCATTAATGAAAATTAGTCTCCCCCTATTTCGTACTACAATCTATCTAAACTGTCACATAGATTAATTTTTCTTTCCACTTTTAAACATGTTATGCAGAATGTGTTGCATCTAAATTCTACACTTTAAGTTGATCCAAAAATTAGTTTGTATTCTTTGTGCGTTGTATAGTTTATTTGTTCAAAATTTCACATTCTTTCATAGGAAACTTAAGTGTTGTGAAATCTGTGTTCCTTTGAAGCAGTGATCCAGTGGGTTGGTATTTCTATCACATGATCCTTTATCCCAGACACTATGGCATTATTAAGGAAAGAGACACGCTTAAAATGTCTTTGGGGCTTGTGCACATGCTTGAGAAACCACAGTATTTATTAGTTATTATGTAATTGTGTTCTTTTTACCAGAAAGTGTGACATTATGGAATCATGTAAGGAAAAAGCAAAAGAAAATAAATGCAATAAAAACACACAAATAACATAATAAAATAAATGCAACAATTAGATGCACAATATCTCAATTCTATAGCAGAGTCGCAAAAAATAGTATATTTACAAAAAAGTAAGGCTTAAAAGAACTTGCACAAACTGCACCAATGCTTTGCTTGACTTATTTTCTTTGGTGAGATTGCTCATGAAGCTGTAATTAATTGAGCTAAACAAAGTAAAGAGGAAAGTTTCTAGAAAATGCTTTGCATTTTAATTTTACATATTTACAATTCATGGCAACTGCAATTTCAAATAATTATCCTCTACCTGGGTTTATTTTCTTTTGGCAAATGTCCTCTTTCCCAGGTTTCCTGAAGCCTGAGTAACGGAAAAGTCTTTCAGAGCTTGTTTCCCTGTCTTTGCACAAATAGTACAGCTTAATTGGTAATGTCTGGAGTAGAAGTGTGTACCCAGCTGTGAAAATGGCTCCGGATGCTAGCACTCAACTGGACATCTCGTTAATTATATATGTTTTGTTGAACATTTTAGTTAGGTTAACAACTGTCTGAAAATCAGCAGAGGGAGCTCAAGACGGCGTTAAGGAGATTTTGATATTAATTTTCTAATGTCATTGTGTACGCTCAGTCACTCAGCTGTGTCCCACTCTTTGCAACCCCATGGACTGTAGCCCACTGGCTCCACTGTCCATGGGATTTTCCAGACAAGAGTACTGGAGTGGGTTGCCATTTCCTACTCCAGGGGATCTTCTGGACCCTGGATTGAAACCATGTCTCTGGAGTCTTCTGCACTGGCAGGCGATTCTTTTATCACTCTGCCACTTGGGAAGCTATGGTTTTCTTCAAAACAGTCGTCTTCACATTTGGGAAATAAAGACAGTTTTAAGTGCAGAGTAATCTTTTTGAAATTGGGAAATTTACAGTTATTTAAATAATTAAATAAAAAAATTTCTCTCCAAATTTCTTTGTTCTGTTTATTACAGAAGGTTAATTGGTATGATTTCTAAAATACTGGAACATAGTGAGAACCCTGACCTCATCTCCAGGCTTTTACTGCATCAGGTTTTGATTTTAATTCAGGAGTCTTGACCCAGGAACAAGAATATGGACTCTAGAGGCCTAGTTTTCAAGGGACTTTTATAAAACACATAGTCTTAAATTAAATCTGTAATAGTCCTATGAATATGGCAGGCATTATCCTATGATTTTACTGGTTTTCTTAAATATACTGGACTTTGTTCCAACCCAGCACTTGTAACATCATCCTCCCAAATGTGTAAAAACTGGCACGAAGTTAAAGGACATGGGTATCTAGAAAACCTTAAAACAGATCTGATATTTTCAATTAGCAAATTCATACCAAGAGATATGCCCCATATTTATGTATTTTATAAATTTGATAGTAGAAAGTATTTCAGACTGTTTTTGAGTGGGACTACTTAGATGATATTTCAAAGTTATGCTGAAATATAAAAATTTCTAATTTAAGTTTTTTTTAATTAGAATTCAATATTTTCTATGCGTCAAAGAGTATTAAATATACCCCAAGGCTTCAGTTGGAAACCTACCATGTTGTAAGAATGAGCTATTACATAGAAGCATTCTTAAAAAAATAGCAGCATTCTATTAAAATTCTACTCTATTAAAGCAACACTCTATTGGCCTGGTGTGCTGCAGTCCTTGGTGTCACAAAGAGTCAGACACGGCTGAGGGACTGAACTGAACTGAAATAAAATTCCTGATTTAATACTAAATTAATATATTCTTTCATTGTCTGATGACATTTTAATAGCTAATTGCCTTATTGTATAGGATATTTAAATTTACTAGTAGTCTATATAAAATTATTAAATTTGCTGTTTACTACTTATAAATTAGCAATTTTCTTTTCTTGTCATGCAATTTTTATATGAACATTAAATAATCTATAAACTCTTGATATGTATATTTGAAACCCATCAAAATATTTTATTGTTATAAAATTTCCCCTGAGTTTAAATTATTTGATCACTCTTGAGATTAGAGATATCTATGCCATTTTATTTTCTAAAATAACTACATCAATACATTTAGGCTAGTAATGTTTGGGATATTTAACCATAGTAATGTGTGTTATGATTTTTTAAAATTAATAGTGAAAATTGAGTTTTCCAGATTTTTATTTACATTTGCTTATTAATTCATGTGATTTAATATGTTTCTTAGAAATAATTCTACCATTGTAAATCTTCCTGTATGGTGAAAGTGAAGTGAAAGTCACTCTGTTGTGTCCAACTCTTAGTGACACCATGGACTTTGCAGTCCATGGAATTCTCCAGGCCAGAATACTGGAGTGGGTGGCCTTTCCCTTCTCCAGGGGATCTTTTCAACCCAGGGATCAAACCCAGGTCTCCCACATTGCAGGTGGATTCTTTACCAGCTGAGCCACAAGGGAAGTCCTGTATGGTAAATGACCATTAATCTAAGATAAACTTGATTTTATAGAATCTGTGAAAATTGGATTCTATGAAAGAATACTACTAATAATTTATTGAGCAATTATTGGTGGGTTTCAGGTACAATTTTAGATACCATATAATTTATTTTACTAAAGCTTTAAAAAAAAGTTGTAAGGTAAAATTGAAGCTGAGCCCAAGCATTCTGGGTAGGTTAAAAGTCCAATGTCTCTATATGAAGAACACTGCAGTTTTATTGTCATATTTTCTATGCAACCTGTTTTGTTATTCTGTTGCTCAGCTGTGTCTAACCCTTTGTGACCACATGGACTGCAGCATGCCAGGCTTTTCTGTTCTTCACCAGCTCCTGGAGATTGCTCAAACTCATGTCCACTGAGTCAGTGATGCCATCCAACCATTTCATCCTCTGTGGTTCCTTTCTCCTCCTCCCTTTAATCTTTCCCTGAATCAAGGGTTTTTTCAAATAGTCAGCTCTTCACATCAGGTGGGCAAAGTATTGGAGGTTCAGTTTCAGGTTTAGTCCTTCAAATGAATACTCAGTGTTGATTTCCTTTAGGATTGACTGGCTTGGTCTCCTTGCTGTCCAAGGGAACTCGCGAGTCTTCTCTAGCACCACAGTTCAAAGGTATCAGTTCTTCGGTGCTCAGCCTTTTTTATTGTCCAGCTCTAACATCCATACATGACTACTGGGGAAACCATAGCTTTGACTAGATGGACCTTTATTGGCAAAGTAATATCTCTGCTTTTTAATACACTGTCTAGGTTTGTCATTGCTTTTCTTCCAAGGAGCAAGCATCTTTTAATTTCATGGCTGCAGTCACACTTCACAGTGATTTTGGAGCCCAAGGGAAAAAAAGTCTTTTGCTGCTTCCAATGTTTCCCCATCTATTTGCCATGAAGTGATGGGACTGGATGCCATGATCTTCATATTTTGAATGTTGAGCTTTAAGCCAGCTTTTTTCACTCTCCTCTTTCACCTTCATTGAGAGGCTCTATAATTCCTCTTCACTTTCTGCCATTAGGTTGGTATCATTTGCATATCTGAGGTTATTGATATTTCTCACAGCAATCTTGATTCCAGCTTGTGCTTCAGCCAGTCCAACATTTCACATGATGTACTCTGCATATAAGATAAATAAGCAGGGTAACAATATGCAGCCTTGTCATACTTCTTTCTCAATTTGGAACCAGCCTGTTGGCCCATGTCTGGTTCTCACTGTTGCTTTTTGACTTGCATAAAGGTTTCTCAGGAGGCAGGTCAGGTGGTCTGATAGTCCCATCTCTTGAAGAATTTTCCACAGTTTGCTGTGATCTACACAGTCAAAGACTTTAGTGTAGTCAATGAAGCAGAAGTAGATGATTTTCTGGAATTCTCTTGCTTTCTCTGTGATCCAGTGGGTGTTCGCAATTTGATATCTGGCTCTTCTGTCTTTTCAGAATCCAGCTTGTACATATGGAAGTTTTTAGTTCACATATTGTTGAAGGCTAGCTTGAAGGATTTTGAGCATTACTTTGCCAGTGTGTAAAATGAGTGCAATTATGTGGTAGTTTAAACATTCTTTGGCATTGCCCTTCCTTGGATTGAAATGAAAACTAACCTTTTCCAGTCCTGTGGCCACTGCTGAGTAGTCCATATTTGCTAGTATATTGAGTGCAGCACTTTCACAGCGTCATCTTTTAGGATTTGAAATAGCTCAGCTCGAATTCCAGCAACTCCACTAGCTTTGTTCACACTGATATTTCCTAAGGCCCACTTGACTTCCCACTCCAGGACATTTGGCTCTAGGTGAGTGATCATACCATCGTGGTTATCCAGGTCATTAAGATCTTTTTATTCAGTTCTTCTTTGTATTATTGCCAGCTCTTCTTAATATCTTCTGCTTCTGTTAGCTCCATATCATATCTGTCATTTATTGTGCCCATCATGCATGAAATGTTTCCTTGATAGCTTTTCTTTTCTCCTTTGCCTTTGCTTCTCTTTTATCAGGTATTTGTAAAACATCCTCAGACAACCATTTTGCCTTTTTGCATTTCTTTTTGTTGGGCAAGATTTTGACCACCATCTCCTGTGCAATATTATGAATCTCCATCAATAGTTCTTCAGCTGAGTTTATTCAGTGTTATTGTCTTCCTTAAAAATGCACCAGGTTCATAGATGTCCATCAACATATGGATGGATGAAGAGTTGTGGTACATCTATACAATCAAATATTAATTGGCCATTAAAAGGAAAAATTCAAGTCAGTTCTAGTGAGGTGAGTGAACATAGAACCTGTTACATAGATTGAAATATGTCAAAAGGAGTAAAACATATATTATATGTCATCGTATATATATGGAATTTAGAAAAGGTAACACTGGTAAACCTATATTCAGGGCAGCAATAGAGACACAGACATAGATAATAGACTTGTGGACACAATGGGAGAAGGAGAGGGCTGGATGGTTTGAGAGAGTACCATTGAGATATATACACAACCATGTGTAAAAATAGATAGTCAGTGGGGATTTGCTATATGACACAGGGAACTCAACCCAGTGCTCTGTCAGCCTAGGGGGTGGGATGGGGTGCATGGTGGGATGAAGATTCAAGAGGGAGGGGACACATGTACATCTACAGCTGATTCATGTTGATGTATGGCAGAAACCAACACAACATTATAAAGCAATTATCCTCCAATTAAAAAATAAAGAATTAAATGCACCAGGTTCAGCATGCTTTTCTAGAAAGCACTTGGATTTCTCCAGTATAGAATGATTTCCACTCCAAGAGTGCATCTGTAAGTCCAATTTTTTCTTCAATCCAACAAAATTAGCCTAGGTACCACACTAAGGCAGCTGGCTATGTCGTACTGTACTATAGTAGGTTTATACTACATTTCACACAAACAATACTCAAGAAATGCAGAAAATAAAGCATTTCTAATCTTATAGTAAGTACCTTGATAAGTACTGTAGTACAGTACAACAGCTGACGTACTGGGGCTGGCATCAAACGAACATGCAGGAAGAGCAGGGAAGAGAGTGACTTACTGAAGGAGGGACAGTAAGAGGAAGGTGTAGAACCAAAGGACCCTCAGCAATAGGAGACGGAGGGCAAGCTGCGATTTTATTCATTCCTGACAATAATGGCACAGGTTCCGGTTCCTTGTTGGACTCAGTTCTATCTATCCTCTTGAAAAAGACAGTCCAGTGATGTCTGCATAGTAGCTCTTTTTTTCATATCATAGATGACACGGAAGCACCAGCTGAACTCTGAACAGCTGTTGCCACCTCTGTTTATCATTCTATATTTAGGTCCTATGCCTCACAAACTAATGGGGTCTCCTCAAGTAATGAAAATCTCCTTTCCACTTCCTGCATCGTAAATGTCTTCAGTTGTTCGGTTACTACTTCTTCCTCTTGTCTCTGTTCATCCTGTCTCTGGGCCTCCAGCTCCGTCAGGTCTTTAGTAGTGAGCTCCTGGGGTTGCACAACAAGGATTTCAATGAAGTCATCCTCTTGCAGCTGCAGCTTGAAATAAAGGCACTGTAGTACTTACTGTACTCTATACAGAGATGTACAGTAAGGGGCATAAAAGCACAACCACTTTAGAGGATGCATACACGTGACAATGTACACCAGACGTGCAAACTAACTTACGGGAAGTAACACACGTGATATTGGACGTGTGAATGCACATTCTCATCTTTGAAAGTTCACAGCTTGAAGATGATATGTATGGGACCAACAATACATAAATGTTTCTTCTGGACAAATTGTCTCTTACATGTCTAAAATTCTTCATAAAGATATTTTATTCCAATGTAATCCTGATTATCCCTTATTTTTCATGGAGAAATTCTAAATTGTTAGCAAAAAGCAAAAGTACCATGAATTAAAACTTTCCCTAATTTTCAGGGAAAACAAAACTAATTTTATGAGTACAATTTTATCTCTGTTTTTCAGTCAAGTCTTATCAGTAAATGGTGGAATACACAATTTCTATTTCTAGAACATAGTGTATCTGAGAAACAGATGACAAACTGAGCATAGTCTTGAAACTGATTTACAAATTAAGTAAAATAACAGGGCAGCATTTTCATCAGGGAGCAAAAAATATTTAAAAATTAGTTCTCTTTATGATAAAATTAAATCTATTTATATATTAATATAAGTATACATGTACAGACTTTTGCACTGAATCTACATTGCGTTTTCAGTGACAGAATCTTTATTTTCATCAGATTCAATAATGAGAAAAATAAGATTAAGCCATTTTATTTTAATTGGAATTGGACTCTACTATGTATAGGTCTCATTCAGTCACTCCATACATCCAGATTCTTGTGTATAATCCTGGTATACATTCAGATACATTTAGCCACCTAATTTGGGGGGATTGTTATCTTTTGAATGCTACAATTCTATTTATAAGCTTCATAGCTATGATCATATGGTGAAGGATATAAGCAAAAGGATTTGATTCTGAATTTATAATATTTTTCCTTACACAAAACTTTGATAGAGTAATATCAAACATTGCTTTGTTTGACTGCTTTCCACTTTTTAGGTAGATTCTTTTCACACTGAATGCTAAATGTGGCACTTCTCATTTACCCCTTTGTAATGATTATAGCACTTAAATTCATTTCAAATTACATAAGCTGCATTCATTTATACAATAGTTTGGTGGATCATTTCTTTTGAAATGCAAGTTAATAATGTCTGACTCAGTAAACCAAAGTTTATGGTAATAAATCACATGTACTTCAAGAAGTTTGTAATCATCATTTTGAGTTACATTGTTTAATACTTTTTACATGTTTAAGATAAATATGATTGTCTTTTTGGGAGTGAACTGCATGTATGATAGTTTATTACTGACAGTGGATACTGTCATGTTTAATTTGAAATAAGTAATATTCTTTTTTTTATAAAATAATACATATATATCATCTAAAACTCTCATATCAGTTGGAATTTTCTAGCTTATTAAAATGTAGATAAACACATTTTCAATTAGACTATCACGTTGACATGTTAAAAGTTGAAGATCAGTTAGAATCATTCATATACTAGATAGAATGGTTGAAGCTGCAATGAAATGCCAAATTCAAGACAGAGCAGAATATACACAGAACAATAATTAACACACTTAAAAAAATATCAATAGTGCCTTTGATCTCACATTAATTCAAATTTTGCTGGGGGAATTTTAATGATAGACTAGTTGTGGATATTAGAGGGAGGAAATGATCACTCAGTAGGGAATAGTATAATTTGTTCACAAACTCATTTAATATGGAAAGGCTCTGATAGGGTCTATTTAGTGGCTTTATATATATTAAACTTCAGTACATATTCACAAATAGCATGGTAAGTTCTAGGTAACTCAGATTGTGATTCAGATAATGAAAATGGATCAGTCATTTCTACCTGTCATATATCTAAGCAAATAGACAAACTCAGAAAATGACACAAACAAAAAATGTTTCTAGAAAGCTTCTTCAGAGAAAGATTAGTGAATTGATCTCAAGTAGAATTTTAACTAAAATAGTGTACAAAAATGGGAATTCAATTTGGATTTATCGCTCTATTTTGTATTTTCTCACAATAAATGAATGTCTAATTCTGTGTGACAAAGAAACCTTACAGCTTTTATTATAAGGCACACTTGGAAATAACAAGCATCAAAGAAGTGTTGCAGATTTAAAATTCCATTTTTACCTGTTATGAAAACAGCTTCTTGTGAAATGCTTCCTAAAGTTGGACTTGACTGGCCTTATTTAAAAAGCAACATTTCTATGTTAAGCTAGGGAGAGTGATCTAAAAAGAAATTGGTGTGTTTAGAAACTAAGTCCCAGATAAGAATATTGACAAGATTCTGAAAAAATTCGGAAGCAAGCAAGATCACATTTAAGAGGAACCTGTAGCTTCCCTGATGGCTCAGACGGTGAAGAATTCGCCTGTGATGTGGGAGACCTGGGTTTGATCCCTGTGTTGGGAAAATACCCTGGATAAGGGAATGGCTACCCACTCCAGTTTCCTGGCCTGGAGAATTCCATGGACAGAGGAACCTGGCAGGCTAGAGTCCATGGGGTCACAAAGAGTTGGGCATGACTGAGCGACTTTTCACTGTCACTGTAGGTTCTGTAGAATGAGACAACCCAATTAATGGGATATCCTTAATGAAATAATTGGGAAAGAAAAAGGTCATTAGGTAAAACTAAAGAACTCAGACTGCAGCCATGAAATTAAAAGACGCTTACTCCTTGGAAGGAAAGTTATGACCAACCTAGATAGCATGTTAAAAAACAGAGACTTTACTTTGCCAACAAAGGTCCGTCTGGTCAAGGCTATGGTTTTTCCAGTAGTCACGTATGGATGTGAGAGTTGGACTGTGAAGAAAGCTGAGCTCTGAAAAATTGATGTTTTTGAACTGTGGTGTTGGAGAAGACTCTTGAGAGTCCCTTGGACTGCAAGGAGATCCAGCTAGTCCATCCTGAAGGAGATCAGTCCTGGGTGTTCATTGGAAGGACTGATGCTGAAGCTGAAACTGCAGTACTTTGGCCACCTCATGCGAAGAGTTGACTCATTGGAAAAGATTCTGATGCTGGGAGGGATTGGGGGCAGGAGGAGAAGGGGACAACAGAGGATGAGATGGCTGGATGGCATCACTGACTCAATGGGCATGAGTTTGAGTAAACCCCAGGAGTTTGTGATGGACAGGGAGGCCTGGTGTGCTGCAATTCATGGGGTCACAAATAGTCAGACACGACTGAGCGACTGAACTCAACTGAAAGAACTCAGAATAAAGTACAGACTTTAATTACTAATAACACTTTGGTATTGATTCAATAATTATGACAAATATACAAATCAGAGGTTAACAGTGGGGATACTAGGTGTTAGTTACATGATTATCACTTAGCACACTATATGCACTATGTTTGCAACTTTTCTGTGAATCTAAAACATAGAAACTATAAAAATCTTTTAAATGAGCTAAAAGAAAGAAAATGTGATAGGACGCCTAGTAAATCTATAGATGTGGTTATTTATTCTTGAATAATCAGTGATTTTGTACTATATAGAAAACCATAGATTTGAATGTATTTAATTACTCCTCTGGGAGTGTAAAAATTATGACAGAAAGTCATTATTAAGAAATTTATCCTAGAAAGGAAATTCTATATTTGATCTATTATAATTGATTCACCACAACGTTTCACTGGTATTTCAATTAAAGAAATGTTCTTTTCTAGAGAGATAGATGATAGATGAATACAAAAATAGGTAGATCCATAGAGATAAAGATACATAGATGTTATTAGGTATGTAGACATTCTTGCCTAAGGGTTTGGAAGAAAATAATACTGGATGCTTATGGGTTAAGGTCTGGGTTCCAAAAATTCACTATCATTTCCTTCCCTATCAAGCTATATGAATAAGAAATTACTATAATTAGACACATTTAATAATAATAAAGCATTAAAATTTTAATTTCTAAAGTTAAATTGTGGAATACTTATAGTCTATTTAATTGTCCTAAAATTAAAATATAGCATAAACTACTCTTAAAGCTATGTTCATATACATTTAGTGCAAAAATGTCCCACTTAAAAAAAACACTTTAAAAAGTTTGAGAAATTCAATACAATCTTAAAGAATCATAATACACATTTAAATATTATAAGCATTATGATATGAAAGGTCCTAGAGTGTGGTAGAAATGACTGTGCTTGTGCTAGTTGCTGAGTCATGTCCGCCTCTGTTACCCCACGGACTGTAGACTGCCAGGCTCCTCTGCTCATGGAATTTTCCAGGCAGGAATACTGGAATGGGCTGCCATTTCCTTCTCCAGGAGATCTTACTGACCCAGGGATAGAAACTGCATCTTAGGTGTCTCCTGCTTTCGTAGGCAGATTCTTTACAACTGTGCCACCTGGGAAGGTTGTGGTAGAAATGACTACTTCTCACCAATTCTTTGTTCTCTTCACCGTCTGAACACAGACTGCATGATCTTATCCCCTTAAAGTGAGGTGTGTTCTTGTGACTTGAGGGTAGGCACACCCGGGTTACCCCTCTCCAGAGGCAATGAAGAGCTGGCGCGCCATTCTCTTTGTTTCCTTCCCCTTTATGGCAAAATTACTATTGTTAATGATTTTGTGTGACAATTATTTTGTGTGAATATCTGTTGTTTAAAACAAGCTTCACATACTAAAATATACACCTCTATGAGCATTTTATAAGGAAATTCCAAAACAAAAATAAATTAAAAAAATATCCACTAAACAAGTCAGATCAAAATAATATCTGTATTGGAATTTTTAAAGAAATATTTTTATATGAACCATTTTTAAAGTCTTTGTTGAATGTGTTGCAATATTGCATTTGCTTTATGTTTTGTTATTTTGGCCCCAAGACATGTTGGATATTTCCTGGTGCTCAACTGATAAAGAATCCACGTTCTATGCAGGAGACCTGGGTTCAATCCCTGGGTTGGGAAGATGCCATGGAGAAGGGAAAGGCTACCAACTCCAGTATTCTGGCCTGGAGAATTTCATGGACTGCATAGTATGACTGAGTGACTTTCACTTTCACTTTCATGTTGGATCTTAGCTCCTTGACCAGGGATCCAGTCTGCACCCCTTGCACTCGAAGGAAAAGTCTTAACCACTGGACCACCAGGGAAGTCTGTGTGTATATCAGGTTTTACTTAACAATTTTTGATTTTCTGTTACTGGATCCTTAATATAATATAAATTTACTTTTTTCCCTTAATGATCATTGTATCTGTATAATCAAAATTTCAAAACAATCTCAATGTTCTTGATGTTTGCACCCTCATCACAAGGAAATACAACTTTAGATCTGTTGTTAGCCTCCACAGCTGACAAAGTTACTTAAAAATTGAGTTGAGTTTGATTCCATACTAATCACACACTCTGAGTGATCATATGCCACAAAGCATACTCTGACATGTTTGATTATAATGAATGGAATACAGCCCAAGTAGTAACCTAGAAAGAGATTTCCATTTGGAATAGCCTTGTGGGAAAAAAAGCTCAAATTAAATCCTCTTAGTGCATTAAAATGCAAATATAAGAAGGCAATCCAATTGAGTTACATTGATAATAGCACATATAACACAAATGGAAATTCCTCCCAAATAATTAAGTTATAGCTATATAAATCACTGATGTGTGCATTTGAATTTTGTTCTTTCCATGCGTGCTTGAAAGTTCATTAACTTTGGATCACATTAGAATACGTTTTGTTTATCTCCTGCAGACCAGTCACTAGACAGGTTTTTTCTTTTCCCTTCTGAAGCCAATGAAGGCCCTTCACTTCTCTTCATTGCATTCAAATATTAAAAATAAAGCTTTCAACTTTGCTGGCAGGTTTTGTTTCCAATATAATTATGAAAAGTCTGTAACTGGGTTGTCACCCTGGGAATGTCAATGTCTTGAATTTCTCATTAAATCATTTTGACTCTGAAACATGCAATATCTTGAGAACAGTAATGTTCACACTCCAATTGTGCAATCTTGAAAGAAAACAAAAAGCTTTTGAGAAAATTCTGCTTAGAAACTGTAAAAGCATGCATCTCCTTTTGTGTGTGTGTGTTAAAAGTCAAATATAATGTCACTGTAGCTGTTGGAATTTTCAAGTGTGTGAGATGATGTCGGTACTGAAAAAATGTGCAACTTATCACAATTGTGAAAGCCAAGAAATATTTGCAGTAAAGAGAAAAATGGGAAGAAAATAATGTGCTTTGGTCTTTTAAATTAGTAATGATCTCAATTATATATCCAATTAGTAAGGAGCATTAGCTATTATAGTGACCACTAAAGATAGGCAAGAATGTCTGTGCTCAGATTTAAATTCTATAAGCACATTCATATGTGATAATGTGAATTCATAATTAGAATTTTAAAGTAAAATACAATTAATTAATTGAATTTTATTTAATTTAAATTTAGCAAGCATATACAGATGCCTTAATACTGATCAAACTACAGTTAATAAATTTTGAAATTAATTTTTTTGGACATTATAGTTCAGTATCTATATGAGAAACAGAATGATCCTATTAAGTATAAATTGCAGTTGTTACTAATGAAAAGAAGCGTAAGTATTGTTTGAGATAATATTTCTAATGTTATCTACCAGTGGATATGAATGGGGTTTTTTCTTAACAGAATATATTCTTTTTTAAGAGATTGCTAAACAACTATAGACATTATATTTGATACTTTAAATGATGATAACAAATAGAACTATTTCAAGGATTAAGGAGTTGATTTTCTCATTTAAAAGTAAGATTACTAATTGCTGTCATTATTTGATAGCCTAATTGTCCTATTTGAAAGCAAATTATTAGGTGTTATACATACATTATGTACATTATCTTAATTCATACAACAGCCTCACAAGAAGGAATGATTGCACAGATGAATGAATTCAACCTTAAATGAATTGACTAAAATCCCTTTGTTAATAATTGACAGAAATCACAATAAAATCCCTGCAGGTATACATCCAGATGATAGACTATGTAGTCCTGTCGTCTTCTACTTAAAGTAAACAAAACAAAAAAAAAGACTTTGGATTTTCTCTGACTTACTTTATTCTGTATGACACTCTCTTGGTCCATCCTCATGTATTAACACATATATGTAGAATCTAGGAAAATGATGTCAAAGATCTTGTTTGCAAAGCAGAAATAGAGACACTAATATAGAGAACAAGTATATGGATACCATGGGGAAATAGTGGGGTGGGACAAAATGGGAGGTTGGGGCTGACATATATTCACTCCTGGTGCTATGTATAAAATATATAACTAGCGAGAACATACTGTGTAGCACAGGGAACCTGACTCAATACAGTGTGGTGACCTAAATAGGAAGGAAATCCAATAAAGAGGGGATAAATATATTCACTTTGCTGTAAAACAGAAGCTAGCGCAACATTGTAAAGCAGCTAAAGTCCAAAAAAAAAAAAAAATTAATTAAAAATGAAAAAACAACAGCAACAAAAAAACCAAACCTTTGGACTACATCAACTGTGTCTTATCTTCTCTTAACTACTTAAGGGCACTGCCCCAAGTGTTTTCTCCCTTTTCTACTCCACTGATTGGTTCTGCTCTACTGGATTATTTTCATCACCACAACGGCTGTCCTTTTCCCATCTTTAAACTCAACAAACAAGCACAGCCCTTTTGACTATAATTATTCTTCATCTATCACTCTATTTCTCTCCTTTATTTTGTTTGAAATTATTCAAAAAGCAATCTCTATCCACTCTTCCAAATTTATTTCTTCAAACATATCTTCACCTGCACTGGCCTCAGCAGTCCCTAAATAAGATCTATGCTGAGATCAGCAGCCATGAATACATTATTCAACTTTTATTAATAGTTCTCTGTTTGTTTGAACTGTTAGATAATTTGCTATATTCTATCCCTGCAAACATTTTCTTTAGTCCCCAATTTCCCTACCTGGGGCATCTCTCATACATCTTAGCTCCTTTTTCTTCCATATGCAATTTAAAATCAACTTACCGGGTTCTATAAAGAACCCATTTAGGATTCAGATTGGAATTGCACTGATTAGATTGCTCATTTGGGGGAATATATAGATAGAAAATTCTTTCCAAAGCACAGTCAGTGTCACCATATATTTAAACTTATGTAATGTTTTCATTAAAATAGTTTATTTTATGAAGGATTTTATGTATTTTTTATTGCAATTCTAAACATTATATAAAAAATACATTTTCTAACTGACTATTTTGTCCTAAAGAATTATAGTTCTGTGTCTCAGGTCAACTTCTTGTTTTGACTCAGTTACCCTTATTTATTCTAATAACAAAATCGCATTTGGAACTTTCTATATAGACATGTCATAAAAAAATAGTTTTGCTTAACTTTCAAATAATAGATTTTATTTTATTAATTTTATTTTTATTATGTTTTTAATTTAATTTAATTTTTTACACTGATTAAGACTCAATCCTAAGTAGAATTGATAATATCAAACTTTTTTTATTGCTGATCTTATTAAGGGTTATAAGTGTGTTGGTCTTAATATTTTTTTCTTTTAATTTTTTAAATTAGATGTCCTTTTCTAAGGTTAAGTGGTTCCTGTCTATTCTTTCTTTGCTAAGAGTTATTAATCACACATTATCTTAAATGCAATTAAGGGAATTATATCTGCATGTAGTAAGATGAGTTCTTGTATTAGTATCTCTGTCCTTTAATCTGAAAATGGAGTAAGTTACAATAAATACTAATCAAATGAATTAATTCAGCTAATTACTTAATTGAAGTTTCTCTAAACCTGAAGTGTTGTTATTCTATACCACTGCGCTTTCTCAAAAAACTGTTTCATATTTGGATTAGAATTGAATTGTCAAACTACATATATTAGTACATTTTAAAAAGAAAGGTTTATATTTTATTTATTCATATGTATATCGACTCCATTGTGCATTTATAAGTATATGTAGTCTTCACTCTTTACATAGGAACTTTGGTAGACTGTGACACAGACCATGCCTGATAGAGATTCAGTATTCCTGATAGAGATTCAGTATTCCTGAGCAATTAAATATACATGTTGAAACTGGGGGGGCACATACTGTAATTATTCATTATGTAGAAAATATCCATGAACTTTTCTTTATTTTTGCTGGGGAGAACTATGATGATAACTATTGATTTTTAACCAATGTAGAAAAACTAATATACTTTACACATTTATTCATTGTTTATTATACTGCAATTTTTAAAATCATGCTTTACTTAGTACTCAGTATATGCAACTGAGTTCTCTGCAGCTATTTTTGTCAGTCTGTTTCAAAGTTTCTTCATAAATCTATTTTTTCCTTAATATTTATATTTATTAGTTTATATTTATTAATATTTATTTTAAAAAATACAAATTGCTGTTAAATATATATATATACTTTAATTTTTATTTTCTATTGGAGTATAGTTGATTAACAATGCTGTATTAGTTTCAGATTTTGTCATACATGCACAAATATTTTTGTTTATATATTAATTTTTATTTTTTATTGGAAGATAATTGCTTTGCAATGGTGTGTTGGTTTCTGCCATAAGCAACATGAATCAACCATAGATATACACATGTCTCCTCCCTCTTGAACCACTGTCCCATCTCAAACCCTGTCCCACCTCTCTAGGTTGTCACAGAGCAATTTTTTGTTTATTTTAGCTTGTTTTCATAGAATATACTTATTGTATTTATGATCAGTTTTTATTTAAAATGGAGTATAGTTGATCAATAATGTTGTCATAGTTTTAGGCGCACAGCAAAGTGATTTAGTTGTCCATATCCATGTGTCTATCTTTTTAAAGTTCTTTTCCCATTTAGGTTATTACACAGGATAGGTCAGAATTCCTTGTTCTGTATAGTAGGTCTTTGTTGGTTGTCTATTTTAAATATAGCAGTGTGTCCATGTTATTTCCAAACCCCCAATCTAGCCATCCCCCAACTCTTCCCCTTGGTAACTATAAGTTCATTGTGTAAGTCTGTGAGTCTGTTTAGCATTGTTTACAAGAGCCAAGATGTGGAAGCAACCTAAATGTCCCCTGACAGGAAAATGGAAAAATAAGATGCAGTATATATATACAATGAAATATTACTCAGCCTTTAAAAAGAGTGAAATTATGCCATTTGCAGCAATATAGATAACTTGGAGACTATCATACTAAGTGAAATAAGTCTGAAAGAGAAAGACAAACATCATATGATGTTGCTTATATGTCGAACCTAAAAATGTGATAGAAATGAATCAATTTACAATGCAGAAACAGATTCACAGACTTAGAGAATGAACTATGTACAGCTGTTATGTATATTTAAGAAACCCTGCATATTGCAGCTTCTTGTTGGAGTTTCTAATACACATTATCATACTGGAGTGTCTGAAAATTTTTTCATAAAATTATTTTTTATCCCAGCTTTCCTAATTATATTTGACCATTCTTTCTATGTATACCCAACTAGTATATCACTAGCATTCTGCAGGAAACATTTTGAAGAATATCATTTTAGGTAAGAAATATATAAGTTTGCAATAATATTTTAAATGAAAGACTTTCTTTTGGTATAGAAGTAGCTATAGTCACGGACTGGACTTTCTGTTACAGACAAAGTCTTTCTCTAACTAGTTTGGCTTCTTAATCTAGTCTACTTCTATGGAGTTCTGTCTAGGTTTCATAGTTAATACCTAACCAAGTTTCTCTGAATTCCAATCCATTTCACAGGAGCCTTTATGTTAACACTTCCCCAACTATGTGATTTAAAACCTAAATTGACCCACTCTAGTAAATGGTTTAGTTTGCTGTTACATTTACCTCAAAAGTAATCATAATGGTCATGTTATTCTTCCAGATTGTCCTCAGTTCCTCTATTTTATCACCTACACCTGGGGTCTCATCATTCCCCACAGTCAAGCCCATTTTAGTAGGACTATTTCTGAAGACCTCACCAAGAAATAAATTTATATTGGAAGAAGTGAAAGAGTAATTGTTTTGGCTCAAGTCATGTTGCTTCTGAGATGTGTATGTGTCAAAATAGAAAACAGCAGTATACCACCACATGTAGATAGAATCTGGGAAGAGAAGATCTAAAATGGATTATGATTTAGGAAAGATAACCACTCAGATGGCAACTGGAAAAACAAGAGTGTCTGGAGAGTCAGGTGGATCATGAAAGATGAAGATATAGAACAAAAAGTCACTAGCATTAAATGTAGCAAGGGACAAGAGAAAAATAAAAGGGATTTTGAACACCCCTTTTACACAATAGTGGAGAATTGACAAATTTTATTGGCATTAATTAAAATGAGATATTGCTAAAATATAAAGGACATGACCATTTATTCAGCAAAATATCTGAAGAGCCATACCATATGCCAGGCAGTGAGCTAGTATTGCAAAGATAAATAAGACAGGTACCGTCCCTGATCTCAGAGAGCCTTAAATATGTAATATTCAATTACTGATGAAAATCCAAGGCAGATAAGACATTTAGAGATTTTTTGTTAAATTTAGCAATTAAATTAAATTAAATTAATTAATCAATTAAATTAAATTAATTAAATTAAAGCAATGAAGATACAAAAGACTCGGTGAGATAACCTTTTGTGGAATAGTGGGAGAAGAAACCATATCGATATGGGCTGAACTATACTGTGAGATATTTATTTTAGACTGTATGCATAAGAAAAACACTTAAATGCACCAAAATATTAAGCATCATTGACTCTGGACTGTGGAGTTACAAGTAATTTTTATTGTATTTTTCTCATTTGTATCTATAAATGCCTACAAATGAAGATAGATCCTTTTTATGATAAAAATATATTATTAAAAGGGAAAATTAATTACTTTATTCCACTTAAGTATTATGAATTTCATTTTAAATATAAATGAAATGGAAATATAACATTTATCTGAATAATAATGTGATAAACACAAAGAGCTTAATAAAATGATTCAAAGAAATACTAATGGTAGCAAAACCTGAGTATATATATTTTGAATACTTCATTATTTTGATTGACTTCCAGATGATCTGATTATGTAGATAATCGCCAAAACTCAACTTTCTCTATGGTAACACACATCCACCAAAAAACTAAAGCTGCTTGAGGTGCTAGAAAAGTTTTTAAAAAGTAGAAAGCAGAGCATTAATTTATGCAGCTACAAAGTCTGCACATGCTAATGCTCTCAAAATGTAGAATGACTTCAATTCCCACCAGTTTAGCAGCCGACATGATTATGCACATGAATCCTCTAGGAAATTGAGGAAACAGTAATAACAAGCCCAGTTAGCAAGAGAAGAAAAGGACTGCCTAGCTGGCTGGCTAAGTTCCCTATGTTAACACTGATTATAAACATCAGTGGTGGTAAACACAGCCATTCCATGAGATTGAGCTGTGAGCATTTATGGGAAAATGAGATCAGCAGTCATGATTCTGTTCTATTAAAACAACTCCTCTGAGACCTTTGTAGGATAACACAGTTGTTGTTCTGCCTACCCTCTAGCATGTACAAAAGGACTATGGAATCACAATTTCCAGGGGCAAAATCAGAAGGGGTTAAATTCTTAATTTCTTCCAATGTTATTGAATTCTTAAATAATACACCTTGGAAATCAATGAACTACAAAGTCCGTTTTTTTTTTTTTTTTTTTTTTTTTTAAATCCTTTCAGTTATCTTTCCAAACAAATGAAAACATTTCCAAAATATTCTCAGGTGGTCTCCCATGCCATTTAACAGAAAATAGTGTGTAATTGCTAGCCTGAAGCCCATCAACCAAATACAGATTAAAATACACCTTGTAAAATGGGAAACTTCAGGGACAGTATAATCACATATTTTAAAATGATTACACTTTTAGGTCACCTGATGAAAATTATTCTCCCTAGCACAATTCCATAAAGCCTCCGTGGCCTGTAATGCCACGGTGCCTAAAATTTCCAGGATTATTTTTATTTATCAACATTTTACAATGCAACGGCCTAGAGGCAGATGTGAAATGAAATGAATTGCATGCAGGGAAGGGAAGAATGATGTAAATTATGAATTATAAATCAGAATTTTGAGCTTTAAAGAACCATGAAGATCAGTCATTCTTTCATTCAAGTTCCCCTGAGCACAAAAAAAACCCAAACAAACCCAACCTATACTTATTAAACAACATTACACAAAATTGCGGCCAGACCACAAGTTCCCCAGATCTCAAGATTAGGTGCACTTCTGATGCAAACACAATGAATACATTTCCTTTAGAGAGAGACAAAAAGTCAGAGAGTCTTGTAGAACCCGGGGTGGCAGTGGTGAAACTTGGTAAAAATGAGCCCCGACTGACAAGAAGTGGGTACATATGTGTTGTGACATCTGTCCTTTGTATTTTAGACTTGCTTACTTGATGTTCCTTAAAGGTAGAAAAAGAATAAAGGAAGCATCTCTTTTTATGGCACCAATTAGCACATATTTAGGAAGATTCATAATTTCAAGGCAACTCTTCTGATAGAGCTTTATGTCTTCGCTTTTCAAACATTAATTGAATCTGCCATGTGCTGTGCACCATCTGAAGTACTGACCTAACTTGAGATGAAGGCTTCCTTTTAAAGTATCCAAACGTAGCTAGTACTTATAGTAAAATAGGATGTTATAGGGATAGCCTGAAAAAAGGAAAAGATTATGGTAAGAAGATGGAAGAATAAGAGGGGGAAAAAGCACAGGGACTTGAAGACAAAACCATCAATGAACAACAGTATAATTGTTCGGTGCAGAAAATATGAGGTGACCTTTCAACTTTATCTCCATGTGACCTTGAAAAGGATGCTTACCTGCTCTGCCACATTTGCTTAATTGTGTACTGCAGACCAGACTTTCATTCCTTCTTAACTTGCAAGGCTTTTGAGAACCACAAATACTGTTAAAAGCTCAAATGCATATGAAAATACTGAGATTAACCTCAACACTCTATGCTTCTGGATGGCTATGAGAATTATATTACTATCTCCTCTTTGCTGCATGTAGGAGAGGTTTTGATTTATTTGTAGTATTTAAGCAAGAGTCAAATTTTAAAATAATTAGAATAACTTAATAGCATCCAAGAGTTCATAGGTTGATGATCTTTAGGGACCAATTTCCTCCCCTAGAAGATGAGATGGAATTAGTTCTTCCTAGAGAGCAGATAGCAAAATCCCCAAGAGAATATAAATGCCTGCAATTTTCTGGTTTGCAAAGTTTTTCATGCTTCTGAAGATGCCCTTACATATCTCATCAATTATAAAGATGCCCTATTGTCAGACTATGAGGAGCAACTTGCGAGGTAGGTGTTTTTAATGCCACTAACACATTCATTTCAGGGTGGAAGGATTCAATTTTTTTAAATTCTAAAAGGTGCAATCTATTGCTTTTGATGATGCACTGTATATTTTCTGGCCCTATACTTATAAACGAGGGTACTTATAATACATAGATGCAATTCAGCCGCTATTAGAAAAGAACAAAGCCAGTGTTCAGGAACTGAAATCCCATGTTCATCTTAATCAAAGCAAATAATTCCCCACAAATATTTTGCTAGACCTTGGTATAAAAGTTGGGTTGACGTGCTCTGAGGTTAATCTTTTTCTTATGTGAGTATAGCAGATAGTGCGGAACTTCCTGAGTCTGGGGCTTACTGCCCCAGTCCTGGAGCTGATCTCAGGTGGCCTTGGCCACACACACTCTGGTGAGAAGTAGGATTTTGGTTCCCAGCCGGCGATCAAAGTCAGGCTGCCTCAGTAAGAGTGCCAAACGCCAGTCACTATATTACTACCAAGAGATAGAATGTAGTCAAAAAAGTAAAGTGTTTATTAGGAGGAAAAGAATACATGTGCATAGATTTCACACAGGCAGGCTCAGAGTGAAAGTCGCATTCTCTGGTAGTGAATCACTTATTTAGGGAATTTCTTTTTGGTTTCCTTTTGGCCAATCACCTTGCTTTGCCTGGCTCAGAGTCCCTGTTTGGTTTAACTTAGGGTCCTTTCCTGTGGGCCCAAGTAGATGGATTCTAGAGGCCTATGGGTAGGTTGAATCATTTACAATGGGGTGGTGCCTCCTCCCTTTAAAAAAATATTTATTTTAATTGAAGGCTAGTTACCTTACAATATTGTAGTGGTTTTTGCCATACGTTGACATGAATCAGCCATGGGAGTTCATGCGTCCCCCATCCTGAAACCCCCTCCCACCTCCCTCCCCATCCCATCCTTCAGGGTTGTCCCAGAGCACCGGCTTTGAGTGCTGTGTTACACGCATCGAACTTGGACTGGTGATCTATTTCACATATCGTAATATACACGTTTCAATGCTATTCTCACAAGTCATCGCACCCTCGTCTTATCCCAAAGAGTCCAAAAGCCTATTCTTTATATCTGTGTCTCTTTCACTATCTTGCATATAGGGTCATCATTACCATTTTTCTAAATTCCATATATATGCGTTAATATACTGTATTGGTGTTTTTCTTTCTGAAGAAAAACACTCTACAATAATAGGCTCCACAAGGAGCCTTTCTGCACATGTGTAGATGGGAAGGTCTCCTTGCCCTGGAGAACGAGAAATATGTGGTCTCTTTGTCTTTTATCGGGGCAGGGCTCAGCTCCTCTTATTAAATTCCTGCTATTATATTCATCTTGGAGTATCCGTGCACAGGGGACAAACTCCAGCTGCTCAGCCTGGGGCTTCAGAGTTATCTATGCTGCCTGCTTAAAATGCAGATCCTTGGATTTCATCTGAAAGCCCTGAAATCAGAATATCTTCGGTTGAACCTAGGGAGTTTTAACAGACGCGCTCTTTTGCCTTAGGAACAGTGTCAGGTCTGCCGGCCTCAGTGCAGAGAAAGCAAAGGCAGGAAAGAAGGGAAAATCAAGCAGGTAAAAAAGGCGCAAGGCAGTGTCACCACTGGGCTCTCTCCTGTGCTGAAGCTTTAGGACTTTCATTCCAGTTCAGCTTGTGTCCGTCTAGCCCAGGGAATCTTCTCAGTGAGAAGCCACTGCGTTAGCAGGAAATGTCCAATTCCATGGAATAATTTTATATCATTGTGACATTTGATTACTGTCATCTCTGTAAAGAGAGTTGAATGGCTTAGCCACATCCTCCAGAGAACAGAGCGAATCTTTTGAAACGTGACTTTTCATTAGAAATGAGGCTAGCAGATGGCCAGTTTGAGAGAAGATCAGTGAACTTGTTCCTAAGTGACCAAAGAATCCTCACATTCTAAAATTTAGAATTTGATTTTTGATATCAACCATTGTGACCTTGCTATAACCACAATCCATTTTTTTTTTTACTGTGTGAATGCTAACAAATATTGTAGTGGATTCATTTGTTTAGTATAAAATGTTAATAGAGCTTTATTAGCCCACAAATAATGAATATTATAAAGTATTTCCAATCATAGCCCATCATCACTCAAATTACTCGAATGATATCTAACTCTATTTTTAATTTAAGAGGTGACTGTGGGGACTTCCCTGGTTGTCCAGTGGTTAAGACTCTGTACTTCCACTGCAGGGAGTTTCAGTTAGATCTCTGATAGAGAAATTTAATAAGCATAGAAATTGAATAAGCATATTCAACTCATAATCACTGATCATATTCAATACTTCATGTCGCATCTATATTATGGAAATATTGATAAGGTGAGCTAATATTTTTCTATCACTTGCTGTTTGCATTATATTGTTTTAATTCTGTAGGCCTTGACACATCTAGAAGAGCTGTTTCTATAGTTCTCTTTTAGTTAATGCAGCTTATATAAGTACAAAAAACTAGAAAGGAAACAGAAACACATTCACTGAGAGCTTTTCCTATTTAACATAGCTATCAGTCATTTGAAAAAGTGTGATTGTAGGATAATAAGCTCCTGTTTACATAGTCTGAGATATTTTGCTCATACCCTTTCCTAATCAGTTGCATAGAAAGTGCTTACAATGTTCACGCTTGATTGAGCTTATTTTAAAAGGCTATAATTTTCAAAGCCATGCACCTATTTATTGCACACTTGATGAGGGGTGAATTTATAGTTAAGAATGAACATTTTATACAGGTAATACTGAACTCATGGATCTTGGAATACTCCTCCTTCCTAAGAGTGGATGCATATAGACCGTGAAAACAGAAAACAAATTTAGGGTTTTTCAAAGACCAGACACAGATGATATTTTCCTAAACTCTTTGTCAACTCTTCACGGATAGCAGAATAAAGACATTTTACAAGACCTTCAGTTTGTTGCTTAAAATGGCAGGG
Source organism: Muntiacus reevesi (assembly GCF_963930625.1). Taxonomy (NCBI): domain Eukaryota; kingdom Metazoa; phylum Chordata; class Mammalia; order Artiodactyla; family Cervidae; genus Muntiacus; species Muntiacus reevesi. The sequence continues at coordinate 36,026,819 of NC_089261.1, read as the reverse complement.
TAATTTCAGAAAATGAAAAATGTTCAGTACCTGTGTGGATTTTATGCCTCTAGGTTCTCTAGAATTCTACTGCTTCATATTGGTAATCTCACTGTATTATCTTCGTAAAATATATTTATAGTGCTAGCATGTTGCCTCTTAAAGAATGGCACATTTTAAATCTTGTGATGAACAAATCTAAAAGGATTTGATGGTTTTGTTTGACTAAGCTCTTCCTCTCTTCAATTCATAGCAGATATATTTCTGAGTATTATCTGTAAGGCTATAAAATTTGGGATAATGTGCTTTATTATTTATTTAAACAATAATTGCCTAAAATATTCATCTAAAATAGATTTTTAGCTTGCATTAAATTAATATTTGAGTCATATGTAAGAGGAATTTTGTTGTTTTGATTTGTCATTTTTTCTCCACATGGGGTTGAGATATGCCTGCTCTTATGAATACTTCCATGATACAGCTCAATGCCAATTTTGAAAGTTTTCACAATTATACAGCATTGTGTTAACACTCTTTTCATGAGAAGAATGTAAATAATGTCTTCTTGATATTTCCAATTATTATGTGATTTTTTATTATTAAGCTTTAAGAATTTATAACGTCAACTGTACTATCAAATTTTTTTTCACATATTATTTTTGCAATGAATATCGAAACTTGCAGAGTTAATTTGGGGAAGAAAAATTAAATGAATTAAATTCCAACTGTGTTCCCTGGAAGAAATTTTAAAACTTAAAATACAATACACTACAATATTCAAAGCATTCTACTTCATGTGAGATATGGATCTTCACCAAACGAATGAATTAATCAAATATAAAAATAAAGTGTCAGGCAGTGAGGTACCCAAGTTAAATTTAACCTGGAGGTAACACACGGCCACGACATGACCAGTTTTTTGGATCAAGTCATTTTTTGCAAGGTGAAAAAGATGCTATTTACATACTGTTACAGAAGCATGCATATTAAATAACCAAACATATAGTTATATCAGGACAAATAAAATATGAGTAATCTTTGTTATCTTACTCTAATAGCTTTCTTTGATGTATTTCATAATATTAGGATAATCACATGAAGGAATTCAATTAGAATCTTCAGTAAAACTTGAAAAGAACTCTATGTATTAGGAAATTTTATGTCTAGACATATTCTTATACATGTGTCTAGAAATATTCCAGACATATTACTAGAAATAATTAGCTAAGTATCAGCAGACTCCAGCTCATTATACTGATTCTTATTCCTCATATTCATTGACTACATGAATTTTAAGTTGTCTTTTAAGTGTAGATTTCTAATTTTTATAAAATTTTATAAAATTCATGTTTCATTCATCTTGGCATTAAGTTAAATTTAATATATTAAGTATTTGTTCTTGTGGTTTTGGAAAATTATTATAAATAGATAAGTATTTTTTAAAATGTGTAAAAATCTCCTTAGATCATCCTTTGAATTATTTCCAGGGTTATAGATCTAATAAATTAATGACTTCCAAATGTTACTATTTACTCCACCCAAATATTTCTGTTTATGAATTGAATATTAATATGTCACCTTTTGACTATTATAAATAAAAGACCCCATGTCAGGTTGATATTTTGTACTTTTCTCCAGATTTTTACAGTGAAGGTCCAGATATATCCTAGCAGTATATATTTTACCATTTGTATCTACATGTATATTTTAAAGAGCTTATAACTAAAAACAACATTATCCACTTTTATTATGAAAAAGTTAATGAAAATGCTATTAATTTATCTAAGTAAATTCAGAAAACAATTGTACATGCATTAAATGACTAGCAAATGGCATTTCCTCGAGTTCCACTATTTTTTGAATTCCTAGCAACATAAATTTGCTTAGCTATTATTTGGTCCATCTTTGCAAGTCTGATTGATGGGTGAGCACCCCTCTGCTGATTCATTCCCCAAAGCAAAACTTGTCTCCTTACTTATTCTTTGAGGCCATTCCTAAGCATAAAACAACAGCAACAACAACAGCAATGATAATAATAATGCGGCTGCTGCTGCTGCTAAGTTGCTTCAGTCGTGTCTGACTCTGTGCGACCCCATAGACGGCAGCCCACTAGGCTCCCCCGTCTCTGGGATTCTCCAGGCAAGAAAACTGGAGTGGGTTGCCATTTCCTTCTTCAATGCATGAAAGTGAAAAGTGAAAGTGAAGTCACTCTGACTCTTAGTGACCCCATGGACTGCAGCCTACCAGGCTCCTCCATCCATGGGATTTTCCTGGCAAGAGTACTGGAGTGGGTTGCCATTGCCTTCTGCAATAAATAATAATATAAAACATAAAAGGAAAAATCAAAGAGGTATGACTTTGTAGGGAGGCAGGAAGAGTTGGTGGTAAGAGAAAGGACATACAGAGAAGCAGGTAAGGCTGCCTGGAAAATTAGTTATTTGAGGTTAATGAGATGGGGCTTCCCTGGTGGCTCAGAGGTTAAGGCGTCTGCCTGCAATGCGGGAGACCCGGGTTCGATCCCAGGGTCTGGAAGATCCCCTGGCGAAGGAAATGGCAATCCACTCCAGTATTCTTGCCTGGAGAATCCCATGGACTGAGGTGCCTGGTGGGCTACAGTCCACGGGGTCGCAAAGAGTCGGACACGACTGAGCGACTTCACTATCACTAATGAGATAGAGAACTTTCCATACAAATTCATGAGAGTCGCCAGAATCAAACTGAATCCAGTGACTTAAAGAGTATTGATTTGAGATGGAGATAACAGGCTGGTCATTGCTGAGACTTAAAAGTATTGTGTAGAGAGTGATGATTACTTAAAAGAAAAAAATTATTGTGATCAGGTAAAGTTAACTACAAGCTTGATGAGTGAGTCTGAAATGCTTTCAGCAGAGTAACATGGCAGAAGTCCAAAACTGCCCACTTAAGACCTGGAAGGAAAGATGAAACACAGACAAACACCCACCCCAAACCCATCCTGCCTTAAGCACCCATGCACACACACAGCCACTGATACTACAAATACATAAGCAAATACATAATTGATGATGATATGTTCCAGAAGAAATTAAAGAAAAATTCTGGATATAGTGTCCAAAAATAAGACAGTATGAAATGAAGTAGAATAAATTAAATAAAAATAAATTGATATTTTAAAAATACTAAGCAGTGAAATTTTGACAAAATACCTGTAGACATTTAAATAAAAGTTAAATGGATAAACAACAAGGTCCTATTGTACGGACAGGGAATTATATTCAGTATCTTAAATATGCTGAATAAATCATAATGAAAAATAGCATGAAAAATTATATATATATATATATATTTGTGTGTGTGTCTGTGTGTGTGCATCTGGGTGCTTGTATTCTTTGCCAGTGTTCAACTCTTTGTGACCTCATGGGCTGCAGCCCACCAGGCTCCTCTGTCCATGGAATTTTCCAGACAAGAGTACTGGAGTGAGTCGCCATTTTCTTTTCTAGGAGATCTTTCTGATCCAGGGGTCAAAACCCACACTTTTTGTGTCTCCTGCATTGGCAGGCAGATTCTTTACCAACTGCACCACTTGGGAAGCCACATGTGTGTGTGTGTGTGTGTGTGTGTGTGTGTGTGTGTGTGTGTAACTGAATCACCAGAAAATAGAATAACGTATGTCAACTATACTTTGAAAAAAAAGTTCAGAGGACAAATTACACATTAGATTATAGATACAAATAAAGAAACGATGAATTGTAAAATATTACAGAGAAAGAAAGTTCTAGAAGACAAAAGACAAATTAACAAGAAGAGCTTTAAAAACTACCAAGGAAGAGCACATTGCCTACAAAGGCATGATAAATAGATTAACAGATGACTTCTCATCAAAGTAGCATATGCCATAGACATTTGAAAGTGTTGTAGAGGAAACTATAATCCAGAATTAATAGCTTTTAAAAATGTGATTTAAGAGTAAAAACAAGGCAAAGACATTTTAAGACACAAAATGAATACAATTTGCTTCTTATTGACTCATACTGAAAAACTATAGAAAGGTTTACTTCAACATAAAAGAAAACCATTAGAAATGCATGACAAAAATTAACAAATTTTAACAAAAATTAAAGATAATTTTTTATTTTAAATATAATAATTGTCTTTCAAAGGCAGAACTAATATTCTCATTAATTTCATGTTAGATCTTATGTTTTCAAAACGTTAAAAGCTCAAACTTTTTTCTTGTTCAGAAAAAAGGATCATCTATTCAATATTTTAGACAGTAAAACACATCTTCAGTTTCTAATTGAGAAAAAAAAAATGTATGGAAAATGCATCTGTCCAACTGTATGTGTGAATGGAAAGAAAACAAAAGAAAACAGTGGTCAAAGATCAACAATACACACGTGACAAAACTTATTGTAGAAGTATGTTGAAATGTATCTTCAGTCTTAGTAAATGGTCCTAATAAATATAAAAAAAAGGTTATATTCACCGATAAAGGACAGATTTCATAATGGTTTGAAATTTTCATAAGCTGCTTATATAGTAAACACCTAAACTAAATTGCATGGAAGGATTAAAAGTGAATGGAAATTACACATGAACCAAAACAAACTCCCAATAGGGAAATTTATGTGCTCAGTCTAAAATAAATATGCAAAAGGAAAAGACCAAAGCTTTTTCTTACAGAATGTCAAGAATTATTATCAAGTTCTAATAATTGCAATCTGTGATATCTGTCTAGGTAGAGATAAATTAATGGAATAAAATAGAGAATTTAAAAACATAACCACAGATACAGAGAATCCCAACATTTAGCCAAGATATAATTAGAAATCTAGTATGTACTTCCCAGGTTGACCAGTGGTTAGGACTCAGCCCTTTGCCAGTAGGGGGCCGAGGAGTTTGGTCCCAGGTCAGGCAGCTAACATTCTGCATGTCACATGGTGCAACCAAAAGAAAAAAAAAAAGAAAAGAAAATTCAATATATTTTCCTAAAAACTGTAGTTAAATAAAATAAAAGTGTACTAAAAATAAAATGCAAGTAAAATAGAATAAAATCTTTTAAGCATTCTATAGCCTAAATTAAAAACAGATCAAATAAAAGTAACATTAAAAAACTAAAATGAAAATATTTTTTGTGAAGGGGAGGTGTTTTTTAAAACCTTACAGCTTTATCACAAACTATTAAACAATTCAATGAATCAAATAAAAATTATATACATTATAATTTAAAAAGTGAAAATAGAATGTAATTAAAAATATATTTTCAAAAAAGAAGTACAGAAGCCAAATTTGAGGGCAGACTGGGTCCCCTGTGTTAGCATCCTTGCATGCTTTGCAGGCAGCTCTGTGGGGTCGCACAAAGTCAGACATGGCAGAAGTGACTTAGCAGCAGCAGCAGCTGCTGCCTTGTAAAGGCTTTTCTGGTGGCCCAGCAACAAATAATCCGTCTGCAATGCAGGAAATGCAAGACATGAGTTCAATCCTTGGGTCAGGAATATTCCTCGGAGAAGGAAATGGCAACCCACTCCAGTATTCTTCCCAGGAAAATCCCATGGGCAGAGAAGCCTGGTGGGCTATAGCCCATAGGATCACAAAGAGTCGGACACAACTAAGCATGCATGCACTGTCCTCTAAGGTTGGCCTCAACTACTTTTGTGTTTGCTATACTGCGCTTAGTCGCTCAGTCCTGTCTGACTCTTTGAGATCCCATCCATGAACTGTAGCCCGCCAGGCTGCTCTGTCCATGGGAATTCTCCAGGCAAGAATACTGAAGTGGGTTGCCATGCCCTCCTCCAGGGGATCTTCCCAACCCAGGGATCTAACCCAGGTCTCCCACATTGCAGGCAGATTCTTAACCCTTTGACACCAGGGGCCTGAGAGTACTGGAGTGGGTAGCCTATCCCTTCTCCAGGGGATCTTCCCCACCCTGGAATCAAATGGAAGTCTCCTACATTGCAGGCAGATTCTTTACCAGCTGAGCTACCAGGAAAACCCAATTTGGCATTTACTGTAGGACAGTCAGTGGGTTGAGTTGAGCTCGTAGCTTGCTTTTTCAAGAAAAGAAATAAAAGAAGCATTCAAGTGAGCTTGAGGGAAGTTTGGATAGATATTCGGCTTTCACTCTGTATTTCCTTGGCTCTCTGAGTGTTCAAGGATCCATTTTGCAATAGATTCCCTTACTTAAAAACTTGAGAGGCCTTTCTCTCAGCAGTCCAGCTGCAAGGAATCATTATGGTCATTTCTGGTTCTAATTCCAGGACAATAGAGGAAGGGAGATACATTTTACTAGATCTTGAGTCCAACCAGTTTTGTTGCAAGTTTTATATCCGTTAGTCAGAGAAGAAGAGAAATTGGAGAAATGAAATCCCTTTAAAAAAAGAGAGAGAGAGATTGGTTGTCAGGGTAACTGCAGATTTTGCAGAATTACAAGGGTCCTGAAGCAGGCCATCTGTGGGTTGGATGATGCTACTAAATTTTTGTTAGCTGACTTCAGACTAAGGCAGTATCTTGATGGAGTTGCAAGTTAGCTCCAATTCCATGTAGTTCAATTTCATATATATAGTATTTGTTTCTAAATCTAATTAGAATGACTCATTCCCAAAGACCACAGATGTGAGAGTCTCAGAAAACTTACCAGTACCTGTGTCTTGCCTTTATTTTCCTGTACGAATGAACATTTGCTTTTCGATTGTATATGCTAGTAAATCGCTGTGAATATGTTGACTGGACTCACATATCTGTTCTACTGAAACTAGCATATTTTGTGTTGATCACTATCAAAAATGCAAAAGCACATAGTGTACTTATGCCTGGACTAAATATCCAAAGAGTACTTTTTATTTTTAAATTAGAACTGACTTTCTTTTTCATCATTTTCCAGTTTCTTTCTTTCCCACTCTGATAGAATATGTTTTTAAAAAATTCAAACTACTTGAAGACATAGAGAACAGACTTGTGGTTGCCAAGGGGCAAGGGTTAGTGGAAGGATGGATTAGAACTTCGAGATTAGCAGCTGCAAACTATCACATATAGGATGAATAAGCAGCAAGATCCTACTGCATAGCATAGGGAATCATTGTCACTGTTCTGTGATAAACCATAATGAAAGGAATATTAAAAATTAATGCATGCAGATGTAAAACATCCAAGCTTTTATTGATAGTTTATTTTTGAATTTTGAAAAATACTGATATAAAATAAAATGCAAGCTCTCTTGTGTAACTTGCTGAAAACCAGCTTACCAGCTTGACTTTTTTTGCTGCAATTTTGCTAATAACTTTTGTTTTGATAACTGGTTACCATTGGCCACATAACTAGCTACTACAATTCCTGTTAACTCCTGTCAGGAGTTTCTTGGAAAGTTTCCACTCACCTTGTCTACTTTGATTCAGATCACTAGGAATGTGCTCATCCTCAACTGACTAAACTGAAGTTGGTCTGTATGCCAGGTTTACTCTGTTTTTCATATCTCCCGTGAAAACATAGATGTTTTGACTTGAGTAATTGTGAAAGCCTCCCGCTGGATCTAGAAGTAATTCAAGTCTTTCATTTTGGGGAGGCATGAGGTCATCCTGGTAAATGTCTCCCAGTGACTTTTACTACTGACTCTGGGCTCCATCCTTGGACTCTCCCCACAGTTTTCTGCATATGAACTAGAATACCTCTGAGATTCAGCTGACCTAAATGAATGAGTTTTCCCCATAGTATTTCAGCTTTAAATACAGAGGAAATTAAGTTGTTCCCTATGCAGCACTTCATTGCTAACCTGTGACAGCTTCGTTTTTTTCCCTTATACACTAAATGTAGTCCCAGATTTAAAGAACGTAGGCTTCTAGAAAGTTTGGTATAAAATAGTTTGAATTTAAAATGTCTGACATTGACAAAATTGCAATGATTTTTTTTAATAGCAAATAAAATCTGTAACATAGTACCTTTGGGATTTTAGGCATAGTCAATCCTAAGAGCTGTATTCTTCCTTAATTTACATTTTAAGTGCTCATCAAAGTAGAAGGCAATGAATTCAGAAGACAGAGCTTATAATGATGTTCTCTTCTCTTGAACCAGGACATATTTTCAAGGTCATATAATATATTATTATTTTAAAAAATTAAAAACATGTTTACATATTATATTAGTCAAACTTACTTCAGCTGATATACAAATAAAGAGAATAAGTCTTTCACACCAAACATATAGGCAATTGCTAATCTTTAGGTAATATTTTGCAAAGTTCAAGATTTTATCCATTGTATTTAGGAGGAAAAAAGAGGAAAACCAAGATCATTGTGTTTGATTTGTTTTAATTTGCTTTCTCCCATCCAGTTGGTACTTATTTTGAAAAGAATGAAAGTATATTTTTTGATAACTTTCAGTGTATATGTCATGACATATAGATGCTGTTCCTTAATATTCTAAATATATTATTTAAAATAATGGACAGGTTCACATTGCTATACTTAAAATAGATAACCAACATGGACTTATTGTATAGCACAATCTGCTAAATGTTGTGTGGCAATCTGGATGGGAGGGGAGCAGGAGGATGGATGCATGTGTATGTATGACTGAATTCCTTTGCTCTCCACTTGAAATTATCACAGTATTTGTAATCAGCCATACTCCAATATAAAATAAAAAGTCAAAGGAAAAATGAACTTTATTATTCTGATTATTTTTTTCATTTTGGAACTTCACATAAAGCTGGCCTATCAGCTTTAAGAGATCAGGTGAATGAAGAAAAAGAGATGGGGAAAGAGACTACAAAATCAAGGTTAGAAAGGTGAAATGAAATCATGTGACTATTGTGTGATGAAAGTGGAAAAGTCAGTAAAGAGCTCACTTCTGGAGGCAGTTTCATCAGTGGACTAGTGGGGAAACACCTTTGGTTGAGAACTGTAAAGAAGTGTTAAGAAAATAGTTTATAAACACAGCTAAAAGTAGAGGCCAGCTCTTTTGACTTTTCAGTTCAGTTCAGTTCAGTTGCTCAGTCATGTCTGACTCTTTGCAACCTCATGTACTACAGCACACTAGGCTTCCCTGTCCATCACCAGCTCCTGGAGCCTACCCAAACTCAAGTCCATTGGGTCGGTGATGCCATCCAACCATCTCATCCTCTGTCATCCCCTTCTCCTCCCACCTTCAATCTTTCCCAGCATTGGGGTCTTTTCCAATGAGTCAATTCTTCAAATCAGCTGCCAAAGTATTGGAGTTTCAGTTTCAGCATCAGTCCTTCCAGTGAATACTCAGGACCGATTTCCTTTAGGATGGACTGATTGGATCTCTTTGCAGTCCAAGGGACTCTCAAGAGTTTTCTCCAACACCACAGTTCAAAAGCATCAATTCTTCAGTGCTCAATTTTTTGAATTTTAGCCTCCTGTTATTTCCACTACATGGTATGCTACTGCTCAGCATTGAAAGGACATTTATAAAGTTTGTAGAAATAAATATCCTCAGTTTATTACTCACGAGAAAAAAAAATGCCTGTTTGATGTCAGACTTCTGGTAAAATACTAAATCTTAGAAATTTAACATGTGTAATAAACTGTATACAAAATAGAGATATTTTGTATGCAGTTAATTTTTTGCATACATACAATATCATTTGCAATGATATTGCATTGGCTTCTTATTTTGAACTAGTCATACAAAAGGCAGGTGAGATAGAGTAGAGAAAAGCTTAGAGCAACAGATGAGTTGGGTCACATTGCCTTGGTTGTATTAGGACAGGATTGTGACCTGTCATGTTTTGCCACGTGATGGACCATAGCTCTCAGCAAGTTGAACTGATGGTCTATGATGTGCACATACTAACATATATAATCCAGGATATTATGAGCATCGTGAAGAATAATCTGACACCACATGATTTAATAACTGAACAAAAGAAGCGATAAAGATTTTTTTTTAAGTATTGTCTACTGAAGTCATTATAAGAATAGACATAGTGAATAAATTTAGCTTCAGGCTACACATGATACACCTTTTGACTATTGAACCATTAATGTATTATAAAGTCCGAAGACTTTTTTTGGGAGATTGAAAATGTGTCACTGAAGGTTGTATTGTTTATTTCAGCCTAAATTTGAGGTGCTGGTGCAGATAATTGAAAGTCCAGCCTATTTTAAGGTTGTACAATTTGAAACATTTCCTGGGTTAAGTCAGCTAGACTCAAAGTTCATTCTTTAAAAATATATGTGTCCTGTATTATACATATCATCTATGTATAATGTAAACATCTACATGGTTATATAACTATATATATATGTCATATATATTTATAGTTTACACACACACATATGCACATATATATATGTGTGTGTGTGTGTGTGTATGCGTGTGTGCTAAATCACTTGTGTCCCGACTCTGTGTGACCCCATGGACTGCAGCGCACTAGGCTCCTCTGTCCATGGGATTCTCCAGGCAAGAATTCTGGAGTGGATTGCTGTACCTTCCTTCAGGGGATCTCCATGGGATCTTCCCAACCTGGGGATCGAACCTGTGTCTCTTAAATCTAACCTGCATTGGCAGGCAGGTTCTTTACTATTAGCGACACCTGGGAAGCCTATATCTGAGGCCACCTGGTGACCTAGGCAATGTATGATGCCTACTTTAGTTGGCATGTTAGCTGCTTTTAAAAGTTGGAGTATAAGCAGGATGTTAGTCATGGGATAGCCTTTAGTAGATAGGAGCCCTCATTCCTTCCAAATGACAACAAGTGAATGTGTGATGTGGAATGCATATTTACAGTCAGTGTATGTATTTGCTCTCTTATTAGCTGTGAGGGTAAGGGCTCTAGTTAGTGCAATCAATTCTGCTTTTTAGGAAGAGGTTCCTGATTAGCAAATATATATAAGCCTATATATATATAAATCTGCTGTGTAATTTCAGTTTATATGAGGACAATTGTAAACATCTCTCTATATATTTTAACTGTAACTGTATATAACCATCTTCTCAATGAAGATCATTGTATAGAACAAATGTACAACCAAAAGTTTTCCTAAAATTCTGCTTAAGCAACTGGATTCTGTAGAGATGGCGACTCATGTCTTGTAAGTTGACTTTTAGAAGGTCTGGCCAATAGCAAGTACCAGAATGCTGGGGCTCACAGAAATGCAATTTCTAAACAAATTCTCATTTGTGTCCTTCCTTCCATAATGAGTGGATTCTAATCAGGTGTGTTGTAATATAAAAAAACATACCTGTGTACTTGGAATCAGCTGTATTCCAAGTCCACTTCTTTCCTCATAGGCAAACCTTATTCTCACTGGGTCTCTGTTCCTCACAAATAAAGAGTTTACACTAGGTTTCTAATAAGTTTTTCATTTCTGTTATCTGTAATATGTTGTACTTGAATATTTTATTTAAAACATCATTTAATGCACTAGGATAGTTAATATAGTTGCAGTATAAATAACTGTGTAAAGCAAAGATGGTTTTGAAAAACAATATTTATGACCTAGCATACTTTTCATAATGTGGGACTTTCATTTGCTTGAAGATGAGTAATAGACAGTTTTTAATTCAATGGAATTTAGTGTGAATACTTTCTCCTAGTGCAAGCTTAAATTATTATACATTTTATACTGCGGTTTTAAAATGGCAAAGAATATATTTTATCTATATTTAGCTTCTTTTGGCTGCAAACTACAAAAGCTTTTGAAAGGTATAATTGATTAGAATCTGGACAATTTTCTTCATCTGAATTAATGACTCAGATGTCATTACAATACAAATTCCACCTTCTTTGAAAGAGTGAAATTAATTTAATGATCATAATTCTCATTATTTAACATGTAATTCTATTCTTATCCCAGATGTTTAGAAAAATGTATTGCACTTGTTAGAATCTTTCAGCATAAAGCATTGCATTTAAAACTTTTAGACGCTTTCACAATATGATTAAGGATTAAGAATACAGAAAGTTCCATGTTTGCTAGTATTTCCATATAGATTTGAATCACACTTACCCATGTAGTCTGGACACATAAGTCACATATTTACTACTCTCAAATTGTAGCTGCATTTGCTTAAGTCTTCATTTACATTTATCCAAAGCAAATGGAAGTGGAAGATCTCTCTTAACACGACCTCTCTCCACAATTATTCATATGCAGTATGAATAGTCATTTTTTTCCCTCTATGGTTACTTCTTGTAGATGTTATCTTGTTATATCTGCAATATTATGTCTGTCTTTGTTTTAATTGGAATTCAGTTGCATTACAATGTTGTGCTATTTTCTGTTGCCCAGCAAAATGAACCAGCCACATGTATGTATATACCCCCTCTTTGTCATCACAGAGCTCTGAGTAGAGTGCCTTGTAATCTGCAGTAGGTTCTCATTGGTTATCTGTTTTATACATGGTGGCGTGTATATGTCAATCCTAATCTCTCAGTTCACCCCACTCCCTTCCCCCTTGGTATCCATATTTTTGCTCTCTACCTCTGTTTCTCTATTTCATCTCTGCAATTAGGTTCACCTATACCATTTTTCTAGATTCCACATATATGCATTAATGATTTATATAGTAGAACTGATGGTCAAATTTGATGAGTCATTCTTAAGCACTAACTTGAGAAATTTCTATTTATATATTCATTCAATATAAGCAATGATAACTATCAGAATATATTTTTGGATAGTTGTAAATATATAATAGGTACCATCCCAATGTGTCTAGCTGGATATACATGATCTGATTTTCCTTTGCGGCTCTCCTCTGTGTTTATTTAATTCTTAGCTATTTTCTAATTGGTTTTGCTTGTGTTCAAATGATGCTTGTTAGAATGAGTTAGAACACTGTACATCAATTGGGATCATTGCTCTGATAGAAGAATTCATGGATGGGTGGGGAGAGTCCACTGTTCATATAAAAATGTATTCTTTGGATAATGTTTCCTCCTAAGAGAAATATCAGATTGAAACTCAACCTCAGAATTCATAGTTGTGGGTATCATGGTAAAGTGGATCAAGAAATGAAAACAGTTGCTGCAGCAGACAAGCCTGAGAGATGTATACATGAGGTGTAAGAGAATCTGGATGGTGTTTCCAATTCCAGTTGAGCCATAAAATGAAAAGATTGCTGTTATTGAGAAGTGAGGCTTTTCCAGAGGAACTTCCCATTGAAAGCTAAATTCAAAGGTTTTAATAAAGGGGAAATAGAAAAGTTTTTTTTATGCTAAATGCAACTCAATCTAGATTTCATAATTAATTTTAGTAACTAGTGTTGACCACATGAAGAATATTAAGACTCATTTATGTATATCCACTATTTCAAATTAATTGTTAGTAGATATTATTTAATTGATTAATTAATCAAAATAATTTGTTGAGTTTGTGATGTGTGCCGTGTACTGCTCTGATTCATGTAAATGATTATTGAAACCCTGTACTTATGTAGCTGACAATCTGGTTATATACAGAGAACACACAAGCAAACCAGTGAAACTACAGACTGTCAGATAATAAGGGCTGTGAGTTCTAGTCATTCCATTCCAATGGAAATTGCTATCTATCATTTTTCTAAAATTGCCATTTTTCTCTTTTCGATTTTTCCACCTCATCACAGCGTTTAGCCCCTCTATTTCAACTAAATCTTCCTGAAGACTTAGTCATTGAATTTTTTGTCCTCTCTAATCTCTTCTCATCTCATACCTAAGGCAGAAGACGTACAAATGTTCACAGTCCCAAACAGGTATCTATCTCTAGCCTCTACCTCTTTGCTGAGTTCCAGATTCAATATCCCAATATCTATTTAATATCTCTAATAAGACTGCAAAAGGCACCTCAAGAAAAGAAATCATATTTTTTTTCCTCTCAAACCTATTCTTACCTATATCCTCTTCTGATTAATAAATCAACTCAGTAGGAATAATTTGGTACAGGTGCTAGATTTTATATGCTCATAAATTTCTTCTTACATATGGAGTACAAGTTAGACACCTGGCTTTGCTCAGGTTTTCCAGGACTACAAGGTAGTCTAGAAGCTGTTTTCTCCATCTCACTGAATTATAAAATGTCAAAGTGCACAGACACTTGTGTCCAGGTAGTGTTCACCTCCCTGACACTGAATAAAGACAAGTCTGGGAAAGTTAAGACACATGTTAAATTGTGACACAATCAGTTCAGTCTGCTTCCTTCTATATCTGTACAAGGATGTTTATTGTTGTTGTACAGTAGCTCATTTGTGTCCAACCCTTTGTGACCCCAAGGACTGCAGCATACCAGGCTTCCCCGTCCTTCACTATCACCCATAGTTTGCTCAAACGCGTGTCCGTTGTCAGTGATGCCTTCCAACCATCTCATCCTCTGTCGCCTCCTCCTGCCATCAATCTTTCCCAGCGTCAAGGTCTTTTCCAGTTAGCTGGCTCTTCTCATCAAGTGGCCAAAGTACTGGAGCCTCAGCTTCAGCATCAGTCCTTCCAGTGAGTATTTAGGACTGAGTTCCTTTAGGATTGACTGGTTTGATCTCCTTGCTGTCCAAGGGACTCTCAAGAGTCTTCTCCAGCATCACAACTTGAAAGCATCAGTCTTTCTGCACTCAGCCTTCTTTACAGTGCAATTTTCACATTCATACATGACTACTGGAAAAATCATATGTTTGACTAGCTGGACTTTTATCAGCAAAGTGACATCTTTGCCTTTTTAATATGCTGTCTAGGTTTGTCATAGCTTTACTTCCAAGGAGCAATTGTCTTTTAATTTCATGGCTGCAGTCACCAACTGCAGTGATTTTGGAGCCCAGGAATACAAAATCTGCATTGTTTCCTTTCTTCTACCATCTGTGTCATGAAGTGATGGGACTGGATGCCATGATCTTAATTTTTTTTTTATTTCTATTATTTTTAAACCAAAACCATTTTGTGTTGGGGTACAGCCACTTAACAATGTTGTGATAGTTTCGGGTGAATAGCAAAAGGACTCAGCCATACATACACATGTATCCATTCTCTACCAAATCCCCCTCCCATACAGGTTGGTACATAACATTGAACAGAGTTCCATGTGCTATACTATAGGTTTTTGTTGGTTATCCATTTTATATATAGCAGTGTGTACATGACCATCCAAAGGCTTTAACTATCCCTTCCCCTCACTGGCAACGATGAGTTCTTTTTCTAAGTATGTGTCGCTCTTTCTGTTTTGTAAGTAAGTTCATTTGTATCTTTTCTTTTTAGATTCCACATGTAAGAGATGGCTATGATCTTAGTTTTTTGAACGTTGAGTTTTAAGCCAGTTTTTCACTCTTCTCTTTTACCCTCATCAAGAGACTCTTTAGTTCTTGTTTGCTTTCTGTTGTTAGAATGATACCATCTTCACATCTGAGGTTGTTGATAATTCTCCCCAAATTTTGATTCCAGATTGTGATTCATCCAGCCAGCATTTTGCATGATGAACTCTGAAGATAAGTTAAATAAACAGGGTGACAGTATATAGCCTTGTTGTATTCCTTTCCCAGTTAAGAACAAGCCTGTTGTTCCAGGTTCAGTTCTAACTGTTGCTTCTTGACCTGAATATAAGTTTCTTAGGAGGTAGGTAAGGTAGACTGATATTTCCATTTCTCTAGGAATTTTCCACAGTTTGTTGTTATCCTTACAGTCAAAGGCTTTAGTGTAGTCAATAAAGCAGAAGTAGATTTTTGTTCTGGAATTCCCTTGCTTTCTCTATGATCAAATCAATTTAGTTCAGTTCAGTTCAGTTGCTCAGTTGTGTCTGACTCATTGTGACCCAGTGGACTGCAGCACGCCAGGCTTCCCTGTCCATCACCAGCTTCTGCAGCTTACTCAAACTCATCCATTGAGTTGGTGATGCCATCTAACCATCTCATCCTCTGTGGTCCCCTTCTTCTCCAGCCTTCAATCTTTCCCAACATCAGGGTCTTTTCCAGTAAGTCAGTTCTTCAAATCAGGTGGCCAAAGTATTGGAGTTTCAGCTTCATCAGCAGTCCTTCTAATGAGTATTCAGGACTGATTTCATTTAGGATGGACTGATTGGATCTCTTTGCAGTCCAAGGGGCTCTCAAGTGTCTTCTCCAACTCCACAGTTCAAAAGCATCAATTCTTCAGTGCTCAGCTTTCTTTATAGTCCTACTCTCATATCCATACTGGAAAAACCATAACTTTGACTAAATGAAATTTTGTTGGCAGAATGATGTCTCTGCTTTTTAATATGCTGTTTAGGTTGGTCATAGCTTTTCTTCCAGTGAGCAAGCGTCTTTTAACTTCTTTGCTTCAGTCACCACCTGCAATGATTTTGGAGCCCCCCAAAATAAAGTTTCTCACTGTTTCCATAATTTCCCCATCTATATGCCATGAAGTGATAGAACCGATGCCATGATCTTAGTTTTCTGAATGTTGAGTTTTAAGCCATATTTTTCACTCTCCTCTTTCACTTTCATTAAGAGGCTCTTTAGTTCTTCTTCACTTTCTGCCATAAGGGTGGTGTCATCTGCATATCTGAGGTTATTGATATTTCTCC
The DNA here is from genome assembly GCF_963930625.1 of Muntiacus reevesi. NCBI lineage: Eukaryota > Metazoa > Chordata > Mammalia > Artiodactyla > Cervidae > Muntiacus > Muntiacus reevesi. The sequence goes on along the minus strand of NC_089261.1, from coordinate 36,010,383 downwards.
CGGCATCTTGATTCCAATGGATGTCAGCAATTTTATCTCAGACTCCTCTGCATTTTGTAAATCCAACTTGTAATTCCAGAGCAGAGGGAAACAGAGACTCTTGGAAGGCACAAACAAAATCTTGCACACACCAGGATCCAGGGAAAGGGAGCAGTGAGCCCATAAAAGACTGAGCCAAACTTACCTCTGAGTGCTTGAAGATCTCTTGTGGAAAGGTGGGTCAACAGTGACACGTTACAGGGGCGGGGGCACTGAGAGCAGCAGTCAGGGGAGGTGCATGTTGGCATATGTCTTTTTGTAGTTCACCTTTAGCTCTACCATAGAGCCTGTAGACTCCGGAACTGGGCTGTCTCAGGCCAGAAAACTAAAAGGGAGGGAGCATAACCCTACCCACTCACAGAAATGGTGGATTAAGTATTTGCTGAACATGTCCCTGTGCACCAGAGAAAAACCGTTTTCCCTATTGCCAGTCCCTCCCATCAGAAAGCTTGCGTAAGCCTCTTATTTTCATCCTTCAGAAGGCAGACAGAAGAAACAAGAACTACAGTCCCACAGCCTCCAGAATGAAAACTACAGTCACAGAAAGCTAACCAAAATGATCACATGGATCACAGCCTTGTTTAACTCAGTGATGTTATGAGCCATGTGATGTAGGGCCAGCCAAGAAAGACAGGTCGTCCTGAAGAGTTCTGACAACAAAACGTGGTTCACTTGAGAAGGGAATGGCAAACCACTTCAGTATTCTTGCCTTGAGAACCCCATGATATTATCTTCCAGGGTCATATCTTATGTAAAGGCAAAAAGATATGATCCTGGAAGATTACCTTCCCTGCCCACCCCAGGTGGGTACATGTCCAATATGATACTGGGGAAGAGCAGAAAAATACCTCCAGAAAGAATGAAGAGGCTGGACCAAAGCATAAATAATGCTCAGTTGTGGATGTGACTGGTGGTGACAGTAAAGTCTGATGCTATAAATAACAAGGATGATTGCCTTTTTAAAATCAATAACCACAGTAAAAAGTCATGTAAGGCATACACTTAAAGATTGCGGGAGAGAGCAGTCAAATTTATGTGTGACTGGCAGGGATGTTTTCATAAAGGAGGTGCTGGAGCTGTCTCTTGAAAAACCTATAGTAGCTTTCTAAGATGGAATGAGATGCAGTGAGGGTACTCCAGGTAAAACTCAGGGTACTTGACTGCTCTAAAACATTTGCTAATCATGGGGATTTGCTTCACCCTGACATTCTTTTCGTTCATAGGCATGCTAGCAAAGTTGTCTTCTCTATCTCAAATGTTGCATTTTGTTCCTAAGGCAATACTTTATCACTTTTATCTTCCAAATGATTAGACATTAGATTATAATGTATTAAAAAATCAGAATCCCTCAGTTTAAATCTACTGAATAATGTAAATCCTATTCTTTAAATCCTACTGCCATAACCAGCATGACCTGTTTTGCCATGTGGTGGGAAAAAAAAAAAAGTTTTATTCAGAGAAAAATATTGTTTGTTGAAGAAGTAAAAGAAACCTCTGTCCATCCCCCTTGTCTTTTTCAAGTACAACTTCGTTAGCTATGGTATTATGCAGATACCTTTTTGGTACACATGCATTTTCTCTAACTTAATAGTGAGATTGTTTTCTGATACTTCCATATCAATGTTGAGGTTACAAAGAAAAGTCATAAGATCATTATCACACCATCTGCTCCAGCTGGTTTGTTTTCAACAAATGCTTTTCAGTGCTCTTACTGAGCTGTCAACAAACTGCCAATTAATTATGAAAACCTAACAGATTGTTAGAGGTTAGGATACTGAGAAAGTGAGATCATGAGTCGGTATATCATGGGATCAATTATTCCTGATTTATGATTTCAAGAACACCTTCTGTAGACAAGTGAACTTTTAAAAATATAATAATGACATCTTTGGATCCTGTAGGCGAAGAGAGGTAAGAAGCTGATAATTATTTTCTGAGCATCCAATGAGAAGAGCCATCTTTATGTTTAGGTTGCCATTTGATAACTATACAACTGAATTCAGGTATTTTTTTAATGATATTTCAATGGAGGAGAATATCATGTGGTATCATTCACAGAAGATAAGCCCAGAAACTAGTTCTTGTCCTTTGTTTAACATTTAGCTGCTGAGCTCAAATACCTATCTGGAATAGAAATCAGTTATTCCCCCGAAAAGTTACCTGAATTTTAATACCGGTTCTGTTTTACTCTATCTACCGGTTCTGTTTTACTCTATCTGTGCATGAGTGCTCAGTTGCTCAGTCATGTCGATTCTTTGCAACCCCATGGCAAGAATACTGGAGTGGGTTGCCGTTTCATCCTCCAGGTAAATCACTGCAGTTGTATGATAGCTTTTGCTGAAATAAAGCATTTTTATTTTTGTATAACATTATTTTAAAGAAATTTTAGAATTGAAAATCATAAGACTTGCAATGGAAAAAATAATCATGGTTAAGGGTATCAAGGAAGTAGATTTAAATACTATAAATAGGTTGCATATACTATACTGAAGATTTACATGCTGACATTTTTCTCAAGTTTTAGTGATATTTCTTAAAGTAGATATTTCTATCCTGTTGCCTGTTGGCTGAAAATATGCTTAGCATATTGTTGATCTAATTATCAATGTGTATAAGTTTACTCACCCAAGATTGATGAGATTTTTATTCACCCACTAAAATTAATTAATTGTTCATTGGTTTTATATTTTAGAGTAGATGAACTATTTTCTATGTGTGTGTGTGTGTGTGTGTGTGTGTGTGCATAAAAAGTAGAGAAAGAGAGGGAGGTTAGGGTTAGGAGGAAAAGGGCAGAGAAAGACAAACCCTTAAGTGAGCACTTTTAGGAAATGTATGACCTCACCTTCACCCAACATCGACTGGTACAGAATTGTTGCCATGCCCCTTTCCTCCCTCTCCTGGTTCACAACAGAAATAACATAGTATTCAGAGCTCGGGAAAAATACTCCTTCACCCTTTTCCCAAACTGTTTTCTTTATTCTCAATCTCTGTCTTGAATTTAAAATATTCTGTCCAGTTGTCTTATAAACAAATATTTACCTCTGGGAGAAGGATTAGACTATACATCAAAATGACAGCAAAACGATGGATTGCAAATGAAAATATTTAGTTTCCCAGGTTAGCTTTCAGATGTTTCATAGAAGTAGTGGAAATAGGAATTGCATTCAGAATTGTCAGAATGCAGGAAAACATGCTCTTTCTTGTTTCCTTCACATGCAAGATGACGTTCATTTATGCATTCATTCATTGCATGTCCAGCAGGTACCAGGCAACTTGGAAGGCCCAGACGATGTAATGCTGGAGAAAAAGCATAACAACAAATTCCAGCAGTCATGATGTTTAAAGGAGACAGATAAATATTCTAGTGAGGAACACCAACGTTTTGAATAATCAAATTAATTATGTATAATTACAAAGAGAAGCTCTGAAACAAAGAAAAACTGATCTATGAACAGAGTAAACGAGAAACGTAACTCAGTTTTGGCATTATGGGGAAGGATTCCAAGGGATATTTTTGACATGAGATGGTCTTTGGGTGATAAATGAGAAAAATGCATTTCATTTGGAGGAAATAGTGTACAGAATCCTTATAGTAGGAATGTTCAAAATCCAAACAACTGCACAAAATTAGTCTGGCTGGGGTCAATTATTTAGAGAAGAGAAAGACACGCAGAGCCAAGATGCTGTGGAAAATTGTAAGAACCAGTGATTTACTTTTAATCTCAAGAATAAATGAATAGTGTATATCTGAAAGTTACTAGCACATGCACTAACATCATGATGTTTGGATTGCATGATTGCTCAGGTTGTTGTGTGGAGAAGAGATTGAAAGTGCATTAGTGTGAAAGGTAAGGAAGGACCGGGTTG